>NC_138067.1:21574594-21993108 GCF_964194185.1 Rhinolophus hipposideros | reverse complement strand
GTGGTGAGCAGAGAATGTGTCCTGGTCTGCCAGGCTTGGGATAACAAGATAAATCCACACATATGAAAAACTCAGATGGTTCGGGGAAGATCAGGTGGGGTTGGTGGTGACAATCTTTTCTAGGGGAGACTGGATTCTCTCAGCAGGTAAGGACTTTCAGAGAAGCCCCAAGTCCTGACTTGCTGGAAGGAAACATACAGGCTGGTTTAGAATGGTGCCTGCTCTTCTTGGAAGTTGTGCCATCTCTACCTGCCCCAGGGCATATTCTCCTCATAGAGTTACAAGGGGAAGACTTCTGAACTGAGGTTTCAGCCGCATCTCTAGATACTAGTATTTAGCAGAGGCTCTCTTACTGACTTCATCATTTTGTTAGCTCCTGCCAAAGTTCTGTGGTTTTCCTGTGGGTTCTGCTATGTCCCACTTGTCCCTGAATCCCAGAGCTGGCCCACCTAGACTCTTCTTTTCCCCCAGAGTTGATGTACGTGGCCTGACTGTGGGCGACAGTGAGTTTTGTCTCCCGTCCTTACTCTTCTCCAACCCTCCTTCTGCAGGTATTGATGTTGAACAGGTGTCTGTCGTCATCAACTTCGACCTTCCCGTGGACAAGGACGGGAACCCAGACAATGAGACCTACCTGCACCGGATTGGACGCACTGGGCGCTTCGGCAAGAGGGGCCTGGCAGTGAACATGGTCGACAGCAAACACAGCATGAATATCCTGAACAGAATCCAGGAGCATTTTAGTGAGTCCCCGGGAGTGTCCTCTGCCAGGGTGCTTTCCTCACAGGGCAAGTCCGGGGGGTGCGGGGCATGGTAGGTTTTCCTGTGGGCCCAAGAGAGGCTTTGGAGAGAGGCTTGTCCTTGTCACATTGCCCTCCTTCCGTACAATAGGGAAGTTCTTAAAGAGCACACCTGGAGAGTTTCAGGGTCAGGGACTGAAATGACACTTCCCCGTTGGTCAGGCTGAGGGGGCCTGGGGCTGACTATTGCTGTCAGTGCTCCCTTTTCAGTCCCCAGAAGCCTTTGCGGTTAAATGAAGGATGGATGAAGTCAGAGGCAGGGCTGGTTCCTAGGTAGGGCAGAGACCTGTGTGTTCCCTCTCCCTGCTGTGCTGTCCCTTCCCTAGATGTTTCTCTCCACGGTAACTTCATATTGACCTCTCTTTGAACTATTTTTTCTCCCAGATAAGAAAATAGAAAGATTGGACACAGATGACTTGGACGAGATTGAAAAAATAGCCAACTGAGAAGCTCCACCGGTCAATTGGTGCCCGCCCTTGGCGCTCCCCCTGCATGGGAGACGAGTACTCTCCTTGTCCAGGCCTCGACAGTCACCACCAACACGAAGGCATGAGTAGAGATAAACTACCTACCTCATTTTAAATTATGTTTGGACTTGACAAAAATTTGCAAATGATGGAGGAAGGTAGAAAAAAATTGTTTACACAACTTTTGAAGATTAGGCGTGAATACACAGAAATTTACCTTTTGGGAATTCTGTCCCTTTTTTTGGCCAGCGTTTTCCCCATTGTTACACTAATCTAGATGCTGTGGCTAATCACTACTTCAGGATCTTTGTGGCGGCCCCTGCCTATTCTCTGGCTAGGAGTGTTCAGGCCAACCTGAGCCCTGGTGGAAGTGACAGAATAGAGGTGAAGAGGGAAACACAGAGGGAGAGAGAGAGGCCCCAAGTAAGATAGGAATGTAAACCACCCATCGTGTTTGGAGTATGGCATGAGGAGACCTGTGAGCTGCTGCTTTGGATTTGGGATGGGACATCACATCTGGGTGTTGTCAGCCCACTCTGTCCTGATACCCACAGCAAGAAGGGATTTGCTAAGCATGGACCAAAATGACAACCTGGGATCTTTAGTGTATGCAAGTTTGTGTTGCAGGACCGTGACCTATTCTCAGCAGGTGCAATCTGTGTGTATGCACATCTGTTTACTGGTAGGTCCCTTGCTTGAGCTTGAGCAAGTCCTGTGAAGAAGTCATTGTGGAGAATTAGTGGTGGATCTAACTTGCAGCATCTTTTTTACATCCCAAACACCATCTTGATCCCTGAGTCGCCCCAAGCAAATAATACATGAGCTGAGTTTTGGATACTCCATAAAAGTTGTGGTTTCAAGTTGCTGATGGTCAGCCTCAAGACAGCTCCAGAAGTGATCCCCAGTAGTCACAAATCCTTGCTTTATCTTCAGATCCCAGAAGGCAGATTTTGTCAGAGCTGGGGAATGATTTCAGATATTTGGCATCTTCATTGTAAAAGGATTCTGAACGTCTGTGTTCACAGTGCTTAGAATACTAACAGGTGCAACTAAGGGACTAGGTGGACTACAGCCATTCATCTGTGCAAGGCAAGAGTGGTTGCCAAGGCCTTTGCTCCATCCTGACCTGGCATCTTTGTGCATAATAGTCAGAGCAAATAATAGTAATGGACATTTCCTCATACCTGGCCAAGGCTATGAGTACCCACAAAGTGACAGAGCAAAGATGAGATGAAACTGAGTTGCAAGAGAAATATGAAACCCCAGCCAAAGGAATCCTCTTCAGCGCTTTGACTTTGATACAGAATGGCCACTTAACCTAGGACCAGGCCTGGAAGAGGGATTTTTTTGGTGATGAGAACTATCCAATTCCACACCTTTCTTGTAGACATTGTTGTGTTTTAGGGCCAGATTTTTCTCCTGGGAAGGGAAGGGGCCACTACCAGCCTCCGGATGGTTTCCTTAATCTGACATTACAGATAATGCAGAGAGACTGACAGACTGCAATCTTGCCTCATTCCCCCAGTGGGCACTTGACTGTGTAGAGTCTTCTCTATGCTTCTGGCCAACTCTGACCCATGTTGGGAATCTTATAAGAAGAGAAAAAATTTTATGCCCCACCCCCAAAGTCCTGTGGACCAACTCTGAAATAACTACAAAGGCAATAATTAAAGGACTATAGACTCTTCATGAGGCTGCAGGCCAAGCACACCTCACCTTCTTACAACATGTATAACCCATCTACTGAGTAGCCCTAAATCTGAGCAGGAAGATGGAAAGAGGTATGCTCCAGTAGGAGGAGTAAATGGGTATCTGATAAAAATCTAGGCCAACAGTTCTTAATCTGGGGGGTTAGACCCATAAGAATTCACTGGGTGGGTCTCATGGAGTCTATGAAGTATATGCAGTATTTTGAGTTTAAATGCATTTTCCTGGGGGAGAGACTTCCTCCTTAAAGGAGTATGTCTTTTAAAAAGGCAAGACCCATTGTTATGGACGGCTCTGGACTGTCATCCCAGTATCACTGCATCCATGTTCCCTCACAGACCAAATACATTCCTGTCAGTGCTTGGCTCCAAGGGCTCAATGCACCACAGCTGCTCCTGTGACCTTGTGCAGGTTTGAGGCATCAGTGATGTAAAAATGCATCAAGCCCTTTGTATGAGCTCCAGTTCCCAGAGTTTCTTTTACTGTTTTTAGTAAGTTTCTATATATGGAATGATAAACTGTGTCCTAGAACAGAGAAGCTCACTTGGAAAAAGGAGATTTTGATCCTAAGGAAGATTCTGGATATGTTCATTATCCATAAACAATGGATTTTATTTTTTTTTTGGTTTGTTTTTTTAGTGTCATTCATTGGCTATATGCATAAGAACTAATCAATTGTTGATGTATTCTTTATTGATGTTAGCTGAAGTTAAATGATGTGTTCATGTTACTAAAACATCATTAATGACTAAGAAGAAAACAGCATGTTTGGCTTGCTGGTATTAGTAATCATATGTAAGTGAAGACTCACATTGTTCCATAAACCAGTCATCACCTGATATTACTATTCCATTTCAGAGTTGACATTGCTCTAACATGAACAGTTGGGATGTCTCCATAAGCCAAGAGCCCTACTCAGTTGCCAAAGGGCTACTCATACTCCTTTTTTCCCTGCTGGTAAACCAGAGGACACTGGCGAGCTAATCAGAAAGTAGGTAGATGCCAGCAAATACAAAGTCCTTACATTCTATTTTTCTAGTCCTGGAAAAGGAATAAAAGTAGGACTTGAAAAGATGTCTTCTGCCTTTGTTGTTTTCATCTCGTTTCTTATTTATCTTGAAGGGTATTTCATTCAAAGTCCCATGGTATTCAGCGGTAAGGATTTCTGAGGTTAGAGATTTCATGAAGAAGTGGAATTTGCTTATGAGAAAAAAGTGAGATTTTAAGTGACAAGAAGAGTGCCCCAGGCAGACTGTCTATATGAAAACTAAAGCAACTTCACCAGGATAAACAGTATATAGGAAGAATATTGAGGCGAACGGCCTGTCCATGTGGGCAGGGAAAAGTCTCATTAGGTATAAAATGAAGATCTGATTGTTTGGACAGGATTTGGATTTAGTAGTAAATTGTCATAGATTCTTAAATCACAAAAGGAAGTGATGAAATTTTGGGGTGGGGGTGGGGAATTGTTCTAGCAGAGGTATACAGGATATATTGGAGTTGGAAAAAGCTTACATTTTGAGAAACCAGTTAGAAGATTACCAGTCCCATCACACAGCAAGTGCCAGTGTATTGAGAAAACAAGAATAAATCGATTGGAGGAATATTACAGAGAAAAGATGATGGGATTTTATGCTTACTGTTATTTCAAAGAGGATTTGTGACTCTTAGTAATTAGATGTACTATACAACATAACCCTGGGAAGAAAACCAAAGTGGAGGTTTGGAAAGAACAGCTGGCATCAGGGTTGAGTTTCCTACACAGCATGTATAATACTGGGCCATCACCTTGGCAAGAAGGGTCTGGCCCCTTGCCTTCACCACCACCACCCAAACTGCTGTCCATTTCAGGGGCCTTCTTGAGGTTTCTCTTGCTCCTTGACATAGATATCAGGTTTTTGGAACCCCCTGCAGTTTTACCTGACTTTGATTTTCTACTTGAGAATAAATGTTCCTTACTCTGTTGACTGACTCAGATTGCAGCATCTTCCAAAAACGACACAACGGAGGTGAGGGGACCTGAGGGGTTAATGCTAGCAGGCTCCAGTACCCTGAATCTGGCACAGGACTTCCTCAGAATCGCTTCAAACAGCTAGTGGTGAGAGGCCAGGTGGGGATCTGCTTGGAGGATGTTTGCCACACTCCTACCTTATGCCCTCTTTCTCCAGCCCCCGTTGTTGGGTGCTCCTGCCTTACCTTAGAAACTGTTCATCAGAGCAAGGGTCTCGTTCATAGTAGTTCTCATTACATAATAGCTCTAAAAGTAAAATGGGGGATTGGAGTAGGTGGAAGCAAAGAATATTAGATGAAGCCTGGCAGTGGTGGCTATTTGGTAGGTCAGCTGCTCAGATGAGGTACTTAACGCCTCTGCTTGATCAATAATAGGCTGAGGCGGTTGGATGGCAGACCCTTCTTTTGCGTAGCTCTATAGCCCAGGACAATAGCTTCTCCAAGGGGAAAAGGGGTGGGGTTGTTTAGATGGAACTCTGGAAGTACTAGCACACATTTTGTGAGTCTTTACAACTGTTCTGTTATATTCTCATCCGTATGCTTCCAGCATCCTTGGAATTCTCCAGTTGAAGAAAAGGCAAATGGTCTTAGGTTCTTAGCTTATCCCTGAGAGTAAATGTCCCCACACTTAGACTTGAAAGGACATGAGTTAGCTCTGATCAGGTAGTGTAGTCAAGTGTGCTAGGTATATTGTTGTTATCTGGCCTTTGTTCCTTTCAGACGCTAAAGCTTGGGTGATTTGCACAGAAATCATCCGGATAAACCAATATCATTTGAGTCCCGGTTTAACAACAAAATAGGTCCCAGTGTTTCAGTATTGCTTTGTTAATTTCTAAAACAAGTAGGGTTACGCTCGAGGGGCAATTAAATGTTGTTGTTTATCTGATTTCATATTTAACCTCAATGGAGGGGATAACTTCAGAAAAAGCTGCAGTGCCTCTAGCCTCATGGGTCATTAGTCCTTTCTGGTGAACTCCCAGCCCATTCTGTTCAGCGACCATTTCAAGAGTCACTCACCTCTAACTTCCAACTCCATTATCCCCCTCAGCTGTCAGCACACGATCTCAATAATCTAAACAAACAACTAACACAAGGAGATGATGCCATCAACCATTGCCACCAGACCTACCTTCGAGCACACCTCTCCTTTCCTCTTCCTGTTATAATGGCAGAAGGATCCCTATTGTCTAAATTTCATTATCAGTGCAACGAAGTCCCTCCTGTGGCTTTTTAAAGCCTTGCTCCATCAATCTTTCCTACCCTATTAGCAGGTTCTCCACCCCCTACTTTTCCAGTGCTTTTTTTTTATTGTGGTAAAATACACATTACAAGATTTACCATCTTAACCACTTGTAAGTGTACAGTTAAGTGGTATTAAATACATTCAGAATATTGTGCAACCATCACCACAGTCCATCTCCACAATTCTTCATCCTGTAAAATGGAAACTATACCCAATAATATAATTCCCTGCGATCTCCTCTCCCCAGCCCCTGACAACCATAATTCTACTTTCTGTCTCTAGGATCTTGACTATTCCTAAGTACTTCATATAAGTGGGATCATATAGTATTTGTTTTTTTGTGACTGTCTTATTTCACTTAACCTAATTTCCTCAAGGTTCACCCATTAATTTTCTCATTGATACCCTCTGCAGTCTGACTTGTGCCCCACTACTCCTGAGAAATAGCCTTCACCAAGGACACCAATAACCTTCATGTTACTAACCCAAAAAACCACTTTTTATCATATTTGACTCCTCAGCAGCATTGACCACTATGGATATCCCTCCTGACCACTCTTCTGGTGACTAAAATGCCATACCACACCTGGTCTTCCTTCTCTCTGGCCACTTCTCAGTTTCCTGGGCAGGCTCCTTCTCTATTCACCTCTTAAATGTGACTGTTCCTTACGGCTCTGTTTTGGGCCACTTCTTCTTTCTCTACTGAGGACAATCTTTTTCATTCCTGTGGCTTTATTTCTTTCTGCTGGCAACTCCTGAATCTATACCAAGACCCAATTCTTGAGCTCCAAAGTCGTAGAAACAGTGCCCACATGAAATCTGCACTTGGGATGTCTTGCACTCAATATGTCCAAAACCGAATCCATCTATTACAACTGCCACTCCAAAAACCCTGTGTTCTGTTGGCTCTTCCCTTTATCTCACTGGCACTACAACTGCTTGTTGCTCAACCCTGAAACCTGGATTTATTGTGAATCTTCCTTCCTCCCAATCAGAAATCACCAAGTCCTTTTGTTTCTATTATCCATTGCTGTATAACAAATCACCCCAAAACAATGGCTTAAAACGACTTAGTCTTTTTCACAATTCTGATGATTGTCTGGGCGGCTCTGCTAATCTCTCCCACGCTCACTCATGCAGCTACATTCCCCTCACTGGTGTCTGGGCTCAGCAGAGACAGCGGAGTCCTTCCACCTGGTCTTTCTTCACCGCATGGTAGATGGTCTCCAGCTTCCAAGAGAAGAGAGCAGAAGGTGCAAGTTCTCTTGAAGCCTTGGCTCAGAACTCCCCCAGTGCTCTTCTGTCACATTCTTTTGGTCATAGCAAGACCAGCCTGGATTCCATGGGTGGGGAAATAAACTTCAACTCCTGATGGAAGGAGCTATGAAGTATCTGTGGCCATTTTTAATCCACCTCACTTATCAATTCTACTTCTTGTTGGGTTGAGCCTAATGCAATTGCCACAATTTGACCACCGTGGAACTTCAAAAATGGCACTTTTATATGGTTCAATCTATTATTCCTTGAATTCACAATGGTGTAGATCACCACTGTCATCTGGTCTATTACACTAGCTTGCTAGCAGGTGCTCCTGCCTCCAGTTAGGTTTTCCTCCAGCTCATTTGTCTACAGCAGCCAGTGTGATCTTTGTAACATGTGAGTCTGATTATCCCACTCTCCTACCGACTTGCTATTTTTCTTAAGATAAATGCAAATGTACATATACAATCTCCAGATCAGGCACCCACTTAACTCTCCAGCCTCCTGCTTTACTTTCCCCCTCGTAGTCTCTGCTCCAACTCCACTCTCGCTGAAATTCCTCTTATGCTGGACTATGTCTCAGAGAAGTTGGTGATCCTGTGCATTTCCCTCCTCAATTTATCATCTTGAGACCATGTTATCTCCCCCAGCCCACTTTGAAGCAGAAACAAAAGTTCAAAGAAACCGACAGGACTCAAGGGTGAGGTGAAGTATTTGCCTCTCGGATTCTAGCCAAGATGGGCATGCGGAAAGACAGGACGAAAAGTGGGAGTCCTCTGGTGTTGCAGGCAGCCAGGGAACAGAGCAGGAGTCAGAAGCTAGTCCCTTCGCGCCACTCCCGGCATCCCCTGTGTCCAATCTGCTGTTCAACAGTCCTTATCCCGCAAAGTCCCCCTCTCAACAGAGCACAGAGACTTGAATGTGTGGGGAGAGGAGCCTGAAGGGGGAACCTTACCCCTCCACCAAGTTGCCCCCAAATCACCTGTGACCATGTGCATCCGCTGCCATGGTTATACCTCTACTTCGAACTCTTCTCCCAGTCCTTCCCTTTCTTTTGTCTCTTCCTAATCCTATTTCAGTGGTAAAATCATGTCTTCAGGAAGGTGTGCCTCCCCTGACACAATCTCCCATAGCGCCCTGTACTTCCCTGAGCGACATTATTGTGTCAGGCAACCTTCTAAAGGCCTACATACCTTATTTACTCCTCCCAATAAATATGTTATGATTCCTATTCACAGATAAGGAAACAGGCACAGAGAGGTTAAGTAATGTGCCCTACAACATACAGCTCGGAAGTAGTAAGCCAGGTGTCACATCTGGGGACTGGCTCCTTTTTATACACATTTTCTTTAAAAAGTATCCCCAATCACTTTTTCATACAATTTAAAAAATTGTTTTATCACTATAAATTAGTCCTTAGACTTCTGTGGGCCAAATACAAAGTTTTTCTGGCTCCTGTCATTATTCCTAGATTACTTTCTGAGTCCTTACACCATTCCTCTTTCCCTTCCCCTCCTGTTGCTTCTGGTACATAGAAACATCTCGAGGGAGAAGCAGTAGTTCCCAGAGCACAGCCACCATCCTATCATGCCCATCCCCACTGCAAACACAAGCAGTACGAGTCCCTGCACTCATTTGCTCTGAACAAATGATGATGCCAGAGAATGAGAGATGCCAAAGAATGATCATGAGATGTTTTTTTTTTTTTTGCCAATCTCTAATTCATTTATTGATTCATCACTCCCTAATTCAACAGATGTTTAATGTGCCTTTACAATGGATGAGGTGATGGGGAGCCAATGGTGAGCAAAACAGGTAAGGTCTTTGCTCACCGGACTCACAGTTCAGTGATGAAGACAAAATCATCCTGTTACAAAGCAACAAGTTGCAGTTCAAGTTCATCCAATCAGCATCTCAGCAGAGATTCAGGCCAAAACAGCCAAGTACCAAGTACCTTGGGAAAAGCTACTGCACTCTGATGATTCGTTGGCTCACCGGCCTCAGCCAGCTGGGCTCTTAATCAAAAGTTAAAAGTCAAGTCCCAGGTCCCAGGAAAGCCATTATTCTGCCCTCGGTTTTGGTTTTGTCACCCATTAGTTTCTGGAATTGGGTTGCCCTGAATACAAATACTAGATTCGCCACTTATTAGGCCATTTGATCTTGAGAAAGTCAACTTCTTTGAACCTCAATTTCCTTATTTGTACAATGGAGATAAAGTAGGAAAGTGAGAATTAAATGGGGGGTGATTCAAGCAAATCGTGTAGGATGCATTAAAAAAATGTTAACTCTTTATCTTTTCAGTCTAACCGAATCCGAATCAGGGCAGGAGGGTGTTTATCTAGTCCGCAGCTTCAGGAGAATGTGCCCTTCCCGTGTCTTGGTCTGGAGAGGAGTGCGATTCTCACTGGCTTCTAGCTGGATACCCACCTTTTGGAATAGAAACGCTAGCTGAGGGGGAGGGAGTGGTAGCCCCAGTAGAGCGTGCCCTATTGCCCCGAGCTGCTCCAAACAGACGGGCTGGTTTCGCTGTTCCAGTTGGAGCCTGAGCCTGGACCTCCCTGAGAACATTCACCTACACTAAAGAAATGCCAGTGAGTCTTCCAATAGGTGCAGGCAGTGAAATAAATAAAAAGAAATTTCAGCAAATGCCCTACAAATCCAATGCAAGCAAAAATCCTATCCTCAATTCCCCAGGTGACCATGTGTAGCTCTAGGAATTGTGTTTCAGTGGAAGCAATGTAGGCATCATCCTATCAGTGCCAGAGTAGCTGTACTTTGTAATGAAATAGCAATTGAAAGAGGGCACCCAGTGGGCACCCAGACTTCAATTTTTGCTCTAATGACTTCTGCCACAAAGGACTTACAATTGAGTCTTTTAGTGTTGCTGCTTTTGATTTTGATGAAAAGCTTTGCTGTGTAGATGGTTGAGTTAAAGAGGGTGAGGTACCTCAAAATCTAGTTTTTTATCTTTTTTAAAAAAGTGATTGCTACAAAAGTAAGACAGAAGGACCATTATTCCTCAGGAAACCAATCTGCAGTGTTCCCTAGGATTGCTGCCCAACAAGGAGTTAGGCTATGGTGCTATCTCCCAATAAACAACGTAGGCTCCAAGCAGTAGCTCATTGGTGCTGAGGATGCTGGGAATTAGACTAGTCCTTTGGGAAGACAGTATGGTGTTTGGCATTCTCACTTCTGTAGCATAGTGTGTGCGTGCCCTGTTTTAATGAGTGGTTACGAGCTGAGAAAATATTCTTACCCTTCCTCCCTTTTTATACAGTACAAATAAATTTAATACTACCTGTATTTTTTAAACTTCGATTTTTAAAATTACATTGCATTGTCAGTTTCATTTTTAACTGACATATATAGAGTGCAATGCACAGGTATTAGGTGTACAATTCCATGAGTTTTGACAATTGTATACACACGTGTAACTACCACTCTAATTAAGATGCAGAACATTCATCAGCCCTTAAAGTTCCTTTGTGCCCTTCCAATCTTGCTCACCCCAGCCCATCCCCAGGCAACCACTGTTCTGATTTCTATCACTATAAATATCTCTTTTTAACTTATGTAAATGGAATCATGTACCATATATTTTTTGTGTGTCTGGAATCTTACACTCAACATAATGCCTGCAATGGCAAATCTCTCATTTGTGTTGTTGCATGTATCAGTAGTTCATTCCTTTTCTTTTGCTCTTTAAATCAATGTTACTGAGAGGGGTAATTTATGTAAAATAAAATGACGTTTAAAATACAGGCATGCCTTGGAGATATTGTGGGTTCGGTTCCAGACCACCACAGTAAAGCAAATACAGGAATACTTCAGAGATACTGCAGGTTCAGTTCCCGACCACTGTGATAAAACGAGTATTGCAACAAAGCAAGCAGTCATCTTTTTGCTAATGGAGTGTTTTGCCTTCAGTTTGTAAAAAATGCAACACCTGTGAAGCACAATAAAGTGAAACCTAGTAAAATGGGGTATACAGTTTTAACAAATTTATACATCTATGGAACAGGACTTCAAGTTATAGAGAACATTTCTATCACCCCAGGAATTTCCCTTGTCTCCTGCCCAAACTTCCCCCCTCCAGAGGCAACCACTGTTAATTTTTATTATTATCGATTTCGTTTTTCCTGTTCTTGAATCTCATATAAATGGCTCATACAGGATGCATCTCTTGTGTCTGGCTTCTTCCTTCAACATATTTGTAAGATTAATCTATGTCATCTTGTGTATCAGTAGTCTGTTCCATTTTATTGCTCAGTAGTATTCTGTAGAATAAATATGCCATAATTTGTTTATCCATTCTTCTGTTGATGGACACTTGTGTTGTTTCCAGTTTGGGGCTATTATGAGTAAATCTGCTATGAACATTTGTATAAAAGTCTTTTTGTGGACATATATTTCATTTCTCTTGGCTAATACGTAGTAGTAGAAATGCTGGATCAAAGAGTAGGTGCATGCTTAACTTGAGAAACTGCCAAAAAGTTATACAAGAAAACCATTGTGCCATTTTACATTCTTTCCAGAAGCCTATGAGTTCCAGTTGCTACTGACAGTTTCTTTGCTTGGCCAAACTTTAGTCAGGCTCTTGAGCCTTCTGCTAGGCCAATCTGTGCCCTTCCTTGTATATAATGTTTTAGCAAGAACCCTTGATATCTGATCACCCTTAGTATCTGATCAGGTTCTTCATCTTCCACCATCCCCTACCTTTGATGTCTGATCACTCTGGGTTGTCTTCAGCAAGAATTGTGTTAGGCTGGTTTCATCAGAACTCCCCTAATGTTTCCTCTTAGTAATTGTTCATCCACTCATACCACCTCCTGCCTCCTTGGCTATAAATTCCCACTTGCCCATTGATGTTTAAAGTGAGCCCAATCTCTTTCCCCCACTGCAAACATCCCATTGCAATGATCCCTATACCTATTGCAATGGTCCTGAATAGTCTGCCCTACCATCTTGAACAAACATCATTGAATATTTTTTTCTTTTAACATTCCATATCCTTATTAACACATGGTGGGTCAATTTTTAATTTTAGCCATTCAAACGGGTGTACTGTGATATCTCATTGTGACTTTGGTTGCATTTTCTTAATAACTAATGATTTCCAGCTCCTTCCATGTGCTGACTATTCTCTTTTTTCAAGTATTCAAGTCAGTCATACATTTTGACATAAATGTTGCAATGATTAGAAATGTGTCCTAGAGGGATACATTTTGAACTAAAATCTGTTAGTCTATTCATACATATATACATTAAAAGATATTCATTGAGTCTACTATGTGCCATGAACTTTTCTAGGTTCACTAACCAGCTGTGTAATCAAGATATTTAAGGTCTTTGCTTTTGTTTCGAGCTCATATTGCAGTGGGGAGACAAAAAGCAAACCGGCGACAAACAAGATGATTTTTGGTGGTGTGAAGATGCTCACTGAAGTGTTATCAATTGATGATAAAACATCAGAAACAACTGATATCCCCAAGGGGTTAGGAGTTGGGCGGTTAGGCAATTTATGTGATACGAGGTTGGACTATTATAATGTTATTAAATTGATAATTATGACATTAAAAAACACTTAGCCGTATAATAAGGTCAAAGGTTAAACTGTATATACACTTTGTTTAGGACGATGTAAAATACCCGTGGTACGACGTGTTTGGTTTCGTTTTGTTTCTTGTCGTCTTACCTGTTGTCACGTTAAGAGTAGAAACTGGCACCACGCAGTATTCTCACGGGACTTTCCTTCGTGTAAGGATTTAGAGTTCAGAGACACACATTTGAGACGAGGCAGGTTTAAGAATAAAACTTCAGGGTGAAGCATGGCAGAGTGAGAGCTAAGAGCTTCACTTGGTACGGCTTAGAGATTTTGAGGAACGAAGAGGCCGCGCCTCGGGAAACGCACAGAAGCTCCGAGCGCGCGCGCCCGCCGCGAGGCTGCCAGGCTGGGAGGCCGGCGCGGCGCGGAATGGTGACGTCTCGCGCCAGGCAGGAGCTGACGTCACTTTTCTCCCCGCCGCTTCCGGTCCGCGTGAGTGTCGGTCTCGCGCAAGCGGGGGAACCCGTGCAAGAGTTGGCGTGCGGTGCGGTACGTTTTTCGCGAGTCGGCCTCCCGGTGGACCATGGCCACCGACTCGTGGGCCCTGGCAGTGGACGAACAGGAAGCGGCTGTCAAGTCGGTCAGTGGCATCAGCTCCGGGCGGGGAGAAGGGGCGGGCCAAGTGGACCCTCTTTCGAATCCAGGGAGCCCCACAGGTGGGGCAGGCCCGGGGCCCGCCGGGGAATCCGCCCTGCTTTGCGCCTAGAGAGACCAATGTCGAGCCTTTTTCTTCATCCGGGCCTGTGAGAGACTTTTATCCTGTGGCAAATCTGACCCCGTTCATAGGCTTTCTTTTCCTGTATTGCATCTCCAGTTCTGTGGGGATTGTAAGGAACGGCGTTTAGATGCTGATTCTCTTTCTCATCTGGTTTCTGAAACAGTGAGAGTCATATTAGATTCTGTGCTTATTTTAACATTTTTTTAGATCCATGCTTAAAGTGGTTGGCAGTTTGTAGCTCTTTGCAGAATAACAGATTCAGGTGTATATGTGTTTCAGTCTACTGCAAATGTTGGCGGGAGGCACGACAAATTGTTTCATTGATGTTTAAAGTAACATTTAGTTTCCTATACTGGTTCTCCTTTTATAAATGAAGATCCATTCAACTGGAATATAATTATAATTAAACTGTAACTTTCTGTTCTTATGTTTACGTTTAGATTTGTTTAGTGATAATGGACTTGATTTTAGGAATATAGTTTTTTTGGGGGTGGTTTTTTTTTATTTTTTGGTTGTTTTGTTTTTGTAGTCTGAAATCTTAAATAACTTTTTAATACATCCTTCTCCAGTCACCCTTTATTGCTTTGAGAGAATTGTCAGTTTGTCAGCAGATATTTGAAATGGGCTTAATTCCTTGGAGAACAGGAAGAAACTTTATAGTCCAGTCAGGAAGGCTAGAAAGTGGAAAGTGCTGTGAAAATGGTAAGAAGAATGTGATAACTGAACTCTGACAAGGGAGAAGACATTAATGAGTAAGGAAATTCCTTTTCAAGTAATTTACATTTGAACTGGATATTAGAGAATGAGTCATTTAAGGTAGAGATGGAGGTGAAAGGCATTTTAGGAAAATAGAATGCACAAAAGTGCTGCACTTGCTTAGAGAACAGGAATCATAACTAATTTTTGCTGAGTTATTGGGCTGGAGTAGAAGCAGTATAGAAAATATTGTAGGGAGTATGTTTTTGGACCTTAACTAAAAACTTTAAGAGGAGAGGCTTTATTTGGTTGGTTTGGGGATTTTTAAGGATATTGACAAAATTAGATGGAGTGCTGGCATGATTTGTTGGACTACAGAGAACATAATATATTAGAAGGAATGAATAGTATCCAAAGGAAAGGAGATCAGTGTGGAAATGATGCCAATAACCCAGATAGAAGTCATATGTTGGGTGGTAAAAGTGAAGATTGGATTCAAGAGATAATTGTGGAAGAAGTATAACAGAAAGGATTTAGAAAATAGAAGAGAAGGGACAGGAAGGCAAAGATACTGTTTTCAATTGGATCCTAATAACAGGACTAGGGGAGTGGGAAGAAGGGCGGATCTGATATGGAGAATGGTGAGTTTACTTTTGACTGTTCCGAATTTGAGGTAAAGAGAACATCTTGGTAAATACCTGTGTTGGGAGTTCCGAAGAGTTTTCCAAGTTTGATAATTTCCTAGGAGAACTCACGGACTCAGCATATAATGGTACTCACAGCTATGATTTATTACAATGAAAAAATACAAAGCAAAGTTAGCAAAAGACAAAGGCTCATGGAGCCAAGTCCCGAGGAAACCAGGCACAAGCTTCTAAATCCTCTTCCAATCAAGTCATATGCTCCACTTAATGTGTGCTTAATTCCTCCTACAACAGATTGTAACAACACATGTCAGGTGTTGTCAGGAAAGCTCATTAGACACTCAGTGCTCAGAGTTTTTGTTGAGGGGCCTGTTACATAGTCATCCTCGGCTCAGCCTATACCCAAATTCCAGACTCCCAAAAGGAAAGCAGGTCTTAACATAAACAACATGTTTTTACAAGCATAGGGAACCCCTCAGAATTTCTGAGAATGGTGGGAACTCTCAAAATCCATATTCCCAGATGCCAGCCAAGGGCCAACCTTGCAAGCTGGCTTTCCTAAGGATAGTAGTCAGCCTTGCTCTGTTAACTCTTTTCTGCACAGCACCCATTAGACATTTGGAAATGTGGTACTGGAGTTCTGGAGAAGAAATCAGGTCAGATGTATAAAACTGGCAGTTATCCACAAAGAAATCAAAAGGTATTATGTAGTATATGGTTCTGGCACTCTAGAGTTTACAGTCTAGTGTTTAGCATCAGATCTTCCCTAAAAGATAGTTACCGAGAATTGGTTTCAAATCTTTTTAAACCTATGATCTAATCTAGCTGTGATATGTCACAAACATAGACCTTAACATACTTTGTACCTGGTTCTAACCAATCTGCTTATCAGAAGGGTGGTGTAATTAAATGTTTTAAAACACTGCTTCTTAACAGTTGGAGGAAACCCTCCCCCACTCCCATTTTATTTTACCACATAGACTTGTGTACATTAACTTAATAAATAATTCATGGTATTATGTTATCCTGTGGCTTGCTCTCAAGTGTTTTTAAATTTCCTTTCAGATCAGTAATTTGCAGATCAAGGAAGAGAAAGTCAAACCAGATACTAATGGTGAGTCACTAGTAACTGTAAACTGGATACAAGCTACAAGTTTGCTTCGGTTTTGCACTCTTAGCTTCATTGTGGAAAAGAGCTTTCATTTAGCATGTTTGGCAAATGTCAGCATTGGATTTGACAGCCAGTAAAGTCAGTTTTACACTGAAGGGGATATATTTTTCCAGATGTTATCTAGCTTGTGACTCTTTAAAATCAACAATCATTATTGGATTGTACTATCACTGTACAATCCACTGTACAATTGGTCTGATAATGTTTCTTTAAAAATTTTTAATTTAGTTTTTAAAGTTTAATTCGGGTTTAAAACTCAGAAAGTATGATGAAAGACCTCCTTCCCATCATAGACCACCATTTACCCAGTTCCTACTCCCTACCTATATTAGTTTGCTAGGGCTGCGGTAACAAAGTATCACAAATGGGGTGGTTTAAACAACAGGAATGTATTGTCCCACAGTTCTGGAAGCCAGAAGTCTTGGATCAAGGTGTCGGCATGGTTGGTTCCTTCTGAGGGCTGTGAGGAAGGATCTATTCCAGGCCCCTCCCTAGCTCTTGGTGGTTTGCTGGCAATCTTTGGTGTTGCCTGGCTTGTAGAAGCGTCACCCTGATCTCTGTCTTCATCCTCACATGGTGTTCTCCCTGTGTGCGTGTCCATGTCCAGATTTCCCTTTTATAAGAACATCGGTCATATTAGATTAGGGCTCACCCTAATGACCTCAACTAATTACATCTGCAATGACCATGGCTCAAAATAAGGTCGCATTCTGAGTTACTGAAGTTTAGAACTTCAACATATGAATTTTGGGAGTACACAGTTCACAATTCAACCCATAACACTACCTTATCCCATAATTAACCTCTGCTGTTGGATTTTTAATATTCTTCCAAAGTTCCTGCAAATGCTTAGTCCTTCAAGTTTATAATCTCATGTTCTATAAAAAGTGGTCATTTTACCTCTCCCTTTTAATTTTTAATATCTATATTTTCTTTCTCAGTGTCTAATTATATTTGCTAATATAATGCTATATTTTATATTAGGATAAGTAAGTCAGGGGTGACATTTTGATCACTTGGAGGTCAGCCAAATTTCTAGGAATTTGAAATTTTCGTGTGCACTTAAAAACGTCTTGGGAATAAAAATCCATTAAACATAAAGAAATGTCAACTATTTACATTTTGATCACTTAAATAAGTTTTAGTATTTTCATTGTCCCACCTTTTGGGTGGGTTTGATATTTGCCTTTCTGATTATGATAACTGTTTTCTTGTGTAGGTGTTATCAAAACCAATGCTACTGCCGAGAAAACAGATGAAGAAGAGAAAGGTAACTATTCTTTGAAACTCAGTAGCAAGAGACAGAGTATGACCGAGGACTTGCCTCTCTGGAACCAGGGACACTCTGAGTTACAAGATAAAGGAGAAAAGGAAGAATCTGTAAAGGAGATTGAGGAGACGCAGCCAGTGAGATAGAAGGACCAAAGGAAAGTGATGTCTCAGAAACCAGAAGAAGGAAGTGTTTCCAAAGTAGGGAGTCAAATATAGATAAAAAGTTGATTAAGAGAAGAATTAAAAATTGACTGTTGGATTGATTTAGCAGTGTAGACGTCATTGGTGAGCTTGACGGGGCTATGGAGATCAAGTGAGGAGGTTAAATAAAAAAATCTATTCAACAGAAGGGGAGGAAAGGATGTAGAGGTAAATATAGGCAGCCTTTGTAGGGAACGTTCCATAAAGGGGACAGGATGGGGTGTTTCACAGGGGTGAGGTTTGCCCTGTGAATATGAAGAAAATCTGCTGGTTTCTTCCTGACAGAGGACAGAGCTGCGCAGTCCTTACTGAACAAGCTGATCAGAAACAACCTGGTCGACAACACAAACCAAGTGGAAGTCCTACAGCGGGATCCAAAGTCCCCCCTCTACTCAGTGAAGTCCTTTGAAGAGCTTCGGCTGTGAGTATTTGTTTCTTTAAGCTATTTCTTGCCAGTCCCTCCTTTTTAGAACTTAGCCTCTCAGAGATTCTTGTGGGAATTCTGTTTTTTACTTTTATTTTTAAAAGTCTTAATGCATTTACTTCTTTGATGAGTTAATAATTCACATAATTCAAAAGTTAAAAAGTATGAAAAAGTTTCAGTGACAGTCTCCTTCCCACCCTTGTATCTTGGCTTCCTAGTTCCTTCTCTTGGTAGGGATTTTTCAATGCCACAGATTTATTCATCATAGCTGAAAGTCTTTTTTCTTTTATGCTCTTAGAACTTTCAATAAAATATTGGCTGACAGGTGATTTCTGGATGTCAGGAACATTTCTTATTAGGTAAGCCCTTTTGTTAGACTATAGGGTTCACGGTCTTAAGAACAGTTTATCTGCTTTTATAAAATGTGTCAAAAGAGCCTGTGCAGGATTCCCAGTACCTACAGTGTGGAAAACAGCCTTCAACGTTCTGAAATTTTTTAAAAATCCAGAATCCAGAATTAAGTCTTAAGGGAGCACACGTATGGCATTGTGCTAAGAATGACTTGTAACATGTTGCTACTTTAAAGAGAGAATTAATGTTTTCTTCAGTAAGTAAAGAGGTGTTTATGAATCATTGGTTTTTGTACATGCCACTGTGCTGAGTGTTATGAGTAACACAAGACATACCTATCATTCTTGCTGCCTGCCAGGACCCAAATCATAGACAGAAAATAGCTGGTGAATAAAAAAGTGGTGGGATAAATGGATTTCTTGCCTTTATTCAGCAAAATCTATAATATGCCCATTATGGGCAAATAGGGGCCACATTCCTGTCGACTGTTACCACTGCTTTAGAATAATAGACACTTAAAATACTAGAGCCAACTAGATCAAATCAAGTTGTTAATGAAGTAATAGCTAAGAACAAGTTTTTAAAAGTGTGACCTATTTTTTTTTAATGTTTTCAGGAAATTATACTTTTCTATGTTATTTCCTCTCTCAAGGGCTTCATTCAGCAAATCTGTCGTCTCTGCTTCTGTTCATAAACTGTATTAGGGCAGCTAGATGTGCTCTATTGTTTCCTGAACTGACAGTTTGCTTTTCCAAGTACCAATAGTTTTTTAAGTTCCTTTCATTTAAAGGACTGGAACTCTCAGTTCAACCAGTGATGAATTGTCCTCTTTGAAAAGGCAAGCTCTTTCTGATGTAGTTGCTGGTAGCCAGAAGGAAACCTAGGTTGCCTAATATACTTGGTCTGTTTTGTATTTAAAAGATTTGAATTAATCTGCAAAATGAAAGAAAAATAATGAGCCATTGGAAGCTCTTGGGTCACTTGAAAATCTTCATTTGGTAGTGACTTTGTTTCCTTGGCAATCAAAGCAGAATCTGCTGATCTTACAGCCTTTTCTTCCAAATGGAAGACACCAAAGGTTATGTTTTCCAAGTTCTTTGTGTCTGAGAACCAACACATGTCAGAAGAATTTGCTTTTTAGACTCCAAGGAAGGTTTAGAGAACCAGAAGTCTTGACTTGGTTTGACTTTTCTTTAGAAATTAAATCTAGTGTGATTTTTGTTAAATACCCTGTCAATTTAGAGGTAGCAGAGAGCTTATTGTAAACGTGATGTAAGAGCGACTTTAATTGATATTTGTTGTGTAGCTTTATAAGAAGTTGTTGGTTTTCTGTTCTTGATTTTGACTTGACCTAAGTAAATCTGAGCATTTGTGAAGTTCAGTATGATAATTGAACCTTTCTTACCTATGTACTACATAGATCAACTGCTAGAAACTGGCTGAATCAATTTTCTTAACTCTTGATTTTCCCAAGTATTAGCACAGCTGGCTTTGGAAGGACCATAGAACATAAAATGGTTCAATTTAACATCCACACTGAGAAATTAAAACTTATATTCCTTTCTCTAAAGAGACTTCTATATCTTAGTATAGTAAGCAGTGTTTATTTTTAGATACGTCTTTTATAATTATTTTATACCATGAATGGATAAATACCACTCTTGCAGTATCCAGGAAATACTTGTCATCCAAGGCCAACCATATGTGTGGGTCTGCTGAAAGTATGAATTTCTCAGAGAAAGGAAACTAGTATGTATTTTATGAATTGCATACTAGTTGCAGATTAAGAGTTAGTGGAAAAAATAGTAGTTTTGTTTTGCTTTGGGTGGTGTTTTTTAAGGCATAGGAAAATATGTCTGACAGAGATAGGAAGCATCATTCTTTGCTAGATATAGGGAAAGATAAAATTTGAGGCCTTTAAAACAATCTCAACAACTAGGAATTCATCTTCTCTCTCCCTGTCCTCCTAGGAAACCACAGCTTCTCCAGGGAGTCTATGCCATGGGCTTCAACCGACCATCCAAGATACAAGAGAACGCGTTACCCATGATGCTTGCTGAGCCGTGAGTATGCAGACCCCGGGCGCACCTCTTCAGAATTTGGTTTAACATCATCCACCAACAGCTGTTACTGTTCTTGAGAACAAGACGGGATGTTTGGGGCAACATGTTTCTTCAGGGAAACAGTTTGGGCAAATGCAGAGTCAGTCAGATGGAATTCAACACAGTTTCTGCTTTTCCCTTTTAACAATAAAAACTGATAGAAAAGTGCTGTTCTATATGATTATAAAAGTTGGGTTTTTCCAGATTGTTTTGAAATTTGTGAGACCTGCAAAAGGGTGTCAAGAGCAATACCAAAAACATCTGTAACCCTATCCTGCCAAGAAATGAAACATCATTAATCTAGTTGACCCCTGTGTACCCTTCTCTGTTTATATCCCCCTCCGCCACCAAAGTAAGCGTTATCCTAAAACGGGTCATCATTCTTTCACATTTCTTTATACTTTTACTACATCTCTATGTGTCCCTAGGAATATAAAGAGTAGTTTACATATTCTTAAATCTTAGATAAATGGTATACTTTATGTAGCAGTTCTTTTGTTCAATTGTATTATTTTTCTTTTTTAATGACAAAAATGCCACCTATTTCCATGACAATGGGTTACCTGAAATGAAATGTGAAAGAAAGATCCCTCTAAAGCATCTGTCTTGGTATCATGTTTTTTAAATTAAAGTTTATTGGGGTGACAATTGTTAGTAAAGTTACATAGATTTCAGGGGTACAATTCTGTATTACATCATCTATAAATCCCATTGTGTGTTCACCACCCAGAGTCAGTTCTCCTTCCATAACCATATATTTGTGACTTGGTATCTTACATTTTCCATAAAATGGAAAAAGAGAACACAGAAGGAACTAAGTCCTAGAGACAGTATAGCTCAGCAGAAAAATGTCCTTGGGGCTTTGTCTTGGCACAGATCTTACTCTGCAGCCTTAATTTCTGTGAGGCTGTTAGGATACAAAACTAGGGCACTCCAGCTGTGCTAGAGTCTAGAATGAGAATTTCTTGGTGTGAACCCATCTTAAACAATCATTTCCCATAATATTTAAGCAGTTTTTTAAAACAACATATAAAAAATTGTCACTGTGCTCAGTGAAGAAAACCTGAATTAAAAGGGGAAAATCCATATTCCTATCACCCAGAAAGAACATTTTGACACATTTTTGTGTTTAACCAATATTATTTTCATCTCTTCTTCCTTGATCCAGCCCTCAGAACCTGATTGCTCAGTCTCAGTCTGGTACTGGTAAAACAGCTGCCTTTGTCCTGGCCATGCTCAGCCGAGTGGAACCAGCAGAGAGATACCCCCAGGTGAGGGCTAGGGAATCCTAGGGACCTTGACTTGCCTGTCCTGGAAAGGGCAGTGCCATCTGATAGGGGACTAAGAAGGGTGGTCCTGGAGGAGTCTGAATGTTTCCTAAGCCTCAGACTGTGTGGCTCAGGCAGAGCAGGTTCATGCACCAGGCCTGGACCTGGGTAGAATTCATTTAGAAGCAGCCTTGAATGGTAGCTTCCGGAGGCATCCACCCAACCAAGCTAGAAAGGATGGCCTGGTTGAAGAGGATGTGGTTCCCTGCATTGTTCTGGTGTAATAACATCAGCATCCTTGTTGCGTTAGAGCCTGTTGTGTGTTACTAGAAGGGTCTCCTAAACTCATCCTTTATGATCTCCTGGTCACAGTGTTTGTGCCTCTCCCCAACATATGAGCTGGCGCTTCAAACGGGAAAAGTGATTGAGCAGATGGGCAGATTTCATCCGGAACTAAAGCTTGCTTATGCTGTTCGAGGCAATAAATGTGAGTATAAAGGGGTGAGAACTAACCAGTGAACAGGGTAGGGCAGTTGGGTGTTTGAATTTTGAAGATGTGATGATGTTACTCAACTTTGGGTTCAGTCTGACCTTGAAGCCAAACTGTATTGCTTTTAGAAAATCTATTTAACTACTTGCTAATTTGTTAACAGTTCTCTCCATGCTTAAAATAACATTTTGCATCGTTAGAAAATCCATGCATGGGTCCTGGAGTTCTTCACTGAGAAGACAGGGTTTTGAATTTGGCATCCAGCATTCTGGAAGCTGCTTACTAGAGAGATGAGCAGCACTGAGGATGGTAGGTTGAGGTCAGATCCCTTTCTTTAAAAGGAAGCACAGCTTTAGTAACAGTAAACTAAGAACTTGTATAGCTCACTTGGTCTTACCAAAATCAGAAATCCTTCCAGTAGTTCTTTCTTCCATGTGTTTTGCAGAATGTAATGTAACAAATATGGATTAAAATGGGGGAGGAGAGGCAGGTGAGAAGTGGGTCATTAGAGGTTATTGGAATACACAAAACAACAAATCATTAAGCAAAAAGGAAGTAGTCTAATAGGAAAATGGGCAAAATAGGCCCAGTTGAACAGACACTTCACAAAAGAAGAAATTCAGGGCGCTAGTAAACATGACAAAATGATGAGCCTCATTAGTCATCAGGAAAATATAAATTGAAACCACTGTATGGCTCTCAGATGGGCAAAAATGAAGTCTGACAATTACAAGTGTCGATGAAGATGTAGAACTGGAATGCTCCTGGTGGGGAGTATACCCTGGTACAATCACCTTAGGAAACAGTTTAGTGTTACCTAGAAAAGTTGGAGAGAGATAACCCTTTGGCGCAGCAGTTTATAATTACCTAGAGCAGTGGTTCTCAAACTTTCAGGTCTCTTCCACTCTTAAACATTATGGAGGACCCCAAAGCGTTTTTGTTTACACAGGTTACATCTACTGATATTTGCATATAGAAGATAAAATTCAAAAAATTTTAAGGTACTTAACTTTTGAAGAATATAAAAAAAATATGGTCTTTCAGGAAATTTTAGATAGTCTTTTTTTGGGTGCTATACCAAAACTTAACAAGTGGTAATTACTTAAAACTTAGTTGCAATGTGGTATCTGAAATCATGTTAATGAACTGTTCATACTGTTACATTAAAATTCCTCTGTTTCTCTTGCACTTCCAATGCATCATTTGCCCGAAAAATGATTTTCTAATATCATACCTTGGTCATTTGGAAAATACTGTTTTAATGAGTTAAGCTGATCTTCCAAATATTGACATATTTTATTATACAAAATACTTTAATTGCATGCATTAATATCACCACCAAACTCATCAGAGGCATTTATACACATCCAGACACTTTCAAACTTATAGTGGGACATAAAAGTTTTCCAAAATTCTAATTTTCTCTTGAAAGCTTAAATGTTATCATGGCAGCAAATACAGGCAGTTGTGTTCATTGAAGAGATAGGCATTCTTTGTTACTTTTCAAGAAAGTGGAAATACCCCTAGAACACGTCTTGTCTCCACAGTGGAAAGAGGTCAGAAGATCAGTGAGCACATTGTCATTGGCACCCCTGGGACTGTCTTAGACTGGTGCGCCAAGCTCAAGTTCATTGACCCCAAGAAGATCAAGGTGTTTGTTCTGGATGAGGCTGACGTGATGATAGCTACTCAGGGCCACCAAGATCAGAGCATCCGCATCCAAAGGTAGGAATCCGGAGCCAGGAGGCACTTCTCAGCCTTCTGATCAGCAAGGAAAAAAGTCTGCCTCTTCTCTGTGTCTCCTCTTGCTGTATCCAACTCCTGTTCTCTCTCCTGCTGGGTTCTTCGCTTCAGAACCTTCCAAAGCATTTATTTGATGGGCCACATCAGCCTGGGTAAAGGAAGGAGACTCAAGGAGTCTAAGAGCACACTGTCCCTGCCCCATGTCTGCTTCTGTCTCCTCTCCGAAGTGCTCCTGCCCCTCTGCCACCTTCCTGGGGATGGAGACCATCCAAGCCTGGGGAGGCTGTGCTTCTGTTTTTTCCAGTGAAAACCTCAGGCTCATGCCAAATACCTGGGCCTTCCCTTGCAGGATGCTGCCCAGGAACTGCCAGATGCTGCTTTTCTCTGCCACCTTTGAAGATTCTGTATGGAAATTTGCTCAGAAAGTGGTCCCAGACCCAAACATTATCAAACTGAAGCGCGAGGAGGAGACATTGGACACCATCAAGCAGTATTACGTCCTGTGCAATAACAGAGACGAGAAGTTCCAGGCCTTGTGTAACCTCTACGGGGCCATCACCATTGCTCAAGCCATGATCTTCTGCCACGTGAGTAGCAGCAGGAGCAGCAGGCCTCCTGGGGGAGGAGTTCCACTGGAGGGTGTTGTCCTGCCCCCCACCTCCCTCAGGCAGCCCTACCTTAGTGCTGAAGAGGACCAGGTTCCATCAGTGTGGCCAGAGGGGAAAACAGATTGTGAAGATGTAAAAGGCAATTTCTTCTTAGTGTCCTGAGGTATATGCAACCTAGGCACAGAGCCCCTAAACTTTATATTATTTGTAGGAGGTATATTATTAGAAAACCCAAGAGAAGCAGCTGGCATTTGTAAGAAAAATAAACAAGATGGTTGGTTATAAAATTAATATAAAATAACTAGTTACCAATCTCAAATAGTAAATACTTAGAAAATGGAAAGATAGATTCTATTTATAATAGCAAAAAATGCTACGATCTCTGAAGAAAACTTCAACATGCTGTTAACAGATGTAAAAATAAGAGAGCTCTTACTCTGTTGTTGGAAGACGTGTAATTTTAGCATGGCATCCCTCCCCCAACTTCACATTCAGACTTTCAGACCTTCAGAAAAGGAAAAAATAAAATGAGCACTTTATGCCCTTCACCTGTTACCAACATTTAACCACATTTGCTGTATCCTATGCTTGTGTGACATATCTGTACTTTTTCTTTTTGCTGAGTCATTTCAAAGGTAGTTGTAGACATCATGGCAATTCATACCTAAGTACTGTCTAAGAATGAGACATGCTCCTACATGACCACACTACCATTATCACACCTTTAACCATGATACAATGATGTTATCCCCTATACAGTTCATCCATATTCCACTTTCCCCACTTGTATCACAAAGGTTCTTTATTGCTTTTGGTTGCTGTTGTTAAACCTAAGAGCCAATGAAAGATTGTTGCATTTAGTTGTAAGTCTCTTGAAACTCCCTTAATCTAGAACAGTTTCCCCACCTTTCATGACATGGACATCTTAAAGAGTCCAGGCGAGTAAGCAGAATTCCTGATTTTACCTCCCCCCTCATGATATAGGTTAAATATTTTTATAAGATTACTCTACAGATGACATTATTACTTCCTGTTACATCATCATGTTAACAATTTCAGGAAATTTGACCCTTAGCTGCTAAGGTTCAGGTAGAGTCTTTCAGACCAAAAGTATTCTCTTCAGGTACTGTGTTTCCCCGAAAATAAGACCTAGCCAGACAATCAGCTCTAATGCGTCTTTTGGAGCTAAAATTAATATAAGACCCGGTCTTATTTTACTATAAGACCCGGTATGATATGATATGGTATGATATGATATCTAATTAATATAATATAATAAATATAATATAATACCAGGCCTTATATTAATTTTTGCTCCAAAAGACACTTTAGAGCTGATGGTCCAGCTAGGTCTTATTTTAGGGGAAATACAGTACCTTAATTTCTCAAATGTTTTCTTCCTTCCAGACCCGCAAAACAGCTAGTTGGTTGGCAGCAGAGCTCTCAAAAGAAGGCCATCAGGTGGCTCTGCTGAGTGGTGAAATGGTGGTGGAGCAGAGGGCTGCAGTGATTGAACGCTTCCGAGAGGGCAAAGAGAAGGTTCTGGTGACCACCAACGTGTGTGCCCGTGGTGAGCAGAGAATGTGTCCTGGTCGGCCAGGCTTGGGATAGCAAGAGAAATCCATACATACGAAAAACTCAGATGGTTTGGGGGAGATCAGGTGGGGTTGGTGGTGACATTCTTTTCTAGGGGAGACTGGATTCTCTCAGCAGGTAAGAACTTTAGAGAAGCCCCAAGTCCTGACTTGCTGGAAGGAAACATACAGGCTGGTTTAGAATGGCGCCTGCTCTTCTCGGGGTATCCACTGAGGTTTCAGCCGCATCTCTAGATACTAGTATTTAGCAGAGGCTCTCTTACTGACTTCATCATTTTGTTAGCTCCTGCCAAAGTTCTGTGGTTTTCCTGTGGGTTCTGCTATGTCCCACTTGTCCCTGAATCCCAGAGCTGGCCCACCTAGACTCTTTCCTTTCCCTCAGAGTTGATGTACGTGGCCTGACTGTGGGCGACAGTGAGTTTTGTCTCCCGTCCTTACTCTTCTCCAACCCTCCTTCATGCAGGTATTGATGTTGAACAGGTGTCTGTCGTCATCAACTTCGACCTTCCCGTGGACAAGGACGGGAACCCAGACAATGAGACCTACCTGCACCGGATCGGACGCACTGGGCGCTTCGGCAAGAGGGGCCTGGCAGTGAACATGGTCGACAGCAAACACAGCATGAATATCCTGAACAGAATCCAGGAGCATTTTAGTGAGTCCCCGGGAGTGTCCTCTGCCAGGGTGCTTTCCTCACAGGGCAAGTCCAAGGGGTGCGGGGCATGGTAGGTTTTCCTGTGGCCCCAAGAGAGGCTTTGGAGAGAGGCTTGTCCTTGTCACATTGCCCTCCTTCCGTACAATAGGGAAGTTCTTAAAGAGCACACCTGGAGAGTTTCAGGGTCAGGGCCTGAAATGACACTTCCCCGTTGGTCAGGCTGAGGGGGCCTGGGGCTGACTATTGCTGTCAGTGCTCCCTTTTCAGTCCCCAGAAGCCTTTGCAGTTAAATGAAGGATGGATGAAGTCAGAGGCAGGGCTTGTTCCTAGGTAGGGCAGAGACCTGTGTGTTCCCTCTCCCTGCTGTGCTGTCCCTTCCCTAGGTTGTGTTTCCATGGTAATCTCATGTTGACCTCTCTTTGAACTATTTTTTCTCCCAGATAAGAAAATAGAAAGATTGGACACGGATGATTTGGACGAGATTGAGAAAATAGCCAACTGAGAAGCTCCACCAATCCCTGGACGGGTCCTAGCGCTTTCATGGCACAGGCATGGATATTCACTAAAAGATGAAGGCAGGAGTAGAGAGAAACTACCTACCTCACTTTAAATTACATTTGGACTTGACAAAAATTATGCAAATGATCGAGAAAGGTAGAACGAAAACTTCGCATTTTGGAAAATTTAGTCCTTTTCCCCCCATTTTTTAAAGCCACTGTTTTCCCCCCCTTTATAATAATCTGGTTGCTATTGGTAATCACTCGCTCCAGGATCCTGTGCCTGTTTCCTGGCAAGGGCTGTTGGGACCAGTCTACAGCCCCTACAGAAATGATAAAAGTAGAGTGTTGGAGAGGCCCACTGCATAGATGGAATGTGGAGAGGGATAGCAAAGAGGCCTGTGAGCTGCCCACCCCACATCTGACCCTGACTGAGACCTGTTACAAATGTCTCCTGCCCTTGCGAACATCTTCCTTCTAAAATCCAGAGACGTTCCAGCTGATCCCTTTTCCTTCTGTTCTCTGTACCAGAGGATATCCCTGTTTTTCCCTAGATGAGCTTCTTGGCTCCTTTTGTAAACCTGATTGGGGGAGAAACACTGAAGTCATTGAATCTTCAGAGGAATTCGCCTGGCAAGGGTAGAGGAATCCTTCGGGGATCCGGCCAGTCCTTCTCCTATAGTTGCTCTGTCTGCTCAGGCACCTGCTAGTCAGTCGTGGCTGCCAGGAGACATGGGGCAGTTTTCTGACACAGGCTTGGTGGAGTGAGTTGGTTCTTGTCCTTGGTTGTCACCCTATGCCTGGAGGTGAGCACCAGAGTTTGGAAAGGAAATTATGACCAAATGAAAACTCTGATTATGCTGTTAATCCATAATAGTGGTTACTTTAATTCATACATTGTTTGTATGAATAAGGACTTATAAATTAGAGCTATACCCATCATTCATTATGTTAAGAAATTTTTAAATAATTATGAAACATTTTACTAATCATGATTTGTTTTTATTTGTATTTTTCTGGTTTTTAGACTAATATATGCTCATTAAAAATATATTTGGGTGTGTACATAAAGTCCAAGTGCCCTCTATCCCCACCTCTTTGGGGGTTACCATCCCGAGCAGCTTGGTGAACATTCAACATACTGCCTTCTGTTTGCATACGTCAACCCACTTTTTTACAAAAATGTCAACATTCTCCTCACACTCTTGTGCAACCTGCCTTTTCACTACCAGCACACATAGATCTCTCTCTTGACAGTGGCATCATTCCAGCACGTAGCTGCCCAACGTTCATTTCACGGCTCCTCTAGTGATAGGCGTATGGTGTTTTCCACTGTTGTGTTGCCACAGTGCCACAGGAATATCCTTGCTCATCTCTGGGCAGTGCCAAGACTCACGCGAGGATGTATTCCTGAAGTAGAGTTGTTGGGTCAAAGAGTGGGGACATTTAAAGGTATAATACATCGCCAACTTAGCCTGCCAAAATGTTTTGACTGATTTATGTTATTGCAGTGATACAAAAATACTATTTTCTTACCTGCTTACCAACCCTCTACATTATCAATTTTCAAGACTCCGTGAATCAGAGTAGCAAAATGGATTACGTCATAGCTGTTTTGTTTTGTATTCAGTGAAGTCTGGCAACTTTTCAGTTTATTGGCTATTTGTATTTTCTCTTGGGGTGCTACCCATGCTTGTCTCACCATTTTACTGTTTGATTGTCAATCTTTAATGATTTTTAGGCACCTTTTTATTTTAGGGAAATTAAACTTTGTCTTGAGTGGTAGATTTTTGCCTAGTTTGTCTTTACAAACTCATTTTTTCTTAGTACGATACAAAAGTTTAATGTTACTCACATTTCATAAGAAATCTGGATTTTATGTCATGGCTAGAAAAGCTTTCCTTATCCCAGTATTATAAAATATTTAGTCCTGTTTCCTGTAATGGCAGATCTTGGGCTGTAAATTTTCTAAATTCTTGTAGGTCTTAAAATATTTTGCCCTGTCTATTGGCTATGAGTGATATGGTTACCTGAGAAGGTGAGTGGTGGCAGGCCTGTGGGTATTTGGGCCAGAGCCATGGTGAGTGAATGGGAAGATACAAAGGGTCAAGATGGGAGCAGATGGGAGTCAAGGTGCAAGACTGAGTGTCTGTGAGGGTGAATCCAGGTACAGGAGAGAGGGGCTGTGCAGGTGTATGTGTGGGGGGCAGGTGCCCCCACAGCTGGATGTGGGGGAAGGGGTCCTGAGAAGAAAGGTTGGGGCTGAGAGGGGAGCAAGGTTCCAGAAAGGCAGGGGACCAGGTGAAGTGGGGGAAGAGGGAGGCAGTGTGAGGTGGATGTCCCTCAAGGGACAGGCAGGGCTTGGGAAGAGGTGGAGGGGAGATGGAGGAGGCGCAGTAGATGGAGTAGATGCAGTAGAGTGCCAGCACTCCAGTTAAGTGATGCCCACTTGGACCTGAAAACAACAGTGATATGGAAAACAAAAGTAGAAAACAAAAATCACACCGCCTGACCCAAAATGAAGATGAATATTTCTATGAACTAGCAATGGGTCAAAAATACAAAGTGGTAAAGCACGTCTGAAGCCAAAAGCTTATTGGCCTCCAGTCCAGAAATGGAGTAGCTACAGGCTGTTAGGGCCTGTGGAGTAGAGGGGGCTGGAAACGCTGTACACAAGGCCAAACCAAAGCCGGGCTTGCTGCTGGGGGGGAGTTAGACTGAACTTTTGCCTGCACCCTAGCTGGACATGAGACTTTTATTAAGACTCATGTCCAGAAAGGCAAAGGCAGTGGGGGGACTTGGAAACCCCACCACCACCACCAGTAACTGACACAGTTCTGTTGCCGTTGCCTGCCTGATCTGCGATATCCCCAGATCACAGAATGTCAGCAGCCCTCGTTCTAGAATAAGGGCCAAAGGGGCAGGGACCTGGAGGGAGCCAACTGCTAAACCCATATGTGGATTGTGGGGAGAACAACTCTTAACAGTAAGAAAGACTGCAAACTATCAAAACAAATTTACCTCAGATAAAATTAGTTTTATGGAATGGCCTGATAAGAGACTTTATGTATGTTTGGATGCTCAAAGAGAAAAAGAAAAGAATACATTTCACTAAAAAAAGTAAGAAATTTTTAGACAAAAGTAGTGGCATGCTGAAACTCACAAGAGTTAAATCACAGGTAGCTTGAAGCTAGCCATGCTGGGAGTATTTACACCACAGAAATGAGCTACAAATTAGTTTTTTGTTTTCAGAGAGACAGTTTACCAGCATACCATTGAGCAGAAATAAAACAAGATTAGAAATTTTAGAAATGAGAAAGGTAGTCATTGAAATAAAAATAAATAGGAATTCTAGATTTAAATCCTAATTATACTCTTGATTTAAGAACAAGAATAAAAACAACCTAAGTTTCAGTAGATTCACATAATCAAACTTTCTTGCTCTAATGAAGTCGAAAATGGATGTTCGTGATAGGCTGGTTCTACTGAACACTCCTCCCTGACTCCCTCCATTTAAAACATATTTTATAGACTTTATTTTTTAGAACAGTTTTAAATGTACAGAAAAATTGAGAAGATAGTACAGAGGGGTCCCATATATCCCTCCTGCCCCACACCCCGTTTCCCATATTAGTGTGACGTATTTATTATAATTAATGAGCCAATATTATTCAGATTTCCTCCGTTTTCCCCTAGTGTCTTTCTGTTCCAGGGTCTCATCCAGGACACCATATTACATTTAGTCGTCATGTCTCCTTAGGTTCCTCTTAGCTGTGACAGTTTTCAGACTTTCCTGGTCATTGATGACATTGACAGTTTTGAGGAGCAAGGTTTGGGTTTTTTGTGGGATTTTCTACTGGAATTTGTCTGATGTTTTTCCCATGATTAGACTGAGATTATAGGGTTTTGGCAGGAAAACTACAGAAGTAAAGTTTCATTTTCATCACAAGTCAAAGGTACATACTACCAACATGACATCAGTGTTATCAAGGTCACTGCGGTCAACCTTAAAAGCCTGGCTGAGGGGGTGTTTGTCAGGTTTCTCCACTGTAAAGTGACTCTCCCCCACCCCTTCACACTACTCTGCTCTTTGGAAGGTTACTATGCACAGTGCACATCTAAGGAGTGGGGATCTGTGCTCCCCCTCCTCGAGCGCAGAGTAGCTACGTAAGTTATTTGGAATTCTGCGTGGGAAATTTGTTACTTCCCATGTATTAATTTATTCAATCATGTATTTATGTCTAGACTGATGATGTTAAAACCTTGATTACTTGGTTAAGGTGACTGATATTTAAAAATATATTTTAAGTAAAAAAATCCTAAAGTTGAGTTATTTCACTTATAGCAAAGAAAGCTTAGATTCCAGACCCTTTCCTTGAGTGGTCTTTAGTGTTTCATGGAGACAGGGTTTCACAGTGAGAGCGGTGGAGACTCAGCTCGGGGCACTGAACATCAGTCCGGGGGTGAGGGGGGCGCTGGGATCTCTCCTTCTAATGGGTCCCTTTATACGTTTCATGACAAATCATAGATACAAAAGAAATACTGGCCTTCCATGATTTACTTTATATTCTTATGAATTGTTTGAATTGTTTTTGTAATGAGTATAACAATTTTAAAAAGTTATTTTATAGTAAAGGAAGGATTGAACGCAGATCCCTCTGAGTGCAGACACCATACATTCTTTCTACTTCACCAAGCCTTCTCCCTGGACAGAAGTCCTGCTGCCAGAAAGAGCCTGTATTATTCTCAGGAGCAGAAACAGTGGTTAAGATGCAAGGTGGGAACTCTATATTCTCAGAGGAACAGGCTGGTCCTGATACCCACAGTATAGCAAGCATGGGGGAAGGGGAAATTTTCTTGCATTTGTGTAGGTTGTCACCCAGGCATAGACTTGCTGCAGAAGCAAAGGTTTTTCTGGAAGTGTAGTGAATAGCAGCATTGATTCCTAATTCACACTCAGAAAGCAATAATTTGATTTTTTTCAAAATATAGTTTTAGTATTTTACCCTTCCCTTCACCTAGCTAGGAAGGATGTTTTCTTTGCCAAACATGTCGCAGAAAGCAGTTCCTTGCCTGCTGAATGGTAATCCATAGCTGTTCCTGTGATGGGTACAATATTTCATCATTTCCTTCCCTTCCGCTGGCATCCAACTAGTATGCCAGCCAGGTGTGTATGCACTCACCCCTGTCTAGGCTATAAATCCAAGCATTTCTCTCCAAAGAGCCCTCTGTATTGTAGACTGTTACTGCTCACCCCAATATGGTGCCTCTCCGAGAGGAGGATTACACATCCCTACCAGACTGAGGCATGGCCACGGGATTTCTTTGGCATCAAGAAATGTGAATTTCTTGGGCCGGCCCGGTGGCTCAGGCGGTTAGAGCCTCATGCTCCTAACTCCGAAGGCTGCCGGTTTGATTCCCACATGGGCCAGTGGGCTCTCAACCACAAGGTTGCCAGTTCAACTCCTGGAGTCCAGTAAGGGATGGTGGGCTCCGCCCCCTGCAACTAGAAAACAGCAACTGGACCTGGAGCTGAGCTGCGCCCTCCACAACTAAGATTGAAAGGACAACAACTTGACTTGGGAAAAAAAAAAAGGCCTGGAAGTACACACTGTTCCCCAATAAAGTCCTGTTCCCCTTCCCCAATAAAATCTTTAAAAAAAAAAAAAAAAAGAAAGAAAGAAATGTGAACTTCTTGACAGAAGCTGTAAGAGTCCCCCCGTGGCTCACCAGATTCTCTTTTCCTGCCCTTGAGAGCACAGACCCACCACAGATGGCGCCACTGTCCACCTGAGTCCCTGAGGGACCATGATGTTCAGAGCCCCATGATGGAAATGTGGCTTGAGTGAGAAATAAACTTTGTTGTTTTAAGCCACTGGGAGCTTTTTCTTTATTATTAGTTTCAGGTGCATAAGACAAAGTAATACTTAGACGTTTATCATTTATATCCCTCACACTGTGGACCCCCCTCCCCCATCCACTATTTCTCTGACATTGCACCAAGCCATCACATTTCCACTGTTTCCACTCCCAATGCCACTGGGAGCTTTTTTATTACTGCAATATAACCTAGCTTATTGTCACTCCTCACCCCACCCCACCCCACCAGCCATGGAATGCTGTCCATCCACCCTAATGTCAATGCAGGTGGTAGGTGAGACCCATCCCATCCATGTACACAAAATTCTCAAGCAGTTTCTTGATTCACTATTTTAGAAGAGAGAACTGTTTAACTACCAGTTATTTAAAAAGCCATCATCATGATAGAGAAAGGTTAAGTAAGCAACCACAAAAAAACCAACTCTGGAGACAGAAATCAAAAAAGAAAAGTCTGCTAAGTAATGATTAAACATCACACTTACCTAACTTTCCATGACCTCATTAAGTTATAAGGAAGGAATGAAAGAGGTATAAATTCACACACATAAAATGGCAGCAATTACATCAGTAGAAGAATTTAACAAAATATTTGGAACACCAAAAAAAAAAAAGGGTGACAAAACTCACATTTTTAGCAACATGGTCAACTATAGAGAATGAAAAAAGTTCAAGTCCTTGGGGGGAGAGGGGTCCACAGTGTGAGGGATATAAATGATGAACGTCTAAGTATTACCTTGTCTTGTGCACCTGAAACTAAAAAAAAAAAAAAAAAGTTCAAGTCCAAAACCAACTGCAAAGCTGATATATTTGATTTGTTTGACTATATCAAAGAGCTACCACTTTTAGGATTTTTTACATTTAGTTCTGATTCATGATTCATTTGGCATTTTGGTAAATGGTTTAACGAATGCATCTAATTTTATCCTTTTCCAAATGGTTATCTAATTATCCCATAAAACTTATTTAAACACCCATCTTTTCCTAAGCGATTTGAGAGGTCTTTATTATAAACTCAATTTCTAAATGAACTTGGGTCTACGCAATCAGACTATTGAAACAGAATAGAGTATCCAGAAATAGGCTCAAGTGAATATGAAAAATCAGAACAGAGGTTACTTTCAGGGGAAGAAGGGTTAGGCAAGAAAGATGGAGGGGGGAGGCTACTGGGCTTTTTGCACAACCTGAGTGGTGGTTACATGAATGCTCATCTTAAAATAATTCATTAAGGAAATTCTATACTGTTTCCTATAGGGTAGTACCAATTTGCCTTCCTCCGTATTATCACCTGCACTTGTTATCTCTGATCTTTTTGATAATAGCCATCCTAACAGGTGTGAGGTAGTATTGTGGTTTTGATTTGCATTTCCCTGATGATTAGTGATGTTGAGCACTTTTTTATGTACCTGTTGGCCATCTGAATGTTTTCTTTGGAAAAATGTCTATTTGTATCCTCTGCCCATTTTAAAATTGGATTTTTTTTTTTGCAATTGAGTTGTAGGAGTTCCTTATATATTTTGGATATTAACCCCTTATCAGATATGTGTATTGCAAATATTTTTTCTCATTCCATAAGTTGCCTTTTCATTTTGTTGATTGTTTCTTTTGCTGTGCAGCTTTTTAGTTTGATACAATTCCACTTGTTTATTTTTCTTTTGTTGCTTGTGCTTTAGGTATCATATCAATAAAATCATTGCCAGACTAATTCCAAGGGGTTTTTCCCTGCGTTTTCTTCTAGGAATGTTGTGGTTTCAGGTCTTACATTTACATCTTTAATCAATTTGGAGTTAAATTTTATGAGTAATATAAAGTAGTGGCGCACTTTCATTCTTTTGCATGTGAGTAAAGAACTACCATATGATCCAACAATTCCATTTCTGGGTACATATCTGAAGGAAAAGAAATCATTGTCTCAAAGAGATCTGCATGCCCATGTTTACTGTAGCATTATTTATAATAGCTAAGACATGGAAACAACCTAAGTATCCATGAGTGAGTGAATAAAGAAAATGTCACACACACACACACACACACACACACACACACACACACACGAATATTATTCGCCCATGAAAAAAAGAAATCCTGCCATTTGGAACAACATGGATGGAACTTAAGGGTATTATGCTAATGAAATAAGTCAGAAAAAGACAAATGCTGTATGATCTCACTTATATGTGGAATCTTAAAAAAACACAAATTCATAGAAACAGCAGATTGGTAGCTGCCAGGGGCAGGGGGATTAAAGGGGGGGAAACGGGTGAAGGTGGTCAAAAGGTACAAACTTCCCGTTTATTAGGTTAGTGCATATTAGGTTAGTGCAAAAGTAATTGTGGATTTTGCAAGTATTTTTAACCTTTTAAGCCGCAATTACTTTTGCACCAACCTAATAAATAAGTCCTGGGGACATTATAGGATGGTGACTATACTTAATATTTTATCATATATTTGAAAGTTGCTAAGAGAGTAGATTTTAGGAAGTTCTCACCACACACACAGAAATTTAACTATATGAGGTTATGGATGTGTTAACTAACCTTATTATGGTAATCCTTTTGCAATATATACACATATAAAATCACTACATTGTACATCTTATATACTTACGCAATGTTATGTCAATTATGTCTCAGTAAAGCTGGAAAAATAAAATTCTAGCTTTTCTAATTCTTTCACATAACATGTTCAACCACCTCTTCTCCTTTTCTTCAGTTCCTTTTGGTATCCAAATGGCAGTGGAAATTGTTTTCCTTTATCACAGTAATTATATATATATAATCCTGTCTATATCGGTTATATATAATATTATTCTATCTTTGCCTTGCCAAATAAATTTCTACTATGGAGCTTTTAAAAAATAGTAATTCATTAAGTTATATATTTTTGTACATTTATTTTTATGCTCTTTTCTATATATGTATTATATCTCACAACAAAAATGGTTTTAAAAAATTAATTTAAATAAATGCATTAGTGATTGGGACACCAACATCTTTGAAGAATTCTGGTGTCATTTGAAAGTGAGAGAATGGGATTCCAGTATGATAAAGGCCAGAAAGACGTGCTGAACGACCTGAGATAGGTAGGCACATTTACCACAACAAAACAGAGTATGGTAAGCAAGAGTTTTGACCTACGATGACTTGGGACAATAGTTAATTGACCAGTAGGGTCCCTAGAAATGAAATAGATGCTGGGCAGCCTATTAAATTACTTGATGTATATTGGAGGGAAAATTCTAGGAGTGCTGAGAAGAAACCTGAGTCACAGTGATGGGGATTCACAGCTTCTTACCCAGTTCCCAGATGTAATTCAGGTCACACACCTGGAGCCTCTTTTTCAAGAGAATTCCAGGATCTGTCAGGAGCAACCTTCTGATATAGCTCAGATGTGACTCTTTCCCCAAGCCGTTCCAGAGGGACCTACTTCCCAGAGTGACAGTGCACTGGGGAAGAGGAAATACCAAGACCTTCAGGAGGTACCAGATATTGGCTCTGAGACCCAAATGCCAGTGTGGTTCATTTGTTAGAGTCAGCTTATTATGTCAAATGATAGCTGGAGCTCTAGTCAAAGTCCATTTAATGGGAGGTCTAATGACACCACAGACCCATTTTAAGGTAATTTCCTCAGTCCCAAAAGGGAAGAGAGATTTTATTATGTGGCAAAATCCCCATATTGGCAAACTAACCCATGGGGTGAGGGTGATTATGAGGGGATGGGCCCAGTAGAAGTCCCTGGGACTCTCTCCAAGATAGTAAGTCAAGTCAATACTACATCCCCACTGGATTTGCAGATGGTGCTGCCATCAAACTTGAGTTGTGCAGGATGGGTGGTTTCTTTCTCATCCCATTTACTCACCATCTGAGTCATGGAGAATGACAGTTTATTGCAAATGTGATCAAGTGTTAATGCCAACCTGTGGTTCCAGATGTGGCATCTTTGCTGGATCAAAGCAACACAGTCCTTGGCCAACATGGAATAGAAAAAAAAAGACGCACTATTTGGTGGAACTCTTGATTCTGGGGGCAACAGGTACATTTGGGAATGCTGATGCAACCAATTATGATGGCATGTAAGGCAGCCCACTTTGAATAGGGGGCCTGAACAATAAATGGTTCTCAGCAGTCTAGGATGTGTTTGCCTGCTGCTGGGCCTTATGACTCAGCCAACCAAATGTTATTGGAGTGTCTCTGGCAGAGAGAGACATACGGAGTCTCTGACAACTCCAAATTAGGAGAATTATAGCCCAGAGTTCTAAGGTTTAGATAAAGACCAATGTTCTCCACCAAAACGTAGTCTCCATTTGAAAAGCAACTCTTGGACATTGGCAGAAACTGAATCGTGGGACACCGAGTGACTGGACTCCAAGCGATCCAATGTAAGATCCATATTACCTGATTGCCGAACTAAAATCAATTCAGTGGTGTTCCACTGAATGGAAGTAGGCTCACGTGGGTCCAGATGGCCCAATGAAACAGCATGGGTAGATGCCTCAGACACCCATCGCACCTGCTCCTATCATGCTGTCGATTTCCTGCCAACCCACACCGATGGCATCATGAGTTCCACAGAACCTGGAAATAGAAGGGGAAAATCCCCATCTTGGTGCCCGCTGGATCTACATGCTATGCTGGCCGCAGCAGTAGACAGTCCCTGCCCCGCTGATCCAGTTGGTGTTCTGAAGGATAGAGGTGAAGGATCACCCTTCTGGAGGGCACAGCTGGTGGTCCAGGGAAGCCTCACGTATAAGGGAAGGGTGTCTGGGAGTCATTCCCTCCCCACTTCATACATTCCCCAACATTCTTAGCGATTGCTTATTGACGACTTCCCATTGATACATTTCAAAACAGACAAAGGATTATAGTTTTGTTCTTTTTAATTCAGAAAGAAAGGGAAGAAAATAAAAAACGTTTGTTTAAATAACTATTGCAGAAAAGGAGATCTGGGCTGGATGCTGGGACCCCCCTCTTCCAGACTGGGGATTTATTAATGTTTTAAACAAAAGGAACAAAAAAGAAATAAATTATTCTGCTCAATACTGTTTGGCATAATTGCATTGTTTTCTCATCTTCTAAACACTCAAAACAGCTTTTCAGGAAGTATTGAGATGAGACCGGCATGAATGGCTGGTGCCTTGGCTCTCGAAAATGGTGTGTGGGGGACCCTGAGAGAGTCATTCCACTAAAGGCCCCCCAAATCCACCCCCATTCTTTACTCCGCCTACTTTTGGAATTAGGAACAGACTCAAGCTAAGTTCTCAATAAATTAACTTTTGGGGTGCCCACTGCCTTATCTTGACCCTCCTCTATAATCGTCCTGGTTACTGTTTCTTCCCCAGTCAGCTGCAGGAACTACACCAATGGCCGGGAGGCTGCTTGGTGGCATCAACTCACTAAGAAAAAAGGTGGTATTTGTGTTCGTCACTGTTGGGTAGGGGGGGTCTTTTTAGTGGTTTGGAAGCTTCACAGAAGCCCTTTCCCCCCTCCTAAACTTCCCTAACCTTGAAGGGTGAGAATACCATCAGCAGCTTCCTCTAGGGACGTAAGCTGGGTGCAGTCATGCAAGGAGCTTCCAGTTGTAACCTCTGGTTGTTAGCTTCCCAGCCCTTTCCAGCGCTGGGAGTAGAAGGAGAGTTAGAACGAGGGGGGAGGTGAGCATGGGGCAGTGGAGGAGGCATGCAGGGGGCAAGTCCACTCCTCCCTAGCCAGGCTCGCTGCTATTTCCATGGCCAGCTTAGAATTTTAAAAGAATCTTTGTTGGTCAGCCAAACCTGGTAACGTCAGGTTAACTAAATTATGAGCCCAAAGCAAATTCTAGCCCCAAGCAAGAGGTTTCCGACTCCTCCTTGGGGAGATGGGTGAAGGAAAAAGATGCACACACCAGGCAGCTGGACCTCCCATCTCCAGCCTTCCTTCCCATGTGTTGCTCCCTCTCCCCAGAGCCAGCCAGCTAGTCGTGTGTGTGTGTGTGTGTGTGTGTGTGTGTGTGTGTGTGTGAGAGAGAGAGAGAGAGAGAGAGAGAGAGAGAGAGAGAGAGAGGAAGAGAGAGGAAGAGAGAAAGCAGCACTGCCCCAATCAATCCCAGGGCAAGTTTTGATTTTTTTCCAGAGCAACAAGTACGCTGGTGAGGAGGCCCAGGGCCTAAGGACAGACTGAAACAGGTGTGGCGAACAGTAGGGGCCAAGGGAACACGTGAGCGAAAAGCACCTTGCATTTGATGCGACGGGGCTTCCTTGTCCCTTGCCCCGTCCCTTACACCTGTCTGTGTTCCAGAGTTAGGCCCTAGGCGAATTTCACCCCCAAGCCAGGGGTAACATAATTCGTTTTCTGGTGAGACACTAAATGCCCTGCTGATAAAGGCCATTCCATAGGGTGGCCAAAAGCGGGTAGGAGGAGGAAGGGACCCACGCGCCCTCTGGATTCTCACCGCATTTCTTTGGTGGGCTGACACCCATCTGGGCCTGACCGACAGAGGAAATGTGGGGTCTAGAATTCTCCCGGAGGCATGGAGCGGTTTGGGAGGGCTCTGGCCTTTCCTACAGGTTGAAAGCGCGCTCCCTGGAAACCACCCAGACCGTTCCTCCACCACTCGGAGGTCACGACGGACCCCCGGGGAAGGGAAGCCAAACTGCCGCTGCCTCGGCCCTCCCCTACTTTTCGGCGCCCCCAGCGGGGTCAGGTCCGCAAGCGACTGCGACAGCTCCGACCGAGCCTGAGGAAAGTACTTCTTTCAGGACAGAAGCAACCTCTACTTAAAAAGCATGAAATAAATCCTACCCAAAAGCATAGGGGTGAGGGGGTTGAGCGACCGCTGGCCCGCCTCTGAAGGCCATTGATTGGAGACGGGGCCCAGCGCCAGACGTTGACTCAGAAGCTGAGTCGCATAATTGGTTGATAACAAGAGGCTCCGCCCAACTGCAGCGTTGATTGGTGCCAGGCCCCCAGAATCTTGTGATTGGCAGGGAGGAGCCGGCGCTCGCTGGGCTGCAGCATGATTGGTCCAGTCCACCGCCCGGCGTCGCTCGGAATTGCGTGGAGACGCCCCACTCCTGGCACCGCGCCCGCGCCTAGGCCACCGCGCTGGGGCTGGCCTCGAGTCCCGGCCGGGACCTTGCGCTGGCGCCTCGCGGCGAGGCGGAAGAGTCTTCGCCAGACCTGGCTCAGTTGCCTCGATAGACCTCGATCTTGCTGGCCTTGGCCAGCATGTCGATGATGTGGGCCTCGAAGTCGGCGTCGTGCACGCCGGTCTTCCGGAACTCGCCCGCGTACCGGTTGTTCTCCCAGTAGTGGTGCCAGTTGCCCCGGCTGTCGGCCCCAAACCCGTACACGTTCACCTGCAGGGGAGGGCGGCGCAGGTCACCCCACGTCGGGGACAGTGGAAGACAGGACGCGGGGGCGCCTCGGGTCGTGGTGGGGGAGGAGAAAGGAGCCGCCGCGACCTGATCAAAGCCCGGGAGGGAGGCCGGTAGCTAATCGGTTCCCAGAGCGCGGGCGGCACAGGAAGACGGGCCACCCAGGCCTGATGCTGAGGACACTGACTCACAGGGAAACTGCTGCGCTCTCTCAGCTTTCTTTCCATCCGTCTGATTGCATCAAGAAAAACGTCCCAGTTTAGGGCTAGTCCTACCTTTACTAACTTCCGTGTTGTTGTTGTTTTTAAATGGAGTAGTTTTATTTGAACGCTGGTCAATACCATACGCTGAAGAATTTACTGGCAAAAGTGGGTGTGATGGGCGTGAGCACTGAAGTGTATGCAGCACAGTAACTGCAGCTCCTTGAAGGACTAACCTCCATTTTTAATACACAAGGGTAGTCCTGGTGGGAGACAGCCATCCTGCTGAAACTTGTTTCCATTCCATTTGCTTTTGGTTATTTTTTCTTTATGGTAAGTACTATCAGTTATGGTAGTAGGAGCCTACGTCCTTTTTAAATAAATAACTTTTCAATGAAGTGATTTCCGATTTGGTAAATCATAAAAGTAGTAAGTTTGGGAAATGTACGTCTATACTTTATGGCCTAGAAATGGGGGGAATCAAAGCCACTTGGTTGCTGCCTACATAAGCACATTCCTCTGCAGGCAGTGCTAAGCCCAAGAAGGGTTGCTTTCCCTCTGTCCCATGAGTCCCGCTATTTTACCCCCTGATTTGGCTACGCACCTCATCACACACGTGCAGGGCAAAGAAGAGCACCAGCATCCCTGTGGAAGGGTACCGCCCGTGATGCTCTGTCCATCTGTCATGGATGTACTTGAAGAATGCTGGGTTATAGATCTGGACCTGGGAGGAGAAAATTTAACAGGCACATGAGGGGCTTTTGGGGCTGAGACAGGCGAGGCTCTGAGCAGCTTCTGCCAGCTCCACCATGCTTGCTAGTGGGCCTGTTCATCGTGTTCCCTGGTTCCTGCAGCCTGTGTGGAGGTCAGGCATATCAGCAGATGGGGAGTCTGAAGGTCCTGGAAGGGCACTAGGCGCAATTGAGCCACAGGACCCGGCACACCAGGAGTCAGGTCTCCACTGTTTCCACTGACGTGGGGCTGAAGTTGAGAGGAGGAGGAAGCTTACCTTTTCTTTGTCCACTCGAAGAAAGGACTTCACTGGGGCATAGGTGCTACAAGCAAACAAAACAATAACATTTAGATGGCTCCGTGGGATGCCTTTCCTCCCACTCAGGTCTGCTTCCAGACTGCTCACCCATACCACATCCCTATAGTACCTCACTCAGAAACCTTCAATGGCTCCCCAGGTCCTTCAGGATAAAATAAGGATGTTTTAGACAAGCATTGGGGCCTTTCAAAAGCCAGCCCCAACTTTTCTTCCCACAGCTCTCTGCTATGAACTCTCCACTTGAGTTAGCCGATCATCTCAAATCCACCATGTGTGTGCTCTTAACTGTGTCCATAATGACTCACTACCACTCACATTTAGCATAGATCCCTCTGCCCCTCTTAGCTAGCCATGGTGCCCATACTCTATACTTCCTTTTCTGGGAAGCTGGGGAATTAAACTCTGTAGCACTTATTTTATGTCTCCCCAACATAAAATAAAATCAGGAAACTACCTTGTACTTCTGTGTTTAAAAATGCATGAGGACAACAGGCAAAAGGTCGAAATAATTGTCCACTGATGGATGAATGAATAAACAAAATGTGCTATATCCATTCAGTGGAATACTTAGCATTCAGCCTTTAAAATGAATGAAATCCTGACACATGCTACAACATGGATGAACCTTGAAAACACTTGCTATGTGAAATAAGCCAGATGTAAAAGAACAAACTGTATGATTCCACTTATATGAAGTACCTAGAAGTCAAATCACAGAGACAGAATAGTGGTTATCGGGCTGAGGGAAGGAAGAAATGGGGAGTTGTTATTTAATGGCTACAGAGTTTCCATTTGAGATGATGAAGTTTTGACCATGGGTAGTGGTGATGTCTGTCTGCACAACAATGTGACTGACTGTACTTAATGCTACTGAATTGTATGATTAAAATGGTAAATTTTAAGTTATACACATTTTGCCACACACACAAAAACCATGGTGAGACAGCTGACTAGTGATTGCCTATGGTTGGAAGGTGGGGTGATGGCTAAGGTGTGCAAGGGTATCTTTAGATCTTTATCTTTACAGATTTTCGTCTTTAGAACATGAAAGTGTTCTAAGATTGATTGTGATGATGGTTTTACAACTCTGAATAGACTAAAAGCCACTGAATTGTACACTTTAAATGTGTGAATTGTCTGGTTATATGAGTTATATTTCAAGAAAGCTGTTAAAAAAAAACACGTGGGGAACTGAATTTCCTGAGGTTCCCAGTTGTGAAGTCTCTGGCAACTTTGCTCAAAGAAAGTTCTCAGAAGGAAGAGCTCCCATAGTCAGGAGCCACCTCCTGGAAAGGAGACCAAAACCAGATTGTCCTTTTCTCATCTTTCCACCACCAACCAGTATGTTGACTGTCACCATTCAGGAAGTGACACAGAACACACTCTGGCCTCAGCTAGTGCACCATTTGGGGCCCTCCTTACCGTCTCCCTCCTTACCAGCCCCTCTTGGCCAAAATACTCATTAAAGGAATTCTAAGGTCCAGTCCCCAGGTACACTCCTCCCAAAGTGGTCCTGTCACCCATATTACACTCCCAGTCAGCAGAGTAGCTCACAATCGGATCTGCCCTGTGGACAGGGCGCTGGCGATCCACAGCAGGTCCAGAGCCTTGAAAGGCACCAACACAAAGCTGACATTGGCGGGCAGGTTCTTGGCACTCTCTGGGTACATGAAATGGTGGGTGGTTCGGCTGCCAACGTCTTGCTCAAAGCCCACAGTTGGTGCCTGATTCATCCTGCAGGGACAAGAAGGTGACATGAGAAGAAATTGCCATAGAAATTGGTACAAGATTTTTAGAGGACAATTTGGTGTTAGCCATCAAAAATAGAAATGGGTGTATACTTTGACCCAGCAATTCCATTTCCAAACATCCAGCCTATAAAAAATGGTTGTGTAAGTGTACAAAAACGTGTACACGGATATTCACTGCAATATCACTTACAATAGTGAAAAGTAGAATGAATCAAACAAAGAACTACGGAGTTAATACAGTTTGGCCCATTCAAATAATGGAAAACCATGTAGCCATCAGAATGAATGAAGGAGATTTACATGTGCTGTAATAAACACATCCAAGAGCTAGTCAGTGAAAAAAACCAGGTCGTGTGCGGTAACCCACTTTTTCCTTTCAATACATATTTCGTGAATACCTATTGTGTGTGTGTGCAACAGGAGGGAATTACAACACAGAAAAGGAAAACTTAAAACTACATAGTGTGTAATTCAAGTTAGATCAACACTGAAAAACACACCAAAAAACTACATAGTGTGATACCATTTTTTGTAAAAAATAAAAAATACTTTAGTATATAAATAGAAAAAAATCAGTACTAGTATTAAAATTGTTGACAATAGTTTCTCTTGGGAATTGGGAAGGGGTAATTTTTTATTGTATATATTTGTTTGGTTATTTTTTTCCTTCAATAACACCTCACCTCTGTGAGGAACACAGCAGGCTGGGGAGAAAGGCTTAAGAGGGATAGTGTTTTCCAGCTGCTGGAGTACAGAAGGAAATAGCAGGCAGTGGAATACTTGTTTGGTAACACTCAAGCCATTTGGTGCTTGGGCTGGGCAGGTGCTGAGATCAAGGTTCACTCTCGTGAGGACCCACGAGATAGACCTCACCTCACTCGAGATGAAAAGGCCATGCTGGTTCTGCAGATCGAAGAGCTGCAGCTGCCCCAGGTTGCCTTCTGCAGACAGCCACTGACTGGGCAGCCAGAGCGTTCCTAACGTCCCTTCTTAGACCCATCAGCCAGCATCACTCTGCCTCCTGCCCTTCAGTCAGCCCTGCTGCAGAGCCTCTACCTCCCTCAGGTCCCCCCACTTGCTGGGCAGGCACCAATTTTCAAAAGTTTGGAAATGAATAGAGTAAGAGGTCCAAAAAGATGTTTCAGAGATCCAAGACAAAGGGAAGAAACATGGCATGCTTTGAGAGACAGGATTTTGCTTTGAGGCTCTGATTCATTCTGTAGAAGTCAAGCCTTGGAGAGGGGCACAACAGGATAGAGGATGAACTGGGTTCCTGTGTCTCGATGGTGAAGTATTCTAGAATTCTATCTGTCCCTGGTTGCCTCCAGCCACCAAAGAAGCACGTGGGGCCAGGACACAGGCAGGGTGGACATGCATTCATGCTTAGAGTTTGGTGTTTGGCTGCCTAGTCCTTTTCATTCATTCATGCATTTATGGTAAGCCTACGATCTGCCATGCCCTGATCTGGGAGTTACGGATGTATCTGCTGGCCAGCTAAGGCAGGACCAGTTCAATTCCATTTGGCTGAGAACATACAGGAGGAGGAAGCAGCTGGGGATGGGGTCGGTGGGGAGAGCCATAATTTCACTGTAATTCAGCTTGGCCCTCCCAGCGGGGTCTTAACATAATAATGTTAACATAATAGTCCTACTTCCGGGAAGGGAAGTCCCTGCACCGATTTCAAACCAAGAGATGCCTATAAGCAGAGTCACCTCCACCACCATCAGACTCCTTATAAGTCAGCAGACAGCCAATTACCATCTGAGTCACCCCTTCCACAAAGCAATTCTGGGGTCCACTCTAAAATACCACAACTCCTAGCCTGGTCCCTGTGAGGGAACGCATGTGAATTCCTATCTGAAGCCTGGACTGACCAGGTGCTGCCCAGGTGTCGTAACAGCCAAGCCTTTTTGTCTGTTGTGCTTCTACCCTGGAGCTTCCCAGCCATCACTGAGGTGCAGGTGCCAGGACAAGGGAGGCAGGGGCTTCAGGCAATCTAGAACATTTCCCTGGGCTTCTCAAGTGTTCCAGGGCTGCACTGGAGTGATGGACGCTTCACTCCCCAATCTCAGCCACTGTCTGAGTGGAGAGAGGTCCCTCTCCAGCTCCTAGCTTGCCTCCCTTGCATTCTGGGTGCCAGCAATGAGAGGATGGGGAGAATCTCAGGTGGTTCTGGTTCCTGGAGGGGCCTAGCATCTCCCTCCTTCCCCCATCTCCTACCATTCTCAACATGAGAAAGGTTTTGCAAGGAATGTGGAAAGCCTGAGACATATTGCTGCCTTGGTGTTGCTATGGAGACAGCAACAGTTTCTAAGACAAAGCCCTTCCTTTCGCCTCCTGGGAAACCTGGTCTATCTGCAATGCTCATCTAAGAGATGCTTTGTGAAAACTGGGCATTTTCAGTATTTTTATTCTTAAGGCTCTTCGTCCACCAAGGAGTGGGGCAGCATTTCCTGTCCCGAAGTCTAGAGAAGTCAGAAAACAGGTTCAGAGCAAAGCAGCAGCCCACGCTCAGGTTACAAGTCCACCCTTAGTCCTTGTTCACCCCCAGGCTCCCTGCTCTGTGTCTCTGTCTGGAACGAATGCTCTCCCAACCCTTCTGTCCTCAAGGCTGGGCACCAATGTGTGTTGAATAAATGAGCCCCCACATAATCTAAACCTCGTGAAATAAAGGTAAGGGACAGCAGCCCAGAGCAAAAATGGCATACCACCTTTTCCACCCATGACACCTGTCTTCTATGAGTCTGCCAGAAGGAATCACCTGTGGCTCTTAAACAAGATGCTAGTCTGGTTTGGGGCGCTCACTCCTGGCCCAACTACTGAGGGGACCAGGCAGAAGGAAGGGCCTCTGATGGGAGTTTTCACCAGCTGTCAGCCAGGAGTCCAGTTTCAGCTCTTTTCAGAGTAATTCAGAGTTGGAAGCTGAGTGCAGGCTTCAGGCAAAGTCTAGAATGGGAATTTTACCGCTCCACCCACCAAACAAACAGAGGTAAGAGCCTGTCAAGAAGGTTCTGGGTATCAGAGACCCAGAGCAACCCTAGCAGTCGGCAACTCCTATATTGCCAGCCAAGGCCAACGAGGCTTGTTCTGGGCCTAACCTCAGGCTTCCATGGCTCACCTCATGATGAAGTTGTGCCCGTCCACATCTGGCCCATAGCCAGAGCCTCTCAAGTTGCCAGAGTTCCCAACCACAGCACAGCGCCGGCACTGCTGGGGATCCCGGAAACGGTAGGGGTTCTCGCCTGGTACAATCTGGAACAGCTTCTCCAGCACCTCATTGGTGTTGTGTGACTTGAACTGGGGCTGTAACATCTGCAGAGGGGAGGGGAGAAAAAAGGACAAGCGGGGAGGAGAGCAGGTATGAGCAGGTAAGGGACTCCTGCGTGCCTCCCCTCCCCGCACTCACGCTCCAAGGTCCAAGCCACACAGGACTCCTAACCAGGCTCTGTCAGGGAGCAGGGATTCTTGGAGCAGTGAGGCCCCTCCCATCCCCTCTACAATACTGAAGTCTCTCTTTGAGGTGTTCTGATGCATGGGGGGTGAACTGGGAGTGGGGGATCAGGGGTCAAGGCACATTCTCCAGGGACCTGCAGGCTTACACCATGAAGCAGAGAAACTTCCTGTGTGGGCTCGTCATGCATGAAGAAACCTTTGCTCTGCCATCCCCTCAGGGCAGCTGAGTCACATAAAAAGGTCATTTTGAGGTGCAGGCCATGCGGAAAGCCCTGCTGAGCTCGTTCCCTATCCGTCTACAGAGGGTGTCTCTTTTTTAGGATGGAGGTGACAGAAGCCCTGTCGGCAAATTCACAGGCTACCTGGGCCCACTCCATGAGGCCTCCTGGGAAGGGGCAGAAAGGCATAGAAATTCCTTCAAAGCCAGAATAGCCAGAATGAAACTGGTCCCCTGCATGTGACGGTGAAAGACCACAAAAGGAGGCCGAGGCAGCATTCAAATGCCTAATGGGCCGGGCAGGTGACACATGGGAATGAAATGGAAGGTGGGGCCTACAGCAAACAGGAGGCCCCATCAATAAGAGGCAAATTCAGTCAATTGTTTCCACGTGGGATTGTGAGCCCAGAAGGAACAAAATTTCTAATTTTTCAAGAGAAGCTTATTATATGGATTTCATTTGAAATATCCTAATTCATAAATGTTGGTAACTGATGCAAATATTTTAAGAACACTGAATAGGCTGGCCTTGGTCCAGGGCCGCCAGTTGGTAAAGTCAAAACTAAGGCTATACAATGCTCTGTGGTGTGAACCGTACCACCACGGGATTATGGCTGGGCAAGAACTGCTCAGGGGACAGAATACGTGAAAGGGATGGGGTAGCTGGCTTCTCTGCCTCTTCTGAACACAGTGAGGACCCCCTGAGAACAAGAACACAAACTCAGTGTGGACAGGGAGCTTAGCTCTGAGATGAGAACTCCTAAGTTCATGGTAAAAGAGGGGAGAAGCAGTTTCTGCTGTGTCTCAGCTGAGGAACATGCCTGGTGCTTAACGAGCCCTGAGCTCCATCCCAGTAGGCAGGAGGCCTGGCTTACCCATGGGTCTACCCCTGCCCAGAGTCCTGTTCTGGCCCTAGGTGGGACCTGAGACCTTGGGCAGGCCCTGTGCACTCTCTGAAGTTTTATTTCCCCCACAAAATGAAGGTTGAAAGCTGTGACTATGAGCAGCAGGCAGGACCCTTCAAGAGCCCCGGGCTGTCCTGGGAAGCACCTGTGGGGCTCCTGCTGACCCCTGTGTAGACCTCCCTGACCTTAGGAACACTGACATTCTGGGCCAATAAGCAGGATCTGTGAGTTGTTCTGACTAGCCTGCTCACATGAGCTCATCCTCACAGCTTCCCTGAATGTGAGAAAGGTGGGGAGTCACCATCCTCCCCCTTTGCCAGCTGGGGAAACCAGGGACCATGAGTTGCCCCCCAAGTCCCCCAGTGCGGAATGCAGGCAGTCTGCAGGCCCGGGGTTAAGTACTGACGCTGCTCTGCCCTTGACGTGTGGCAACCAGGTGGCCCTGGCAGAGTCTAGGAGTGACGCTTCAGAGAAGACAGGGGCAAGGTGAAGGGAGTTACGAGTAAAAGCAGCAGAAAGGGGATGGGACCCAGAAGAGCGGGAGGCTTGGGCACACCTGTCCTTTCATCTCTTCCCCTTTACCTCCCTTAGTCCCGACGGGAGTTGACAATGCTTTCTTATCCCAGCCCAGAAGAACCAAGTGAGTGGACCTCACGGTTTTTAAAATTTAGAGCCAACATTTATGAATTAGGACATTGAGCAAAGAAAAAAATCACGACTTCCAAGTTTTCTCAAAGGGTCAGAAGATCCAGCAGTGATGAGTTGCCTCCAGGCATAGCAGCAATCCCTGGAGCTGAGTGGCCACCTCTTTTAAAGGGAAGACCTTCTAGACAGTATTGTTCTCTCTCCTTCCAGGCCAAAGCTCACTCTGCCCTTGGGAATCTGTGATCCGAGCAGATGGCTCTGGTCAAATGGGCCTCTCACTTTGTCAAGGCTCTGGGGGCCAGGAGGCAGCCCAAATCCAAGAGGGGGCTCTAAGAGTAACTCCCAAACAGGGGGCACAGACCCCTGAGAGGGGCAGCAAAAGGAGGCAGGAGGGGCTATGGCTCTCTCACCATCCACCACCTCTGGACATCCGGGGGCAGATCCATGTTCTCACGGGTCCAGACAGGGGAAATGTTGCTGTCAAAGTGGCTGTCAAACCAGTCGGAGGCGCCGGCATCACCCATGCAATGGCGGCAGGCACAGCTCTTGCCGGCAAGCCCCTCCTTGCTGAGGCGCTGCAGGCCAGCGTAGCCGGGCAGAAGCTTCACCCGGTGGGTCCCCCCCAAGACCCCCAAGTCTAGGTAGGGTAGGGTGGCCATGCTGTGATGGGAGTAGGTGACGAGCAGTGACATGATGAACACCAGCAAGAAGGCCACAGAGAGGAACCACACCCGCAGGGAGCACTTCATGGTGTGAAGCGCCAAGAGGTCTGGACCACCAGCCCGGCGGGCGGCCGGGTGTCACTGAGGCCACTCCTTTCCCAGTCCACCAGTGGGCCAGCCACAGCGTAGCCTGCTTGTTCTAACACGGGGTACAAAGGGCATAAGGGTGTGTGCCAAAGAGGAGATAGCCGCAGGAGTCCCAGGCCACACCCTCTTTCAGTGTAAGGAGAAAGCGCATAGGCAAGCGTGGCTCCCCTCTCCCTGAGACACTTGGGCTCCTGCTTATGGCTTCACTGGGTCTCTCCGTCACTAGCTGGGCCACAGATGCTCTGCCTCTCCCGCCGCCCTGAGGAGGGGAAGGTCAGTCCATTCCAGCCTTCTAGTCCCTTGGGGTTGCTGGCTGCCAACTCTGGGGGCCCCCCTTTTTGGCGGCTTGAAACGGTCCAGTCTGGAGCATTCGGGGTCCTTGTGGCTCATGAGCAGACGCCGAGGCAGCCCCCCGTCCCCTGCAGCGGGGAAGCCCTTGAACCTCAATCACAACAGAGAAAATGTGGGCTTCAAGCAGCCTTGATTCCATGCAAGAGGTGTCCACCCCTCCACCAAGAGAGGGGAACCAAGCCCCAACCCTGAGAGAAGAAACCCAGGAAGCTCTGTGGGTGTCAGAAAACTCTGCTGCAGAAACCAAGATCCTCCTTGTGTTAGGTTCTGCCCTTCCACTTCCCGTCCGAGGTGTAGGTCCTTTCTCCTAATGGTCACAGCCCCAACTGCAGTTGTGTAAGGGGTTATAGACCTCCTGCTCCAGCAATGGGGTCCTCTGGGGCCTGGGCGCAGCTGCTGCTCAGCGGGGTGCTGCTTCGAATGCAGTGTGGGTCAGCCGAGCTGTGTCGATCTCCCTGCCAGGGCCCGGGCCTCTTTCCTGGTATTGCTGGCCCGAGATCAGAGGCTGCTCTTCCCATCCCTGCTCCCCTGACGCCAAGCCATCCAGCTGTCCTGCCGTCTTGCTGTTAGCTTCTGCTAGCAGCAAGCCCCCCTCAGTTTCCCCCTCACTTCTCAGGTGCGGGGCTGCTGTAGCATGACCCTGAAATTGCAGAGAGGAAAAATAATGAGCAGATAAATTGTGCACGTGGGCACATGTTCTCCCCAAGCCCCACCTCCAAGTCCCTGAGGGGACAAAGCTGGCAGTAGAGGTAACACCCCCTTAAGCACAGGATAAAAGAAACGTCTCGCCTCTAACTAGCCACTGATAGTTAGAGCATTGCTTTAGCAAGTAGGGCCGCAGAGGATGAGATGAGCCCACCTCCTCACTTATTAGCCAGAAGGTAGACAAGGACAGTTATTTCCCTAGAGCCACATGGTGAGTCACTGAAACAACAAGGTTTAGGAAGTTCCTAGTCCAAGTATGTGATATTAATTTCAGGTGAAATTTAATTAAAAAATAGCCCACAGATCTCAGAGGACTGAGGATATGACTCCCCATGCTAGTGCTCTTGCACCCTCTGATGCTGTGAGAAGCCCTTCTATGTAAGACGGGGGCTGGGCCTGGGCCCTGAACTTTGCCCCCTTCTCTCCTGGGTTAGCTTGGTGAACCATTAACAATCCTTCCAGCTCTGGTGTCGGGGAGAGAACCTGACTGTGTCTGGACACAGGGGTATCGGGCACTCGGCCCTCTGGGCTGTTGCATTCATCTGCAGGTTATGGATGAAATGAATGCCAGGGTTCCTGGGGGCACTGACAGCCTAAGGCCAGGTGCTGCCCTGGCAGGCAGAGCAAGGAGAAAAGGCCGCCTGATCATGGTTTGGGGCTGGACTCTAAGGAAAGGAGCCTGAATCCATGCCACACACAAAGGAGTCAGAGCAAGGTGAGAGTGGAGGCTCCAGAGCTGCCCCCCCACCACAAGGATTACTTAATTTTGGATGCCTGCCTCTCCCCACCAGCGCCTGTCTGAATCTGGCTAGCCCCATTCTGCCTGGCCCCTGGGCCTTACAGCTCCTCACTGAAAGCTCCAGCTCCAGCCAGCCCTTTCAGGGTCCTCTGGCTGCTGCCAGGGCTGCAGAGAAAGCCTCTCCAGCTCTATGTTCAAGAACCTCAGCTGCCCTTTCATGGCAGTTCAAATTTCTGGGGCCACGCCAAACCACAAAGCCATCAGGGAACGGAACTAGCACGTTCCAATAAGGATGGCATTATTTGGGAGAAAGGGGGACAATGCTCACAGAAGTGAAGGAATTTGCATAAGGTCATGACCTCAAGAATGGAGGTGAGATCTGAGTCCAGGTTTATCTGGTTCTAAACCCTTTGACTGGCCAGGGCACAGGAAAAGGCCAAGAGCGCTGAACTACCCAGGGACTCGGGGTGAGAGACAAGGAGACACAGAAGCCGGCTCCCAGGGCCACCCACACGCCTCACCCAGCACTCCGGGCTCACCCACAGGGGCCCCAGCAGCACTGGCTCCAGTGTGCTCCTTCCAACTCTCTATGGCTATCTGGCAGGCCAGAGTCCAGGCGTGGCATTTGACTCGTCTGTAAACAGGAAGCCAGGTCATTGTCTCTTCCAGTTCTCTCTTTGCCCATTTCCACGCCCAACATCTAAGAAGAGAACTTGGTTTTGCAGGGTCTGGCTCCCACTGTCCCGTGTTCTGAGGAGGGCTAGGTATGCGGCAAGTGGCCCTGGGAGGTGGCGACTTCCTAGGCTGAGCAAGGGGCCTTGCTGGGGAGACCTGGTTTCTGGTGGGCAGCCCACTGTGGCCACTGAAGACAGGGGTTGGGCAGGAGCTGGCACAGGAGGCTCCAAAGGAGCATCAGGGACGTCAGGAGCTCCTTGGGACCTGAACTCAATGAAGGGGCACGTAAGGTAACTGACTACTTTGCTGGGGAGAGGAAAAGCCCTTGTTTCGACGATGTGTTTGGGAAGACCACAGTAGAGTAGCTGGCAAAAATCCAAGCTTCGGGAACCCCATGGATGGTTGTTCCTGGGACTTTGAGCTGCCCAACTTGCATTGAGGGCAAATAGAGGCACAGGGAAGCGTTGTTGCTAATTGGGACTTAAAAAGATCAGAAGCCCCTAGACATGAATTTAAAACACCAGAAGTCATCCACTGCGGACCCTTACAAAGTGCTTTCACGTGTCTCGTTTTCTCCTGTGAACTCCCTGTACCCTCCAGGTGCCCACGGCTTAATTCAGATTTTTCCCCTTCAGAGCTGCTCTGACCATTCATTTTAAGCCCATGCATACCCCCATATAAAAAGTCGGGGTGGATGGGGCCGGCCCAGTGGCTCAGGCAGTTGGAGCTCCATGCTCCTAACTCTGAAGGCTGCCAGTTCGATTCCCACATGGACCAGTGGGCTCTCAACCACAAGGTTGCCAGTTCAATTCCTCGAGTCCTGCAAGGGATGGTGGGTTCTGCCCCCTGCAACTAAGATTGAACACGGCACCTTGAGCTGAGCTGCCGCTGAGCTCCCAGATGGCTCAGTTGGTTGGAATGCGTCCTCTCAACCACAAGGTTGCCAGTTCAACTCTAACAAGGGATGGTGGGCTGTGCCCCCTGCAACTAGCAACGGCAACTGGACCTGGAGCTGAGCTGCGCCCTCCACACTAAGACTGTGAGGACAACAACTTGACTTGGAAAAAAGGCCTGGAACTACACACTGTTCCCCTATAAAGTCCTGTTCCCCTTCCCCAATAAAATCTTTTAAAAAAATCATTTAAAAAAAAGAGTTGGGGGGTAGCGTGCACACTGTGGCATCAGCCTCCCTCCACCTCTTGTACCCACAAAGGGAAGGAGGCCAGACTTCCAGGGCTATCTGGCTGGTGAAGCTCATTTATTCATTCAATAGATACTTTAAGGGCCAGAGCTGCGCTAGGGTGATGGTGTGGGACAGAACATACCCATACTGTCTTCATGGAGCTTTCAGTTTTGTGGCAAATACAAAGGCACAGCTGATTACAAAGTGCTATGGGAGGGAAATTACAAGGAGCCATGAGCGGGAACAGGAGAACAAAGGGCTGAGAGGAACAAGCCTGGCCTATTACAAACAGCAAGAAGGTCAGCAAAGCAGGAGAGCGTGTCTAAGAGGAAAGCATAGAAGCCTGGCCACAGAGGGCTTTGAAGGGATTAGGATTTATTAGGAATCTGACGGGAGAGTTTTGAGGAGAGAAATGTCATGGCCTGATTTATATTTTAAAATGAATCCTTGGAGCAAATATTTTAAAACTAACAGTACCAACAGTTTTGAAAGGGTGTAGAGTTAAAGAACACTCATGCACTCACTGGTGGGAAAATAATTAATACAATGCTTTGGAAGATCCTTTTTTAATTACTTAATAAAGATGGCCCTGATGATATGCCAGTAGTGGTTTTTTTGTTTTTAAAGAGAAATTAAAAATCATCTTTCTCACAGAAAATGTGGCTTGGGAACAGAAAGAAAGAATAGAAAGTTCTCCCAGTCGTCCTGATAATTTATTTTAAGACTTCCCATGTGTATAAATATCCTCAGATTGTAATTTTCCTCAGGTCTGGGAGGGAACAAATGGTTTCTCACCCAAAGGCTGAATATTTACAATCCCTGAACTATGATTCTAAGAAAGACCATGAGTTTTGCCTGCTTGTCATACTAAACAGATTTAAAGGTCAAGTTTTTCCCCCCAAAACCTCACCCCCACTTGGGACAATCTCTTTTTTTCTTTTTTTTTTCAATAAGGTTTAATTCACATATAATAAAGCACAGAAATCTTTCAATGTAAAGCTTGATGAGTTTTTACCATGTGTACAATACAGAGCATTTCCATCTCCCCAGAAAGTTTCCTCCTTTGTTCTACTGCTCCACCACTTTTCTGAGTTCTGTCACCATAAATGTACTTGCATTTGAAATTCATATAAACACATGTGCACCCGTGGGTCTGGCTTCTTTTACTCAGTGCAAAGCTTTGGAGATCCATCCAAGTTGTTTGTCCTTTTCCAAGTCTGGACATTTGAGTTGTTTCCAGTTTTTCGTTGTTAAAAATAAAATTGCCATTAATTTCTTGTTTAAGTCTTTTTGTGGGCACACACACACACACTTTCTCATTTCTCTTGGGTAAATAGCTGGGAGTGAAATTACTGGGTCATCAGTTAGGCGTATGTTTAACTTTACTAGAAATTACCAAATAGTTTTTCAAAGTAGTTGTAGCATTTTACATTTCCACCAGTAATGTATGAGAGTTCCATTTGTTCCATGTCCTCAATATTTTCTATCTTTTTAATTTTAGGCATCCTGGTGGGTGTATAGTAAACTCCAGTGTGTCTACTACCAGGAACGTATGAACATGTGTACCAAGAGACATACAAGAATGCTCATGACAGGGAGCAGCCTAATGGCTCAGCTGGTTAGAGCACGAGCTCTGAACAACAGAGTTGCCGGTTCGATTCCCACATGGGCCACTGTGAGGTGGGCCCTCTACAACTAGATTGAACACACGACTTAACTTGGAGATGATGGGTCCTGGAAAAACACACTGTCCCCCAATTAAAAAAAAAAAAAAAGCAGGAGTTCTGTTTGCAGCAGATTAAATTTGAGATGTCCTTCAGACACCCATGTGGACAAGAGGAAGTTGGACACACATGTTAGAAACTCATGGATGAGGCCAGAACTGGAGGGATATGTTTGAGAGTCATAAGAGTACAGTTTATTTTTTAAACTACAGGATCAGAAGAAATAATCTAGGGAGAGACTGAGAGAGCTTGACACAGTTAAGAGAAGGTGACCCGGGTGAGAGCCTTGGGGCACTCCAATGTTTAGAAGAGGAGAAGCCAGTAAAGAGACAGGAAAGAAATGGCGAGTGAAGCAGGGGGAAAACCAGCCCTATGTCTGGGAAGCCAAGAGAAAAAAGTGTTTCAACCATGAAGGAGAATTCACTGTGTCAATTTTTTTCTGAAAAAGTGAGTAAGATATGACTAAGAACTGACAATTGTATAGCCATAGGTATGGTGGAGGTGAAAACCTGGCTGGATGAGAAATGGCTAAAAAGAAAATGAAAACACGCTCAACATCAGCTATCAGGGAAATACAAATCAGGACCACAGTCAGATATCATTTTCCACACACTAGAATGGCTATAATAAAAAACATGAGAAACCCTCATTCATATATTACTAGTGGGATTGTAAAATGGTACAGCCACTTTGGAAAACAGTCTGGCCATTCCTCAAAAGGTTAAACATAGAGTCACCATATGACTCAGCAATTCTACTCCTAGGTATATACCCAAAAAAAAGAACACATATGTCTACACAAAAAGTTGTACATAAGTGGTTATAAGTACCATTATTCATATTAGCTCTAATGTGGAAACAACTAAAAGTTCAATCAACCCGTGAACAAACAAAATGTGATCTATCCATACAATGGAATCTTATTCAGCCATAAAAAAGAATGAAGGTCTGATACGTGCTACAACATGAATGAACCTCCAAAAACATTGTGCTACATGAAAGAAGCCAAAGACTACATATGATACAATTCCATTTATGTGAAATGTCCAGAAGAGGCAAATCCATAAAGTAGATGAGGGGTTGCCTAGGGCTGGGGGTTGGGGGAGATGGACGCGATTGCTAATAGGTAGGGAGTTTCCTTCTGGGGTGATGAAATGTTCTAACACTGTTTGTGGTGATGGTTGGTTGCATAACCATGTGAATAAGCACTGAGCTGTACACTTAAAAAACCACTGAGCTGTACACTTGAAATGGGTGAACTGTATGACATGGGAATTGTATCTCAATAAAGGTGTTACCAAAGAAAAGGGGATTGGGATGAAGTGGAATGGGGGTTAAATTGGAAGATATCAATGTTTATATACTAGTGGGAATGATTCAGTAGAGGGAAAAGTCAATGCTTGTGGGGACAGAACCCCAGAAAGCAGTTTCCAGGCTCTCGGCCTCACATAGAAAGGTGCTGGCTCAGGTCGTAAATGGCCAGCAACTGTGATTGGATGGCCATCAGCTGTGGCTAGCTGGCCGCCAGCTGTAACCAGTGAGCCATTGGCCACTAATATAGCTGCTGTGGCTACGCTAGCAAGAAAAAATGGGGGCTAGCAAGAAGATGGTGGCTGGCAAGCGCGGACTGCTGTTAGGACGGGCGGGTTGCAGATTATGTAGATCCTGCTTCCTGTGTCTCCAGCCCAGCCGCCAGCAAGAATATATTGGTTTGACTCCCCTATCTATGGCTCCGTGGGTGTTCCTTTTTGGCCTCACCATGTCCTGTGTTCTTATGTGGGGAGCGGGAGCAGAGACCCCGCCTGTCACCCGCACGGCAATGCTGCAGGAAAAAGAAAGGATAATTGAGAAGGAAACTCCTTGAGTAACAAGAAGGGGTGGGAGTCAGTGCCTACATGGAGGGTCTACCTGTGAAACAGGAAGCAGAGCAGAGCATGGGGCACAGACACAAGCAGTGATACATTTGGTGGTAGGAAAATGAGGAGGGTCTTCTTAATTGTTGGGCTTGGAGGTTTAGAGAGATCTGATGTGAAACAGTCCTCTAAGAGAAGGGGAGTAATGAAGAAAACTTAATGGGTGGCGAGGCAATGCTATGGTTTTCCATGAGGTTTGTGGTCCCAGCTTAAGCAAATTTGGTGAGACCATTTAACAATAAACGTCTCCTGAATGGCTGGATGATACTGAGAGTGAACAGAGGAAGTGGCAACCAGAATCCAGAAGGTCCAGGGCAGGGGCAGCCAGATGGCTCAGTTGGTTAGAGCGCCAGATCTCAACAACAAGGTTGCCGGTTCAATTCCCACAAGGGATGGTGGGCTGCGCCTCCTGCAACTAAAGATTGAAAACGGAGACTGGACTTGGAGCTGAGCTGCACCCTCCACAACTAGATTGAAGGACAACGCAAGCCCTGGAGAAACACACTGTTCCCCAATATTCCCCAATAAAATATTTTTTTAAAAAAGGTCAAGGGCAGCAAGGCCCTTGAAGAATGGAGGATTTTCCTCCTGCTACAGCCTTCTGTCTATCAGGGGATGCTCCCTTGAGCAGATACAAGGAACCAATGGAAGATAAAGATGGCTCTCGCCAGCTCGCAGGTAAAGGAGAGATGAAGCAGGCATATGGGACTGAGCAGCAAAGGTGGCCCCAAAAGAACAGCGTGGACTGGGTTTGGGAGGCTAGGGCGGTTTTAGAGCCATTTTCCGGTCAGTTCCCAGGAGACAAGCTATCAAATTAACCTAATGAAGCACAGGATAGCACAGCCTCAGACCAGAGCAGCTGAACACAATCTTCTTGGCAGAGAAATGAAATGTCAAAATAAGGCGCAGAGGACGGGAATAGGCGGGCTGGGCGCTTAAATCTGGAAGGGATGGGGAGAAAGAAAAAAACTCCAGCCCAATACGCTAATGAAGCACCCTCTTTCCACCCACTGAGACACAGCCTGAGGATGTGTCCCAGAGCCACAATGTAGAGACATCAAACCATAGGTTATTACTCTCACACATGATGCTTTATGAGTTTCTGAGCATTTTCAGGCAGAGCCTCTCATTTGATATTCCCAGAAGCCCCATGACTAGCAGAATGAGGTCAGCCAGGTGGTAAGTGACAGAGCTTTAATGCCACTCCAGGTCTGATGGCTCCGAGGCCACTGCTCCTTCCAGGACTGCCCACTGCCTTCCAGAGAGGCTTTTCTCACTGAGTTACAACCATTGAAGTGTTCCCAGTGCCTTAGATCCCTGCCAACCTAACAACTCCAGCAAACTTCCTGCCTCCTGCAAAGGGCAGAAGGTGCCGTGTGTGTGTGTGTGTGTGTGTGTGTGTGTGTGTGTGTGTGAGACTTGAGGAAGAAACCTGACAGCCTCTCCCTTACACACATCTCAAACCCAGTGAGGCATACATGTCCTTGAAGTGACTGAGAACTGGTTGCTTCACCTCCACATACTTGACTAACTGAAGTCATCACATTGCAACATCCTGGCACCAGCCCTGACAGACCCTCATACTGGGTTTCCCCAAAAATAAGACCTAGCCGGACAATCAGCTCTAATGCATCTTTTGGAGCAAGAATTAATATAAGATCCAGTATATTGTATTATATTATATTAAAGACACGGCCTTATAGTAAAATAAGACTGGGTCTTACATTAACTTTTGCTCCGAAGATGCATTAGAGCTGATTGTCCGGCTAGGTCTTATTTTCGGGGAAACACACTAATTATCCTAGTGACTCAGGCCTCCCCGCTCCCCTATTACAACCCCTCGGGCAGTCTCTACCCTCTCGAGTCCCTGCCTTCTTGCAGAACATCTTGCTGTGACTTGACATCCTATCTGAGATCTCAGCTCTGGTACTTCTGAGGCTGCCCAAAGTTAGCAGCCAAGAAACCAGAAAGTAAGAGCTAACAAAGTTCTCAAAACCTACGATCGTCACTCTAGCTAACTATCAATTAAGTCCTAGAGAAATAAGCAATCGGGCTTCACTGAGAAAGGATCCATGTTGCACCTTAAGAAATAGGTCGTAAGGGGAGGAATGCTGGGCTCTGAGGCATGGGGAGGAGGTGGAGCAGGGAAGCACTGAGATGTGGGGTCCCTGCTCTGACCCACACCTGCCCCTCCAGGAGTCCCAGTGTGGTTTGTTTGTGTCTTAGTGGGGGAAAGTCCAGGAATGTGTTATGTGTATCTACACTAGGGCAAGAAGCAAACTCTAGAAAAACAAGGTTATATCGACAGCTAGATAAGGCTGGACAGAAATAGTTGGTGAGAGACAGGGAAAGATGGGGCAAAGAATACAAAGTCAGTTAAAGAACAGAACCACCTGTGATGAAGGCCAGGGCGATGCCTGTTAAGTCCCCGCATCCTGCTGACCAGGTCTCTCCAGGCTCCAGACCATTTCTTGACCATTTCTTGCTTTTTATCCAATCTGATAGTTTTTTTAAACACGTGTGTAATGCCTTACACATTACATATCTGGACTTATGTTATTATCGTACTGTTTTCTCTTCACCAATTTTCCTTTAGTTCTTTTTTCTTTTTTAAAGATTTTATTGGGGAAGGGGAACAGGACTTTATTGGGGAACAGTGTGTACTCCAGGATTTTTTTTTTTCCAAGTCAAGTTGTTGTTCCTTTCCAGTCTTAGTTGTGGAGGGCGCAGCTCAGCTCCAGGTCCAGTTGCCGTTGCTAGTTGCAGGAGGCGCAGCCCACCATCCCCTGTGGGACTCGAGGAATCGAACCGGCAACCTTGTGGTTGAGAGGATGCGCCCCAACCAACTGAACCATCTGGGAAGCAGCTCAGCTCAAGGTGCCGTGTTCAATCTTAGTTGCAGTGGGTGGAGCCCAGCATCCCTTGCTGGACTCGAGGAGTTGAACAGGCAACCTTGTGGTTGAGAGCCCACTGGCCCATGTGGGAATCGAACCAGCAGCCTTCGGAGTTAGGAGCACGGAGCTCCAACCGCCTGAGCCACCGGGCCAGCCCAGTTCTTTTTTTTCTTTTCCAGCTTCTGTTGGATTGACACACTATCCCAACTCCCACCACATTTTTTTTCCTTCTGGCTTGGAAATTATATTCCTCTTTTTTTTTTTTTTTTAATTATTTTCCTCTTTTAGTGGTTATCTTAAATTGTTAGTTATCTTAAATTGTTAGCATGTATGCATTTTTCTAATAAAGTCTACAGTTTTCAGCAGCATTATTCTCTTGAACAAGGCAGAAAGTTGGAGTGGCTTAACAATGAAATTCCCTACTTTATTGTACCTTATTCTTCCTTGATAATGTGGTCAACAATTTCATTTTTATTTTTGTAAATTAAAACACAAATCAGACACTGGATTTTTGTTTGTGTGTTTTGCCATCTGTGGCAGACGCTGTTGGATGCCTACCAGCGGCCACTCCTCCTTCTTTCCTGCCAATAGAATCCTGGTTTTGTCCAGGGAGCAAAGGACCCAGTCCCTGGAGATGAGGCAAGCCTGGTTAAAGCCAACCGTAGTACGTCTGTTCCCTTTTACCAGGAATTACTCTAAGGATGGACCAGCTCGGGCCAATGAGACATAAGGAGATGTCTGTCGGGACCTTCTTGGAAAGATTCTCCTTTCAGAAAAAGAGGCACATTAGAAAGCTTCCTGTCTCCCAGCATCTCCCTGCTTCCCACTTGGGATGCTATACAGGGGTGACATGATGCCTGGAGCTGCAGCAGCTACCTCACAACCACGAGGAGGGAGTCCTTACACCTGAGGTTGGCAGAGCAGAACGACAGCATGATTCAGTGTCCTTCAGGTCAATACCGGATCACTGCCCTGGCCCTGCAACTCCTTACCTCCGTACTTATTATAAGCTCATTAAATATTTTTTCGAGTGTAAGTCACTAGTACACTGTTAGAGGTTCTTTGAGCAAGGGTCTGTGAGAGAGAAAGCTGTCTTACTATGTCCGGAAGTACCTTTGTTTTACATCATTTACAGCGGGATCTAGAACTCTAGCTTCCCAAAGATACTCCTCTATCATCTTTTGGCATCTACTGTTGAGATGTTGTCTGTCAGTTTCATTGTGAACCTTTTGAATTCTTTCTTTCGCTTGTTTTTAATATTTTCTCTTTATTCTTGTCTGCCGTTTCACTACATTATGCCTAAGGATCTATTCTGTTAGGTATTCATGCTGTTTCTTCAATCCCGGAATTCTTAGCCATTCTCTCTTCAGACATTATTTCTTTGCCATTTTCTTGACTCAGACCTGGAATTCCTACTAGACACATGCTAAAGCTTGTCAATCTGTCCTGTGTCTTTGCTGCATTCTAGAGGAATTCCTCAGGACTAGCTTCCAATTCATGAATTCTCTGTGTTCAGGCTAGAGTTCTATCTACTTTGTCAAATTCTAATGACATTGTTTTTCACTGCTAGAATTTTTAATGTTAAATTTTTAGAGTCACATATTCCTGTTTCTTTTTCTTTCATAATTTCCCTTTATTTTCTTTTATGGATTTCATGTTTCCTTCTCTCTCTCAGGGCCCTAAACCTACTCAGTAAAGACTTTCCTGATTATTCTGTTATTATTTATTTATTTATTTTTATGAGTGATTATTCTGTTATTTTCATTTCTTCTGGGGTAAAATTTTCTTTGATTTTGTTCTTCTTCTTCTTTTTTTTGCATCTGTTTTTCTCATGTGTTTCTGAACTTCAGTATGTAAGCTCATCTTATCTCTTGTATTTTACTTTTCCCTCCCTGTCTAGGGGTTTTTATCTTTGCCTTCTTAGGTCCTTTGGGTCTCCCAGTCTAGAGTCTAATCTTGTAGCAGCACCTCAGCTTGGGTCCAGGCCGAGAGGTTCTGTCTTCCAAGGTAAACATTTTTATAAGCCATACCCCCAGGGAAGGGTTGGAAACAACTTTTTTTCAACCTACTTTTCTAACCCCCCGTTTAAAGCAGTATACTAGCTCTAATTCCATGCTTCCTGTGGAGCACTTTATAGCTGTTACCCCAGATTTCCAGCTGCTTCCACCTGCTTCCAGACTCAGAGACCAGAGGGCCTGCAGCTTCAGCCCTGCTTTCTTCCCTGTGTTCCTATCCCATGTCTCATCACAAGGTTGTTTATCATTTTGTGTGGGGGTAGGGAGGAGGAGTGAATGACTGCTTTTAGAATTTTATCTTTTTATGTATTACTGCTATGTGTTTAGAGTATAAATTTACGGTGCCATCTTGACTGGATGAGTTGGATTAAACTGTTTGTACCAGGGAACTAGGGATCCCTGCCAATACCGTCGTCTCCTGGGAAGGCATATCAAACCATCTCTAATGAGATTCATGGAATCACAGCCAGCACACTGAAGAAAGCAGCCTGATATAGCCTGGGGTAAGCTGATCAAAAGTCCCAATTAAAACTGCTCTCCCATCCCCACCCTTCTCTTCATTCCAGTGCACAGTGGTAAGGGCAGCAGTGAGCAGACATGCAAACAGCATCTTTCAGATGTGGTCTGAGCAGGCCTTCACTGGGGAAGGCCACCCCCGCCTTCAGCCCCTCTTCCACTTCACTTGACCATTTCAGTCTCTTACCTGGCCAAGGAAACACGCACCCTGTCCATATGGACACTCTAGATGAAAGGCCCATCTGCCCCCTTCAAGTCCCCAGCCTGCCTGCAGCAGGCCCAGCCTTTAGTTTCAATCACATCAGAAGAGCAGTGGATTCAGGAGCCAAATTCTAGTCCAGGCTGTCACCAGGCAGCAAGCCATTTTTCTTTCCAGGCCAAGATTCTTTAACAATTAGAAGGAAATCCTACCTCCACCCTCTGATTATCTCCTGTGTGCTCCTGTGGACCACTCGTTTCACTTCCAAGTCTCTACAATCCCCTTTCTGGACCCAGACCTTCCTTATTTCTTTGAGCTGCTAAGGCATCTGAAGGGTCTGCCCTCCGCCCTTTTTGCTCCTTCACCTCTCCACTGTGCACCATCCCCCTCCGCACCTAAAAGCTTGCTCTTCTACCCTGGGTTCTAGACCTACATTCTCAGCTACCTCTTGAGCATGTACAAATGACACTTCAGACTGAATAAACTCATTATCTTCCTGCATACCAGATGGGGTCCCCTTATTCATTGGGCCAAAGTCAGGCTCCTTAATACAGCATCCAGAGATCTCCAAACCAGGCCACTCTCCAAAGTCTCATCTCTCACCATATTTGATCCTCTCGGGGTTATGAACTAATTTGGACCATAGGCCAAATCTGACCCATATTTATCAAGATCCTACACAGAACCTAAAAATACATGTGCATGTCTATCTCCTTCACTTGAAATATAAACTCTAAGTGTGCAGTAACCATATTACTTATACTTCTTCATTTTCGTATCATCATTGTAGGACCTAGCATTGGTCTCCATATAGTAGGCATTGAAAAATATTTGTCCAACTGAGTATCATCTCTATATATAAGCCCAGGGTTACAAGAATCAGAAGAAATGATGGTGATGAAACAATGCTTTGAAGCCATTTTTATAAATCGTTGTGTAAGTATGCAGATGAAAGGGATCATTACATTTTGCCCCTACTCTTCCAGCTCTGACATTCTAGAAGTGAAAGCTTTCTTCACCTTCTTGTGGGCCACCAAGAAACACGAGACCTCAGGTGCAAACCAGATTTAACAAATCGGAGGCAAAGGGAAAGGTGTGTGAAAAAGTCACGGAAGCTGCCTGGACCACGGGAATGGTCAAAGGGTCCCGCTCTTAATTTTCTGTCAACAGAGACACCTCTGGGCTGCTAAAATGGCACTCTCCCTGGTTATTTCCCCAAACACCGCAGGCTACTGGCTGCAACCCTCCCTAACTAGGGCTTGTCAGAGCTCTCATCTGTTCACCTCAGCGCAAGGCACCTTTCCAGTCAAGCGTCCCAAAAGAAGAAAGTGCCTAGAAAAACTTGGATTCACATTCTGGCACTGCCACTAGCCAGCTATTAACCATTTAACCTCTCTGATCTGTGTTTTTATATGTAAAGCGGGACTGTCACCCATCTTGGAGGGTTTCTGTCAGAATAAGGGGCATAAAGCTCCTAGATTAGTGCTATGCTTCCAGGGTTGGGCTAACTAAGAACCAGAATTCTGTTTGTCCAGCCCCAGCAGGGGCAGCTCTTCTGGGCTGGAGCCCAGTGACACTGGATAGGCCTCATGGTTCCTCAGCAGCCCCAAGCCCTCTGGCCTCCCCTGGGCCAGCACTGCCAGGTCTCCTTTCCTGGCTAACCACAGGCACTGCCTCCTCCCTCCCTCTAGGGGCAGGCAGCCACTTCCAGGGAGGAGAGGTAGACAGCACAACCTGACCTGACCTCTCAGAGTCAGCTCTGCCCTGGTTGTCCTTTAACCCCCAGGCTGCACAGAGGGGAGTGCTATGCCCATGCTGTAGCAGAGCTTGTGGGTCGTGGAGCCTGTCACCTCTTCCCCGGCTGCCACTTCACCAAATCACACAGAACAGAGGCCTGGCCTGAGCTGGTTCTAAACAGCTCGCCAAGGCCCATCCCACAGTGGCTCTCTAGCCACAGTTAGGCAGCAAGATTCTAGAAAGGACAAAGTTAATAAGGGGTTTCTCCGTAGGCCTGAAAGCCTCAGACATTGAGAGACAGGATACAGGTGGGAGACCCTGAAGGTAGGAGAATGGGACACAAATCTAAATTTCTTTGGGATCTTTTAGAGGAAGCAAAGAGTGAGATGAATGAATGGTGGCCCAAGGCAAGCCAGAGGGGAGTCTGGAGAGCTGCGGGTTCAGACCTTATTCCCAGCTCTGCCTCCCAGGGTCAGGGGCTTCGGGCCCTAGTGTGTCTGCTCTGATTTCCTTTAAAGATAAGGTTAGAGCACCAGGAGGCTTGGCTATCCCTCATCCTGTATGATTCTGACCTCAGTCATACCACAGAGCTGCAGAGAAGCTGCAGGGCCCTCCTTTTCCTTCTGCGCTTGTCTGCATGTCTGGGCTATGTTTGAATCTCAAGAGAAAAGCAGAGGATGTGCTCATTCAACAAATATTTATTGCCAACAGGGAGTGGCAGACAGCATGAGGGCCCCAGGCCTGTCCTTCCTTGTATAGCTGCTCACTGCCCCTTAGCACAGACCTGCTTTCAAGAGCCTCTGTCAAGGAGCACAGCAATGGGCGCCTCTGTTTTGAGGACTGCCCCTAGCCCCTCCAGTCTGCCCACCCCCAGGGCTCCCTGAGGAAGGCTGCTCTTTTAAGGGTATGCCGGGGGCCCCTGACCTCAGAGACTGGCATCCCATATCCCAACTGTAGGCCTCTGCCTCTAGAGATGGGAGCTGGCGATGTGACTCCACGGCCTATCCCAGAGGCCTTCAGAGGGGCATAACCAGCCAGAGCACTGGTGAAGGGCAGAGCCAAAGGCTTTAAGAAAAGGTGAGCCAATCCTCAATTTACAGCCCCCCTTGGGGAAAAGGACCATGCTCCCCATCAAACTCACTCTTATCAAAGGAAACTCTCCTTGCTCTCCTCAGAAACACAGCTTAATCCAATTCTCCTCAATGCAGGCTATCCCTCCCCCCTGGGGTGGGAGGACCAGCGTGGGTGGAAGAGAAGATTTAGAAGAGTCTCACTGCACTCCATCACCCTCACAGGAAGCAGGGTGAGAGGGAAGAGTAAATGGTTTCTCCAGGTAACCTCAACCCTCTCTTCCCAACACATGCACCCACTGGCAGGGAATTGGCGAGTGAAAATAGAGCCAACCACATCCAGACAGCTCCCTGGCACACTCCTGCACAAGGGCGCACAGACTGAGCAGGAAGCTCCAGGGGCTGGGGCAAAGAGCAATGCTCTTCTAAAGGAGCTGTGGCTCATACAAAATGGCAGAGAAGAGCAGGGCTTTCCCTCTCTAACTTCCAACCAGCCCTCTTTCTCCCAACCCTTGGAGAGCAAAAGCAGGAATTCCTGAATTTGATCACTCTCGCCCTCATCTGGGGAAAAGGAACAGGACTGGTGCTTCTGCTTTTCACCACTGCCCTCTCTTGAGCCTTCCCAAGGCTGGACCTGGGCAAGGGGCTCTGCACTGGGTTCTCCCCTCCCTCCAGCTGCAAATACTGGAAGGATGGCCGCCTTGAAGAAGGCTCAGGCCTGCTAGAATCCAGCAGGGGCTGATGGACAAGGGCTGAGCTAAGGTACATACAAGTCCTGCCAAAACACACCTAGGAAAGGGAGAAGCTATACTTCTAGAAGCTTCCAGGCCACAGTCTCTGTGGCTCAAAGTCCAATCAGGCCTTGGCCCAGGTCCAGAGTTGAGGGACTCAAAACTCTAGTATCTACCCCCACATCCTCTGAGGAATGGGAGGATAGGGGAGAGAATGCCAGGGAAGAGGTCACAACCCAACCGCCAGCTCTGGGAACCTACATGAAAGGGGCCCAGGAGGGCTGCAGAACTGGGTCTGTGCAGTCACTGCACACCCTCAATCCAACAGGATTCCAGGCCCTCAGCAAACCACACAGCAGACCCCACTTAGTCCTGGGTGATACACTGGGATGGGCTTGGCCTACAGGATAAGCGACAGCCCTGAGAAAGCTGACGGAGCTTCTGGAATGTGGAGGTCCAGAAATGCCCCTCTCTCGGAAAGCAGCAGCCCCGGTTCTGGGATTCTCCCCTCTCCCAGCCCAGCGACGGGAGGTCAAGAGCAGCACATTCACTCAGCTAGGGCTAGCATCTCACTTGAAGGTGCAGGTGAGAACGAGACTCCCTGCCATCAGCTCCAGCAATGCACCGCACTGCCACTGGGCTAGGAAGACCCCTGGCTGTAACTTTTCAGTCCTCATGTCCCAGCCAAGCCCCCCAGGTGGACTGTCTGCCAAAGCCTCTGGGACCACGAAGGTGACAGCCTGGGCGGCTGCATGGAGGCTTACTCTGCAGGGGGCAAATTTCTCTAAAGGGCTCCAACCTTAGCAGGGTAGGGACAGACGGATGCAATGGACGACAACCTCCCTTTTTCTGTCCATGCGGCGCACATTTCCTCGTGAGGCAGTGGTGCTGTTGGTATTTTGTGGCTTCATCCAAACCTTTGGTATGAAAAGGCAGCATCGTGTGTGCTGGCAGGCAGTGGTTTGGACCGTGGAGACCTATTTGGCTCCTGGGCACCACTTACATGCCAGACAGGACGCAGAGGCGGGCTGCTGGCTGGAAACTAAGTCTAATGGTCAGGCTCTTATCTGCTTCCTTTATTAACGTTAGATGACTTCAAAGTGTTCTTTTTAAAAAACAAAGCAAAACAAAACAAAAAACACAGAACAATCTTTCCCCCAACCCATCCAAAAACTTCCATCAACCAGGCCAACTTCTTATCAGTTTCTATTCTTGTGGCTCAGTGGGAGGAAGGAGCCAAGTGGGGAGACTTGTACAGTTCCTGCCAAGATCAGATGCTGGAGAAGCATCAGCCCTCCTAGGGCAGCTTGTGGGCTAAGCTGCGGTCTGAGCACCGCATCAAGAGGTGGGTCCTATTACAAGGCTTACTTAGATTAAGACAGAATTCCTGTAAGGTACAGTCAGGTAGGTACCAATCCCCCGAGGGCCTAGGGAAGGGGCCGTACCCCCTCCCACACGTGGGTAGAGAGGAGGGTAGCACAGGTACGTGACCAGGAGGTGGACCGGCTGTCATGGAGAGAATTCATGGTGGTATGACTCTGGCAGAAGGGCGTACAGAGGCATGCTGGCCCTAGAGGTAGTGTCTCCAGTGGAGAGAGTACTCTGAAAACCCTGGAAACAAAAACCAGTTAGCCTGTGCTTTGTGAGCCAGACTGTTTCTGTTTTTCATACACCCTATCTTTAGCTTTCTTTTGTTTTTTTATACTTAGTCATTTGGAAACTAAGTATTTTGGAAACATCAGCCTGTGGCAGCGATGCGAATGGAAACCCAAAGGTGTCTACATCCGTGTTTGGTCCAGGAGATTAAAGGGAAGCAATGTCTCCTCTCTCCTCAAGGAGTGGAGGTAGAGAGAAACAAAGTAAAAGGATGGAGAAGCCCAGAGTCAGCATCTTGCTTAGTTGCTGTGTCCTCTAGATGTTGTTTTTCCAACAGAGACTTTGGAAGTTCCAGTTAGAAGCCCTGAGCCCGTGCCCAGTCTTGTGTCACTGGGTAACTTCCAGCACCAACCCCACAAGTGGCTTTGGGAAGCACTCCTGCCGTTCCCTCGCTTTTCTAGTGTTTAGCTCCAGGAGGCCATGCCCAGCACACACCTGCTTTCATTTCTGGCTTAGAAATCCTCCTCTTCATGGAGGAGCTGATAATATGCCATGACTGACTCAAGCAGGGCCCCTGAGAGGAACACATATCCCCAAGGTTGCTAAGTAACCCACTTCACCACCTCTGAAAAGTGGCAATATCAGTTACGGTGAGTAGGCACAAAGGGAGCCTTCCTCTTGCACTGCCTCTGACCCTCACCCCCAGGTGAAGGGAGTTAGGGGAGGATGGGGGGCAGCAAGGAACCCTCCCAGCACCCTTCTCAAAGAGTGATTCATCCTCCTGGAGCTAGCCTAAGTTATACATTCCCTGCTAAGATGACGTCCATCATGACATGCATGGGGGGATGTGGAGAGAAGAAATACACAGACCAGGGTCCATTACGGAAGTCCCTAGGGAGTAGTCTCTGTTGTCTGGCTTTATTATGTATCTTGGGGTTACACGGGGATGGCCAACACAATGGTGCTTGTTGGGGCTGTGCAGGGGTGGCCTGGGGGCTTTAAGAGGTGGGGCCCAGGGCCTGCTTTCAAGCCCTTGGCCCTCCTGGTGAGACTGGGGCATCCCCACTCCACACTTGCCTATTGTATGAGTTAACATTTTATAGTGAACTCTAGACTAAACCCACAGGAGCTCAATTCCAGGACTGGCTCTATGATGTGACAGTTGTGTCTCTGGGGAAATCATACCTCTCTGGACCTCAGGTCCTCCACCTTTAAAACGAGTGTGATAATGCCTGCCCTACTTCTCTCAGTCTTTGCCAAGATGAAATGAGCGATGACTATGAGCTGCAAAACACCATGTACCTGAGGTCCCATCAAGTTGCAGCCTCACAGAGAAGAAAGAGGGAGGGACAAGAGCAAATACTGTGGCTAAGCTTAAGGGAACAGGGTGGTCTGGTCCAACCTGACTAATCACTTAGAACACGGCCCCAGCCAGAAACAGGCAGACCAGGGGGCCTCTGGGAGCCAAGCAGGAGGGGCAGACAGAGCATACTGGTCAGTTTGAGCTGGCAGACAGTTCATGAGAGAAGAAATGGCTGTCAGCAAATACCTGAAGGGCAGGAGGAAAGATGGCTGAGGAGATGGTCAAAATGAAAAAGGAATTCAGTCCCAAACTTGGCAGAGCCCTACCTCACTTCCTGGGTACCGAGGAGCCGGTGAGGACTGCCCACAAGTTTCCAGGACCTCCAGCATCTTGTTAATATATAATTCATACACTCAAGTAGCCCAAGGAACCTCACAGGGACAGCTTTCTCTTTCTGGACCAGAGGTCCACCCAAGGCAAGAAGTGTGTTTCAGACTGAACTTAAGGTCTCCTTTTGCTAAGTTGGAGGCTCGGCCTAGAGCTCTTTCTACAACACCCCATTCCTAGCTCTGCCAGCCTGGATCAAATATCTGGACCCTCACAAATTGAAGGTGATGAGAATTGAGGCCAAAATCATGCTATTTGTCGACCTGTACCTGAAACTGGCACCACTGTCCCAGGCATTCTCTTCTAAGGGAAAAAACAGAGGGGCACAAATCTCCCTAGCAGGAAACACTCTAACATAATCCAGAAAGCTCAGCCGCCCTGGAGCTACATACTTATCTGGGCCCCAGCAGGAAACACACATAGGAGGGTGAGCATTCAGGAAGCCAAGATGATAAGAGAAATGGAGAGGGGACAGAGGCAGCATCTTGCAGAAGCCAGCCGAACAGGGCCACTGCCTCCTGTTTACTGGGACTGGCTAAAGTCACAGTGAGGGTCTACCCCATCTCACGCAGACCCCTGCATAACACCAACCACCATGTAGATGGGCCACCACGAGGAACGGACCATTTGCCATAACCTGCCTGTGTCAGCTCTTTGTCTTGCAGCCCAGCAGATGAATGACTTCTTGTGGATGGCAGCCGGGGTGCTGAGGGGGCTCCTCCCTAAAAGATGCCACTTCATTCTGGAAAAAACCCCTATCCTGCAAGTCAGATGACCTGGATTTTGGTCTCCATTCTTCCATCTACTGGTTTGAGAATATCAGGCAAATTTCTCAACGTCCATTTCCTGATCTGTAGATGGACCGACTCAATGAACCCAAGTTCCGTTCTACATTCTAGTGTTTAGTTTTTAACAAGGTAAATTAATAAATGGCAATAGATCTTATTAGTTTTTCTACAGTGGTGCTTCTGACATATGAGTCTGGCCAGGAGCTACGAAAGGTTTCTAAGGGTCCAAATGCACACCTAGCACTGCCTGCTGCCTCAATACATGACGTGTTTAGATTGGACAATATCCCGTTTTTCCTTTGGGGAACAATCTCTACGCCATGAAGCCCAGGCCTGAACAACCAGAGCACTAAATGCACTCAGCCACAGTACCTGGTCTGAGGTTGGGCATGGACCCCAAATCCAAGTGCACCCAGACTCCTGTGGGAATCCTGGGAAGGGATACTGGGAGGATGGAGGCCTCCACTGGGGGCAGGTGACTTCTACCACGTACCGTGTTTCCCCGAAAATAAGACCCAGCTGGATCATCAGCTCTAAGCATCTTTTGGAGCAAAAATTAATATAAGACCCGGTCTTATTTTAATATAAGACTGAGTCTATAATATAATATAACATAATATAATATAATACCCGGTCTTATTTTAATATAAGACTGGGTCTTACATAATATAAGACCGAGTCTTATATTAATTTTTATTCCAAAAGACACATTAGAGCTGATGGTCCAGCTAGGTCTTATTTTCGGGGAAACACGGTGGGAACTGAGTATCGTCACCATAGAGAAGGGCAGAGTGAGCTGGATGTGGTTTGAGCCCCTTATTTTCCCTGCATGAGGCCAGTCACACCCTCAGGTATGAGTCAATGGGTTCCCTTTTATCAAAGGGTACCCTGAGTTGGATTTTTGGCCTTTGTAATTGAAGAAGTTCAACTAATACAAACTTGCACATATGTATAACCAGTTTCCATTTCATTTAAAAGAATTTTTAAAAGCTACTTATGGTAGCGCTTGTTATTTGATGCAGAAAGGCTGCCCTAAACTTGTCCCTAAAACCCTGTTCCTGATAGGTCAACGTAGCTCAGAGGCCCACCGAGCCAAAGGAACAGAAGTGGTTCTGGGCTTCCCAGCAGTGGTTCAGTTCTGCCCAGGACCCAAGTCCATCTCCACCCAGGGACACTGCCCAGACGTGCAGATAGTGAGGGAAGCGCCAACGTACACAGCCTTCCTGGGTGGCCTGGGGTCAACACTGCGTACCATCAGAGTCCCCTAGCCACAGGGCCAGCTCAGCAAGGGAGGGCGCCATGCCGTTTGCTGCCCAGCCTGGCCCTGAACCGGCTGAAGCGGTCAGGGAAAGAAAAGATGCCCCTGGACATGGAATGCAACGGGAAGTCAGGACCCTAGTTCCATTCATCGTCTGGCAATGGATTTGGGGGAAACCCTGTTTAAACCTGTCTCTCAACCTGTCAAAAGTCATACCTGGCTTTGCAAACGATGCCAGACATTCTCCGGAACTCCAGACCCATCTATCCCACTCATTTCTGGATGCCACCCCTAGATGATGTATCTTAGAGGTACCCCAAAATACTGGGTACCTCTAACCTGCCCCAAACCAAACTCATGCATGCTCTAAGCCCACCCCAAACCAGTGCTCTTTCTGTATTCCCAGTTTCTGGGAAAGGACATCATCTATCCAACACTGAAACCTGGGAGTCATCTATGCCCCCTCCTTCCTTCGGCCTCCCTGATTTTTACCACCTAAATCACTCATCTTCCTATTTCTCTCCATGTCTACCACCATCACACTATCCAAGGAACTGTCATCCTTCACCTGGGTTAGCCCCCTAGCTGCTAAAGTCCCAGATCTACTAAAGAGACCCCTCTGATTCATCTTCCACAGCAAGGCCAAAGCAACCTGCACAAATCCCATCAGACCCCACCTTCTCTCCTCCCAGTGAAACAGCGGACCTCCCAATGCTCCGGGGCAAAGGTGGGACTCCCCAAATGCTCTGTGAACCCAGGTCTGGCTGGCTGAGCTGCAGGGTGACCCTGAGACCAAGATATACCAGGCAGTCCTGGGAGTTGCTGCTCAGCCCAGAGCCCTGGCCCCACCCTAGTGGCTTCCCACCTCAAGGTTAGGTTCAGAATTGGCTCGGTCTTGCCAGAACTGACCCTCCCCCAATGCAGACCTCATCTGACCACACATAGGAAGGGAGCTGGTGGCCAAGCCGGGGAAACCCAGCTGGGATGAAGCCAGGGCCTGTATTTCAGGAAGGAGAGAAGATAGAGAGAGAGTAGTGACACAATAAACTGTCAGTGTCTGTGGGGCCGGCTGAGAGAAGGCAGCTGTCGGGAGGATAAAACTCAAGGCGTCTGTCTCCTCCCTCTTATCAGACTGACCCTTGGCAGCCTGCAGCCTGTGGAGAACAGTCATTAACAACCCCTCTCACACTTCCTGCAAGCACAATCCTGTGACCAGCCCAGCTCATGGCGGAAAGCCTGCACCTTCCTCCCTGCTGGGGGGGGGGGAGATCTTTGAGCCCCTCCCTGGGTCAGACCCCCCCTTCCCATCCTGCCCCTCCTTATTGGGCAATGATCCAAGAAACTTTACGCTCTGCCCAAACTGGTCTCAAGGTCCCCAGTCGTCTTCTGCCCTTTCAGTTCAGGCCTTTACACCCCGGTCCGTGCTGCCTTTTTCCACGGCCTTCTTTCTCTCCTCTACTATGAAACCCTACCCCGCTACCCCACACCCGCTTCCAGGCCATGTTCTCAATTTCTAGCCGAACTGCCAGTGTCTGTGCCAGTGTCTGACCTGGCCCTTCCTGTGATCAGTCTGTAATCCCACCTCCCACCCTTTGCTTTGGGAAAAAACTCTGGCTAGAGCACAGCCCAGGGTATGTGGGGTTGGAGACTTCGAGAGCAGAAATGAGAACCCTACAAACAGTCCCTCCAGGGCCTAACCATTGGTCAGTGGAGGAAGGGAGGAATGTGATGAGAGACCAGATGGGTTTTTCTACCTGAACCCAGGACAGAGGCAGAGTAAGGGCTGAGGGGATTAGGATTGGGACAACAGGAGGCCCAGGGACAGCTCCCTTGACTGTAGGAACCCAAGTTCTCCAGAGAGACCAGAGCAGGCTGGCTGCTGTTCAGTGCTTCCCAGAAGGTCAGGAGAAAGGTGCAACTGACTCCCATGGGCGTATGGACTGCATGTGGCATCCTGTGCCCCCAGCACTACGTCTTCTCTCAGGACATGGCATTCCTCTGGGTCTATCAATGGTTTGAGAGTGGATCCCTGAACAGGTTTTCAAATTCTATATTCACAGATGAGGACTATGAGGCCCAGAGAAGGGCAGTGACTTGCCCTGGGTCACACAGCATCCATCCCCCTGTGGGTAGCTAAGGCAGCAAGAACCCTGTATGCATCCAAGCAGACTGGGACCTGGACTGTGAAAATGGAGGGGTCCCCTTACCAAACAAGCTGTTTCACTTTGCAAGAGCCAAACAGCGCTGCCCCTGAGGCTTGTGGGCCCTTGGCCAGTGGAGGCCTTACCCCGGTCTCACTGGCTGCCAACAGAGGGCCTGCTGGCTTCTCTCCCTGTTTTGCACAGGATGAATAGCAGGGCAGGCCCACAGATCCGGTCCAGGATGGGCAGGAATCGCTAGGATGGACAGCCTGAGTGAAAGAAGACACCCTCCAAAATACCTCACCCAGGTTTGAAGGGAGATGAGGTATCTTCTGTGTTCAGCACAGGAAATGCCACTTGAGATTTAAACTCTCATTCATCCTAGAAGTTTGCTCACTGCTGCTTTAGGGTCAAGTGTCAATTGCTTTTGAGGCACTGAGGAAATTCCTTCATCAAAGAGCTGCCACTTTGGTCTTAGGCTGCACCTCCCTGATGTAAATTGTTTACCCTGCTCCCCATGTCACAGCGTCTTCTTGTCTAGGAAAGTATCAACATTAGCTCCCAACACTGAGAGAGCCTGAACGGGGTCCTCATTCCTCCCTTCGTCCCTTCGGGCTTTCCTGTCTCTCCCTACATGTAGTACCGGGTAGAAGCTTGACAGGCGTGGGTCCAGGGAAATACCAAGTCCTCTGGGACTGGAGGGAACAGAGAAAAGGCCAAACCCTGGAAACCCCCTGGTGGCCTGGCAACCCCACACTCACACATCTCCCCAAAGAACCCAAGAGAGACAGGCGCCAGGAGGAGTCCAGAGGCTCTCACCCCTCCCCCGCCTGGTCCACACAGCCTCCTCTTTGGCTGCTGTTTCTTCTCCGTGCCCAGCCAAGGGACTCAACACAGGCCTGCAGAGGCTTTCATTTCCTCCTAATGCTGGTTCCAATTCACCATTAGTACCAAATGATTGGTATTTTGTCTGTAACTGAACTTGGATGGGAATGAAGGTCGCGGGGGAACTCCACTTATGGTGAGGGGACATTCAAAGTTCTACCTTACCCATTCAGGGCTTCCACCTTTACAAAGACAGTCACATGCCCCTGAAGGAAAAGCTGGCCTAAGGATGGTTTTCAACGTCCTATACCAGAACTATTTGTTTTGTTTTAATATTACTGTTATACAAATAAAAATTTAGCATTGATATCAAAATAAAGAAATGTCCCTTTCAAACCCAAAGGAACCCTGCAAAGAAGGAAGGAGGGAGTAGGAGTGGAGGAGGGGGAGGTGTGGGGGCTGGCCGGAGCAGGAGGGGGCATCCCCACCCCATTCCCCAGTTTCTTCACCTGTGCCTCTTCCTGCAGTCACCTCTCAGCTTCTCCTTTTCACTACCCCTCCAAATTCCCGTTAGCCACACAAATAAATGACTTGTTGATTTTTCCTCACCAGAGCAGTTCCCTCTAGACCAATTAGCTATTTGTGTCTGTTGCTGATCGTCTTCCTCAGAAGGTTGCAGAGCTGCTCAGGCCGGGAGGTCGTTGCCTGCCTGCCTGCAGCGTTCAGACTTTACAGCTGAAGGAGTCCAGGACAGAAAGAGCACAGCAGGGTGAGGACTGCTCTCTGGGGTCCCCGGGTCATGCCCTGACACCTCAGGGCCCTTTGCCTTTGCCCTGCAAGGCGGCCCATTTGGGAGCAGAAGGGGCCTCACCCCCTTACCACACAGAGCTGGCACGGCTTTTTGTCTTCCCATCCTGATCGTAGAGAAGAAGAGGACAGAAAAGGGAAAAGGATGCTGCCAATGAACAAAGATCATAACCCAAGAAGAAATGAGAAAAAGAGAAGAGGACAGAGAACAAAGCCCATCAGGGCGGGAGGCCCACGTGCTGCTAGCTCCCCTCCCACCTCAGCAGCCAGCGGGGTGAGGTCAGTAAATCCTACCCTTTCAGGGCTTCCTCATTTACAGAGAAGTCACATGCCCCTGAAGGAAGAAGCCGGGCTGAGGATGGTTTTCAACATCCCATGCCAGAACTGTTTGTTGTGTTTTACTATTGTGTATTTATTATACAAATAAAAATTTAGCATTGAGATCAAAATAAAGAAAAATTACATTTCTTCTCTATATTTCCCTGGTTCCTGGCTCACCTTATTGTACATGGTAGTATGCACTGCATTCATAGATGGCAAAATAACAAGTACGTTTGAATGCCAACAGCGGGAATCGAGGGGAACAGTCCTTTCCACCCCAGGAAGATGACCTTCTGTCTGAGAATCTGTGGGGACAAGTGCCTTCAGCAAAGCTCCCCCTGCCCCCACCCCAGCGAGGACCCTGCGCCCTTCTTCCCATTCCTATGAGAGGAAACTTCCCTGGTTCTCAGCTAGAAAGCTGCGGCAGCCCAAAGTCCAGCCCATGCCCTCTGCCTTAGGAAAAATCTGCAATGGCAAAACGAAAGCTCGATTGACAGTATGTTGTAATTACAATAATGAGTTATAAATGAGCACCACAAAGTACTCTAGAATGGCTGGTTAGGGACACACACACACACACACACACACACACACAGGTGTCCCTGATGAGCACGGCATAACTGGGGGAAAAAGCCTGTTTTCCCCAGATAGCAAGCAAAGTTCACACCCTCTCTTTACTTAGGAAATGTCACATGGAGATGTTTGCCCCAATAGTTAGCAAAGACTTATTGTCAACAAGCCTTCTGAACTCAAAGGGCGGAAAACCTAAGTTTCCAAAGAGCTGGGCCAAGGTCTTTTAGTTGGCAAGGGCTTCAGTAAGTGGAACATATATCCGTGGGGGACGTTGGGACATGGGAACTGAAAGCAGGAAAGAAGCCCACCCCAGGGTGAAGTGTGAGGAGACAGAAGAGTGAGGAGCAGGCATGCTGAGCCTGGCCCACAAAGCTGCAGCTGCTTTGGGGATGTACAGAGCTCCTGGGGCTTTGGGGCCCCACCTCCACTAGGCTGAGGCCTCAAACCTCAGGCAGCTTGGAGTCAGGAGGAATGAGCTCATCAGGATTGTGCTGTCAGCATCCTGTACGCAGCAGCTCCTCCAAAGTACGGACACATCATCTTCTGCAAACTCTTCCTCCCCCAGACCGGCCCATTTCAGCTGAAGAAAGCAACCCCATCACCCCAGACACTGAAATGTCAAACCTCATCAAGTGTCGGTTCCAGAAGATGATATCTACTTTCACAATCTCTCTAGAATCAGTCCCTTCTTTTCCATTCCTACTGCCAAGTTCCAGCCTTCACTAGGTCTCACCTGGACCCTAGTTTTCCATTCCCCCCTCCCTTCTTTTTTTGTCCCCTCTGATCTGGCCAAACCCCGCTGTCAATCTGCTCTCTGCCTGCTCAGAAACTTGTCAGAACTAAGTACTCCCTTTGCCACCCGCCAATTCAAGTTATTGCCTAGCACCTTTCTGGACTGATCTCTTGCAGTACCCATTTCCTCTTTTTCTGGGAACTGTAGTTTTCGGATACAGTCTGAGTGGGGCTGCCTACTATGCCACCAGCCCTTTCCTGACCTGACCAAGAGAGGGGTCATGGTCCAGGCTGAGCCAACCAGGCATTTCCTCTCTGGGAAGTGAATTCCAAGCTGTGATGACAAAATTACTGAACACAGCTGGAGCAGATTTATCCTGGCGACAGTGGTACACTGAAGAGACTGGCCTTTGGTTCCTGTCATACGCACTCCAAGACCCTGAGGGGACCTGGGTCCTGAGTCATCTCTCTGACCCATAGCCTTCCAAAGAAATCCTCTCCTGCCAAAGTCAGCTACGTTGTTGCTTGTAACCAAACAGGATCTCCTCATTGCTTTTTGAAATATCTCTCCTAAGCTCTACCCAAAAGGGAAACTCCCTAAAAGTCCCGGGATGGGGATGGCCGCTCTCTGCACGGGTTAGCCTGCACACCCCTCCAGCCCACGGGCACTGCTGGAACTCTACTTGCCCCCTCAGGGCCCAACCCAAGGCCTCTTCTGAACCCTCTGCAGGGATAACTTTTACATCCTTCAAACCTACAAGCCTCTGGCTGTCCCTTCTGTGTACTTGTCTTATCTCCCCCCTAGAGGACAGTGACTATCTCCTCCATATCACCCAGCATAATTCCAAGCTCAGTCATATTCACCCGGCTCTGGGGACAGACAACCGAAAGGACAATTACAGGTTTGCGGGGCAAGGCAGACAGTGAGTGACCAAGAGCATGGGTGTGACATCAGAAAGACCTGAGTTTGAATCCCTGGTTCTCCAATTACTAGCTGTCTGAGTTTGGGCAAGTCTCAAAAGTTCTGTAAGTCTCAGAACAACAATGCCAACCTCACAACGTTGCTATGAGGATTTGATGAGCTAATCCGTGAGAGCATCTAGCATGCTGCCTGGCTAGCAGTAAGCACTCAGTGAAAAGCAGCCATTATTCTAGCTGTTAGTAGCTACCGGTTTAGCACAAGCTCTGTGAGAAGGTTGGAATCAGGAGTCCTGGGGCTTGCTGTGCAACCCACACGGGCATCTCTCGGTTCCCCAGTAAACCTTACGTGGGTCTATACCTGCCTTTTAAGCCTGACAAACAACAGGTGGAAAATGCTTTGGAAAGGAAAAGCACAATGTAAGGGGGTCCTCCCACTTTTCTAAATTTCAGAGCTTCCCAGGTATCCTGTCCAGGGTGTGGCCACGGCAGGACTTCACTTTGCAGGCCTCCAACCTGCTGGGTCTGACACAGGGACACGGCAGGTGAGGGCCTGGTCCACTGTCTGCTTCAAGACCACGCAACCACCCCTTTTCCAAAGCCCTGGTTCCTAAATGTTCTGCTTTTGTGGGACCTTCCTTCAAATCACCATGGGGCAGTGTCTGCTATGTGGTTACAGCGGGACTGGGAGTTCAGGGACCACAAGTCACCCCTGCCATTAACCTAGCCAAAACTGGGCAGCATGAGATTGAAAAGAAAAAGGCAAACACAGTGCAGCTGCCAGAGTAAAACTGGGTGGGGACGCGAGGTGGAAGGAAGTCTCTCATAAGACTTTACATCTGCCTGGATTAATCTCCCAAGCAACGATGGATGGCTCCCAACCAGGGGTTCTCAAAGTGCTATCTCCAAAGTACAGGGCAGAAAAGCAAATTTTAGGCCCCACCCACACCAGCTGAATCAGAAAACTCTGCTGAGTGGGGCCCAGCAATCTGTGCCTTAAAACAGCTCTCCAGGGGATTCTGATATCAGGTCAAGTATGAGGAATCCTACCCTCAATCTTTAACCATAAGACCTTCAAATATTTACTGAACACCTACTATGTGGTAAGGACCAAACTGGGTTGTGTCCTTTCACAAATAAGGATACATGTGAAGAACTTCCACAGTCTAATGGGAGCCAAAATCAAGAACACAAATACACAAGGCAGGATGTGGTATAGAACAAAGCAATCAGTTTCCCAGGCCTCTCCCCATCCCCTACACCTCAGATCTATTCTTGCCGTGACTGGGGAAAAGAGAACACAGTTGGGCTGGGGGGGTGGGGACCCATCCCTGCTGCTCTTTTGGACTCCTCAATCACAGGTAGTTTTCTTAAGAGTGATTCTTGCCCCGAGGCATGTCTTGGGTCCAGAGGCCTGGCAGGTGAGGAAAGGCTCCCATGAGGCCACACCCACTTATTCCTAGGGGCTTGGAAATTGGCCCTATCTGGGGTTCGGGCTCAGAAAGTTCAGAGGGCTGTGAGCATGCCACAGCACATCACAGCAATGCATTCCCAGGCAGGGTCACTCCCTCAAGCTTGCACGCTAGTGTGCACATGCAGACACACACACACACACACACACACACACAGACAGTTGGCCCCCTGGCCTCCCTTCCTCCATTCTCAAGTTACAAGGTTAAAGGCATCCTATTCACGGCCAAAGGGGTGGGATGAAAAAAGGGGTGCTGAAGCAGGGAACCATCTGGTTCAGATCAAGATTGCTCATTCAGAACCCCAAGAACTCCCAGAGCCTTCCCCGCCCTCTTGATGGCTCAGATTTCCTTCCCTCCCTCCCCCAACTTCCCACTGGGAAACTGAGGATTGGGCTAGAAAGGGACAACCCAAAGGCAAATCTGTCGAAGGAAGACAAGAAAACAAAAAAATGAATTATACAGGCAAGTCTGTGCCACCTCTTTGAGCCCTGGTTCCCTTTTCCCTTCAAATCCTGAACATAAGGACTAAACTTGAGATCACCGCCTACAGACACTGTGCCTTCCTCCAGAGCTCAGGGCACCTGGCAGGTGGCCTTCCCTGAACCGGGAACCCCCTCCAACTTTAGCAGCAGAAGCAAGATGAAGCTTAGGGGTGTGGTCTCCCAGCCTACTCTTATGCTACCATCTCCACCAAGGTAGGAGGTTCCCTCCATCTCAGAGGGACTTCAGAGACCACCAGAGGAAGGGCCAACCAACCAGCTTCTAGGCAACTGTCCCAAAGACAAGATGGGAGTGTGAGTTACTGGCCAGTAATGACTGTTCCCCTGAAGCCCTTTGGCAGCTTCGGCTGAAAGAGGCTGCCAGTCCCTTTCTGCCACCAGCACCTCTCTCTCCCCTTCCTCCCAACACCACCTTAGACTGTTCTACAGTGCTTTACACAGCTGTAAAGCAAGAAGCAAGATGGGAGATGGACGCGGTTGGCAAGAAATACAAATCGAAAGGTTAACTTGAGCAAACAAGAAATGGGTGGGTGGCTCTCTACAGGTAGGGAGAGCCAGAGGTGGGATATTGGAAGGGGGAAGGGGAAACAGAAGTGGTAGAAAGCTAAAAGGGAGACTAAAGTGAGCTCAGCCCAGAGCTGCAGCAGGGGGCTGGGAAGTTTGGTCCAGTCACAGACAAATGACTGGAGAAAAGAAATGACTATTCCATTCCAAGGCATGGGCTCAGACCAGCTCCCACAGGCCTGGGGTATGGCCTTGGCCAAGTTCCTGGCTTGTGCGGTGCCTCAGTTTCTCCAAAGGTAAGGAGGTGAAGCTGTTAGGTCTTAGCAGAGAGAACTGGGCCACTGGGGGTGGCTAGGAGGCAGTGCCAGGTGGGGAAAGAGGAGAGGTGCTGATGGTGCAAAGACAACCTCAGGCCAAGAGGAGCGAGTCAGGGGTCTCCAGACAGTGCAGAGGCCGGGAGCGCGCGGGGTTGGGGGTAGGAACTAGGTAGTGGACTGGAAGCCGGGACTGGGGCAGGGAGTGCTTCCCAGGGCTGGAACTGGGGTCTGCCACCAAGCAGTCGCGTCTGGAGGGCTGGGAGCAACATAATGTGCAGAAGCAGAAGGCGGGGATGGGGACTGAGGCCAACGCAAGCGGACCTCCGCCGCATGGGGGGAGCACAGTGCCCCGACCCGGGGGAAGTTGTCCGGGTGGACAGGGCCAGTCTGGGCCATTGGGCCGAGCCAGCTGCCCGCGCAGAGGGGGTTCGGAATAGCTAGCGGCCCGGGGCGCCTCGCATTTCGCCCGCCCTCATCCCGCCCGCGCACCTCAGTCAGCCCTGGGCGCCGCGCGGGCCATGCTCGCCGATCCTGCCGCCGCCTCCGCCGGTGCAGAAAGCCGCCGCAGCCGCCGCCGCTGCCGCCGACGTCCGGACCCGTTAGCTCCGCGTCTCCCTCGTCCGCCCGCAGCAGGCCAGTCCCGCCCTTGCCGGCCCTGCCCTACCGGAGCGAGCCGCCACCGCCTCAGCCCGGCCCCTCCCCCCACCCCAGCCCAGCTAAAAGGGAAGGGTGGGGGAAAGGGGGGCGACTGCCCCCTCCCCACTCACATCCTCCGGGGCTCTCCCCTACCTCCCCTTTCTGTACGCTCGCGGGCATGCTGGGATGTGGAGTCCAGCCTGCGCTGAATCGGTGGGGCTACCCCGCATTCAGGACTACCACACCCAAAAGACAGCGCGCGCGCCCTAGGGATTGTGGGTTTTGTAGTTCATCCAGGGCTCAGGGGGTCTACAACGCAGGAGGGGATGGTGGTGGTAGTTGTGGGGGGAATGAGAAATCTCCGTTCCCAGGAGGCCGGGCTCCCTGCGTATGAAACATAGATGTGAGCTGTGCGGTGCTCCGGGCTCAGGTATGATACCTGAATTCCCAGGAAAGTGCAAACTAATCCAGGATGTCTCTCAGACGCAGCTGTGGCCAGCTGCGGCCGAGCCGGAGGGAGGAGAAGCCTCCGCCCAGCGAACCGCACCCCGGGTACCGTTTTCATTCGCGCCCGCGAAGAGCCATGACCTGAGGCCAGCTTGGCTTCATGCCCGGACTTTGCAAGCCGAGCTGTGGCGGGGTTGCTCCATCCAGGCCAGAGGAGAGACAGCTCCGGGAGCTGCGTGGGTGTGGGGTTTTCCCTACCCGAGAAAGGGAAGCGAATGTGTCTGAGTTTCCTGGTGCGCTCACACGCTGGGGCACCTTCTCTTTCCAGTCTCACTTTTCTGTTAGATGCCCTTAGCTCCCTACTGTTTAGAGTCAAGTGCACACGTTTTCCATGTCTTCTTTCCCCACTTCCAAACCTAGTTCAAATGCTCTATGAAGCTCCATGTCGGCCGTAGTTTCACCCTCCAAGCTTCATCCCCTCTGGCACAGGGGAGGCCTCTAAGTCAGTGGTTCTCAAACTGGCATGTGGTAGTTCAAACATAAATCGCTGCCTCCACCCTCAGTTTCTGTTTCATCAGCTCTAGAGTGGGCCTGATAATTTGCATTTCTAGCAAGTTCCCAGGTGCAGCTGACAACTGCTGGTCTGGGGAACCATTTTGAGAACTGCTTCTGTTGGTGTTTGTTAGGTAGAGTCCCTCTCCCCGATCCCTCCCCTCCGCCCACCAGGAACTGGTAATTAGTATCAAAGTCCTATTTGATGTCAACTATTGGGTAGAGTTCTGACAAGGTCAGCTCAGTAGAATCTGCTGCCTCTGGGTGAGCTCTGACCTAAAACAGGCAGGGGAGTGCGAGGTGGGGAGGTGGAATCCGGATTTGTCAGGTATCTGAGGGTGACGCTCACATCTACCCAGTAGTCCCTCCTTACCACCGGCTGTCCTGAAATTCTGGGAGCTACAGACTTCTGAAGAGGAAACTTGGTGACTATCACCCTCAACCATGATCTCAGACTCTTCAGCTGTGAGGTGACAAAGATTTTTTGCTTGACCAGCTCCTCTGAGATCTCTTCTCCCATAGGCCTCAACCTTGGCTTCTAAAAACTACACTCTCAACACAAATTATTTCACCACCCTCCTCCCTCTACATTAAAAGACTTAAACACAGTAACATATTTTCTAACAGCTCAAGGTGACATCCCTAGGATGACCCTAGACCTCTTTAAAGAGCCTGCCTGATAAACCTCAAGGCTGCCGAGAAAATTTACTGTTTGTTCTAGCCAACACCTGGAGACAGCCCCTGACTACCCCTTCTTAGAGCATTTATTAGAAAGGGCTAACAATTGTGACTCCTTCCACTGTCCCTTTGAGATATATATGTGTCTCCTACAACGCAGGAGTGTCTTTCCCAAGGACCTGAAAGCCATTCCTGCCAGGAAGGATAGGGCCTCTGTCTCCCAGCCTCTGTGGGAAGATAGAGTCCTAACTTCAGTAATTGCCAGCGAATAGACACAGCTGGCCTTGTCAGCAGTTACACTAACCAACCCTTTGTCATTTTTCACCTCCCCGACTCTACCGAGCCCCTGCTCACCTCTCTCTGTTCTCCCTCATTCTCCCTTTAAAATGGCCGGTTACCTATGGACAAGTCCAAGATGAGTTCAGTTCACTCTGGCCCCTCTTCCTTATTGCAATCGTTATTACCGGTTAAAATCTGTTCTTACCACTTTAAACAGTACCTGGCTTTGTTTATCTTTGACAAGCAGGATATCAGCTCTGAGTCCTGGGGGCCCAGGCTGTAGCCTTGCTCCCTATCCACCAAGGGCCAAAAGGATGGTTAAGTTATCCCTAGGTCCTTGGGCGAGTAGCATTGAATACTTTTGTACTTCCTTAGATTTTTGTCCCTGTCACAGGATGTGGGAAACTCAGTGATCCACATGCCACCCTACGGTCTGCTGACAAAACCAGCTGCCAGGCCCTTCCTGCAAGGCCTTTGCCTCTGCACCTGAGTCTCCTGCAATGGTAACATTCCTTCACAGGTAGAAAGTAAATGAACCTTTTTGAGTTTACGTCCATCTCCCAAATATCTGTTAAAAGATTATTCAGGGAGAATTAAGATACCCTTTCATGGGCCGAACAGAGAGACCCTTTCTATCCCTCATCTCCAATAGGAACCCCCATCATCACCCTCACTGCTTCCCAATTAGATGTTACATTGGTTTACCCATTTTCCCTTGCGGTTGTGCTTTCTCATCTTCTCCACGCATCCAAATTCCACCTGACTGTCCAACGTCTACCTTGAGTTTTCCTTCCTCCAGAAAGTTCTCTCCAGTTGCCTCAACCCCATGTGAACCTCACCCCTTGTGCAGCACTTGAATTTGCATCATTCATTTAAAAGCCTAGCTTTGTGCTTGCTTCGGCAGCACATATACTAAAAGCCTAGCTTTGCTGGTGAACTTTGCAAGAGAGGCAGTAAAACAGGCAGGAACACTGTGGATGAGAGCAAAAGGCTTTGGAAGGAGATGGTTATTAAGTAGAAAGGAACAAAGAGGATCTGGCTCCCTCGTCCCTGGGTTTCTGTTTGGGGACAAAGCTTACAGTCAGACCAATCTGGCAACTTTCACACCTAACAGTGTATGTAACCCAGAGCAAGTTATACAGTTCTTTCATCTGTAAGATGGGAATAATAATGATACACCCTACCTCTTAGTGTTGTTGTAAAAATTAAATGAGGAAGAAAAATAAGATTTGGATAAGATGACTGTCAAAAAGAAATCAAATAGTCTATACAGTTAATATGGTCCCAGTACCAATACTAGCAGGTTTTTTGTTGTGGTTGTGGTTGTTTTGGGATTTTTTTGAGATGGGAGAGAGAAGTAGATAAATTGATTTTAAAATTCATTTAGAAAAATAACAAGCAGGACTAGTCAGGAAATTTTTGAAAAACAAACAATAGTGAAGGGCATTACCCCTCGCAGAGATTAAACATATTATAAAAGTACAGTTCAAATAGTGTGATAGATCCATGACCTACAGCTACAAGTCTAGAAATAAACTCATGTACCCATGGAAATTTGGCATATGGTAAAGATACATTTCAAATAAGTAAAGGGAAAAATGAATTACTCTATACATGTGCAGGGACAATTGGGGAACCATCTGCTAAAAATTAATCCAACTCTGAATAAATTAGTGAATCTAGGCAAAAATCACCAATGGCTACCAATATCATGAAAAATGAAGACAACTGGAGTCATCTGAAGACAAAAAGATAACTGACCCGCATGGAAGTATGATACTCTGAAAGTAGAATCAGAAAAAGAAATCTGACAATATTAGTGTACAGAAAATACAGGTGTCAGAGGAACATGCTATTTGAAACCATGGGGCTGCAACCAACAAAATTCAGAGAGAAACTATAGGATAAATTATCTAGTTTCTTCAATGAATACATTGCAATAAAAAAGAAGACATAGAGGAGAACCTGTAAATTTTAAACAGCCATGTCAACCAATTGCAATTGCAATGTATAGACTTTATTTGAATTCTGATTTAAACGAACTGAAAAAATTGTATGAGAATAGGGGAAATTTGAACACTGACCATTGGATACTAAGTAATTATTATTAATTTTAAGTGTGCTAATGGTGTTGTGGTTAGGTTTTTTTTTAAAGGCCTTATGTAGTGATATATTCTGAAATCATAGTTATGAAATGATAAGCTGTCTGGGATTTGCTCAAAATAACCCAGGGCTGGGTGAAGGTATAGATACAACAAGGTTGGCTAAATTGATTATTGTTGGGGCTAGGAGATGGTGGTTACTGGGGGTTCATCATAACATTTTTTCTATTTTTGCATGTACTGAAGTTTTCCATAATAAAATAGTTTTAAAAAATTTCAGTCAGAGTTCTACCTCATACCTAGCTAAAACCCCAAACCAATAACAACCAACAAAATCCAAGTCAATGGGAAAATGGAAGAAACTTTTACAATTTATATCAGAAGTAAAAGGCTAATACAAAGTGCATTTGCAAATCAGACCAAGAAACCAATAGGAAATGTGAAAAGGATATAAACAGTCAGTTCACAGAAAACAAACCACAATGGTTCTTACATGAGAAGATGCAGAGCTTCATTTCTTTTTTTTTTTTTTTTGTAAAATACATATAATATGAAATTTACCATCTTAACCAATTTTAAGTGAACAATTCAGTAAGTACATTCACATTATTGTGCCACCATCACCACCATCCATCCACAGAACTCTTTGCATCTTACAAAACTGAAATTCTGAACCCCTTAAACAATAACTCCTCACATTCTTTCCTCCCCCAGTTCCTGACAACCACCATTCTACTTCTGTCTATGAATTTGACTATGATGTCATATATGTATGAAGACAGCCTTTGTCCTTTCGTGTCTGGCTCATTTCACTTATTATAATGCCCTCAATGTTCATCCATACTGAAGCATGTGTCAGGATTTCCTTCCTTTTTTAGGCTGAATAATTTTCCATTGTATGTATATACCACATTTTAGCCATTCATCTGTTTATGGACACTTGTATTGCTTTCATCTTTCAGCTATTGTGTGTAATGCTGCTATGAACATAGGTGTACAAACATCTCTTCAAGTCCCATTTCCAATTCTTTCAGTTATATACCCAGAAATGAAATTTCAGGATCATAAGATAATTCTGTTTTTAATTCTTTGAGGAACCACCATAATGTTTTCCATAGTGACTGTGCCATTTTACATTCCCACCAACAGTGTACAGGGAGTCCAATTTCTCCACATCCCTGCCAACACTTATTTTCTCAGAGCTTTACTGTTAATAAAAGAAATGCAAATTTAAACCACACTGTGATATCATTTTTCACCTATCAGATTGGCAAAGATCAAAAAGCTTGATAACTATCTTGGCAAGAGTGTAGGGAACAAGGATTTTTGTACACTGCCAGTGTGCCTGAAATCCATACAGCCTCTATGAAGAGCAACTTGGTAATATCTTCAAATTACACATACACACACCATTTGACCTAGCAATAAAAAATAATTTTAATTTAAAACATTTTTTTCAATTACAGTTGACATTTAATATTATATTAGTTTCAGGTGTACAGCATAGTGGTTAGACATTTATATAATTTATGAGGTGATCCCCTGGATTAGTCTAGTACTCACCTGGCACTATACATAGTTATTCCAGTATTATTAACTATATTACCTATGCTGTACTGTACATCCCCATGACTATTTTCTAACTGCCAATTTGCACTTCTGAATCTCTTCACTTTTTTCACCCAGCCTTTCACTACTCTCCCATCTGGCAACCATCAGTTTGTTTTCTGTATCTAAGTTTGTTTCTGTTTTGTTTGTTTATTTTGTTTTTCAGATTTCACATATAAATGAAATCATATGGTACTTTTGACCTAGCAATTTCTAAGAAAGTATCCTATTTGACCAAGTTCTTAGTTACATACAGAGATAGTTGTTACACCATTGTAAGAGCAAAGATTAAAAACAATCTAAATGTTGATGATCTAAATTAAAGATTAAATGAATGAAATGGAAAGAAGCTCCAACTGGTGGTGTCTTTTGTTATCATTTCTTGACTGGATAATAAACTATTTGAGAGCAGGAGACTGGCCTTTGTAAGTCCAAATGGACCTTCAAGAAATATTGATTAAATTAATAAAATTACTTCTTAGCCCCTGGTAGGAACCCCTATTGAATGGGGAATTGGCAGGCAACTCAAGGAGGTTAAGTGGCTTGGCTTGTCCAAGGTCATTCATATAATATGTACTACCTATTCCTTATGTGCAAAGCACAGTAGTAGGCACTATGAAATATACTGAAATCAAAGAATTGGACCTACCTCCTAAAAGCTTGGGATCTAGTAAAGCACTCTTGCAGACATTGAAAATACCAAGCTTTTAAAATTGTCCTTTCAATGATATCAACGGAGATTATTGTTCTGGTGGATAAATTGAGGCACAGATCAGAGAAGCAATTTCTCAAGGGACATACAAAACGGCAGAAGGAAGGTGCTGATTAAAGCAGAAGTTACACTTCCATTTGTGCCCCATCCTTAGTGCCCTAAGAAACTCATTTCAAGGGACCCACCTCCCTCCAATGTCCCATATTCTAGATCAGCCTTCTCCAAGGTGTGCTACATTATTGGTCCTGTGAAATGCTCCTCTAGAAAAGGATTCCCTATTCTAACATGTTTGTGAAATGCTTTATGTATTAGTCTACAGGTGCCCGTGCATATAGGTATTTTGTTTTCCTAGCTTTGTCCACTGAGAAGTCTTGACAGCAGTGACAGTCCATTAGCACACTGAGCTTAAAAAAAAAAAAATGAGGTGAAATTCACATATTATAAAATGAACATTTCAAAGCATACAGTTCAATGTATTTAGTACATTCACAATATTTTGTAACCAATACCTCTAGTTCCAAAACATTTTCATCATCCTGGCAACCACCAAAACTGGTATGTTTTCGGTCTCTATGGATTTACCTATTCTGGATATTTTATATAAATGGAATCATACAATGTATGGTCATTTGTGTCTGACTTCTTTCACTTAGCATGTTTTCAAGGTTCATCTGTGATGTATTAGTATTTCTTTTTATAGCTCAGTAATATTCCATTGTATGGATAGGCTACATTTTGTTTATTTGGTATATTGATTTTTAAAAGTTGTAAGAAGAAAATAAACCTGTCTACCTTTGTTTAATGATTCAAGCAACACTTGTTAACATCCTTTAGAAGCACTCTTTGGAAAATACTGCACAAGATATTTGCCAATGGCAATGGTCAGGCTTAAGTGAAGAGGGGCCATTTAATGGTAAAGTATACTTAATAGCTCTCTGGGAAGTGTTTACTGTTTGGTTACTCTTTCAAGTCTGTGTTTTAATTTTTAAAAACCATAACAGCTATTTCATTTTCTCCTTGGAAGACCCAGCAGGAGCGTTCAATATCCTCTCTTCATCCATTTCCTTCATCCAATTCCCATCTCTTCACCAGTCCCATTGTAGTCAATGCTGTTGGTGACATCCCTTTACAGGGATGGTACAACCATTTTCCAGCTGTTGTATTGGCTGCTAATAGCTCACAGTGTCACCCTTCTCCAGAGAATTGTCCTCAGTCCATGTAAGCTGCTTCTCTCAGAGATGCCTGGGAAATTATGCTCATCCCTCCCGACCTCCCAATGACCCCCCAGCCCATGAATGACTGAAGTGAGGGACAAAATCCAGCTCTCTTGCTTCTGAAAGGGACACACCTTGTGGTGCATTTTATGTTCCAGAGTTCCCTGTAGGAGCAGATTGAGGCTAGACTTAGCTGAACCCACATCTTTGCTTGGTTTCTTCATCTGCCCTATTCTGCTTCCCTCATTGCCCTAATAAATCATTTACACAAGAATCCCTGTCTCAGGCTCTGCATCTGGGAAACCCAACTTAAAATCTCCCTGTGGGCAGTCCTGAATCCCAGAGAGATTTCCTGCTACCACCAGCAGCCACACATCTCATCCAGGGCCCTGCAGATGGCACCTCCTCCAAAAAGGCTTCCCAGACCTAAACTCTCACTCACTGGCGGCATATTAGTTTGTTTAATAATAAGGAAGTTGGATGCCTACTCTGGCCAGGCACCATGCTAACCTCCTTATGTGCATTAGCTCATTGAATCCTCCCAACATAGATGAGGTAAATACTATTGTATTCTTACAGATGAAGAAACAGGCTTTGTCAAAGGTCAAGTGGCTTGCTTACACGGTAAGAAAGTGATGGGAACTGGGGAGGATTAGTATAATTTCACACCCTTGTATTTAACCACTAGATTCTAACCTATAATACAACATCAGAACATTTTTTTATGGCTGTCAACCCCATGTGGCTCTGTATATGGTCAGACAGTGGGACCATAAAGTAGAAAGCTACGTGTTTTTGTAGATGACAGATTGCACTGAGGGCTTCATCTTATTAAAACCCCTCTTTGAGTATCTTTGTTTCTCAGGCTGAGAAGCGCGGGTGACCAGCGTGCCTGCCTTAGGAGTTTGGGTGAAGCCTCTGAGCTCCTTGGGGCATGTTGTTTTCCTTGAGCTCCTGTCAAAGCTGCAGCTGCAGGCATCTCTGCCTCCCACTTCACTGCAGAGAGGGATCTGCATTGGTGAGAACAGCAGCAGTGGGAGGCTGCTCATCATTTCCCTGGAGGCCTTCTGGGTTCACAGAAGAAAGAGCAGGCACTGAAGTGTGGGAAGGAGGATGAGACCTGGGACAAGAGAAGAGGAGGGAATGACTTTAGTGGGAGAAGACTGAGGGAAGGAGAGAGGTTTGGGGGAGGAGGTGGAGAGCTGAGCGGGGAACTGCTATTCATTCATTCATTCATTCATTCATTCATTCAACAAATTGTTTTAGCCACCTGCAATGTCCTAGGCACTGTTCTAGTGACTGAGGATACAATAGTGAACAAATCAAAGACCCTGCTTTAATGGGGCAGCATGGGAATGACTCCAGCTAGTCATTCATTTATTTTATTTATTTATTTTTTTATTTCTTTACATGTCTTTTTTTTTTATAGTTTTATTTTATTTTATTTTATTTTTACATCCCTCACACCGTGAACCCCCCTCCCCCCATCCACCACCACCCCGACCTCACACCGAGCCATCACATTATACACATAAAATTATAGTTGGCATTCATTAATGTCCAGCCTCTGGTGTACAATGCCATGACCAGGCATCCACAGCATCCCTGAGGTGGTCTCCCAAACAGGACACATGTCCATCGGACACCCAACAAAATCCCCAAACACTATTGAATAAGTTCCCCAAAGTAATTCTCAAAAAACCCTGAGGCCATCCTGTGGTCACCAGCCACCCCCCAATCCCTTCACCCTTCCCCCATTCATTTATTTTTAATGAACAATAAAAATAATCATAATGATAGGCTAAACAAAACCTTTGCAGCCCAAAAGTTTTCGGAAAGAAAGGGTTTAATGAGCCATATGCTAGCCAGAAAAGAGGACCACATCCTAGAACACAGTCTAAACCACCAGAAGCAGGGCTAGCTGAAGAAAAACATGCCCACAGTCCTGGAGGGGCTGGGGGACTCCTTTATTCAATGGGTTTGGGGAAGAAAGATGCACATTGTTTTGCAAGAACTTACATTGGCTATAGAGGGGGGTGGCGGGTGAAGCGAGGGCAGTCCTAGGATGGGTGCATAGCCAGGAAGGAAGAAATATTTCCTATTTCTGGATGGGTTGTGGGCAACAAGCCAGAAAACTCATGCATAAGCAGGATGAAGTAGAGTCTGCTGGTTTGCTATTTTTTTTCAGTCACCGGGAAGTTAAAAGTTTTAACATACATTCAGGAATGTGAGCAGTCTTTTGTTGGTTTTGGCCTGTGGGTCTATTAACATATTAACCTCTTACTTCTTCCTCCCACCCTCTGGCCCGTCATAATTTAATTTAGGACATCTCAGAATTTTTCTCTTGTCAAATGGTTAATATATTTTGAGCATTTTCGATGGAGTCAAGCATTTTATCTTCTCACAACAATCTCAGGCATTTGATACTATTACTAACCCATTTTTTTACAGATGGTGACAAGGAGACACAGTAACCAAGTGACTGGCCAAGGACACAGAATTAGAGTAGGGTTCCCCACCCCCTTTGAGACTGAAGGCAGGGACTCTCAGACTCCCCATTAAGGACAGTGGTTTGGGAAAGTACGTTCTTGTAAGAACTCTGCCAAAAGAGATAAAGCTTCTGTTCTCCTTGCCTCTCCCCATTCCCAGCAGTCTTTACCTCAGGGTGTGCTCCCTTGCAATCCTGTTCCTAGGCATACATACTATGTGTCCATAAACGTTGTTTTTGACAGGCGTGGCTTCCCGTACATACATTCTACAATTTGCTTCTTTCCCCTTAACGAAATGATTGAACGCTGTTTCCTGCTGTACACACAGTGCTACCTGGTTGTAACTACTGAACAGCGTTCCATTGCATGGATGTGCCGAGTTCATTTCCCCAGTACCCTGGAGAGAGAGTGTTTCTAATTTTCCTCGATTACAAACAATGCGGCTATTCACAGCTTTCCCCAAAACTCCGCACAGCCTCTTCCCACTAGAGTTGGAAAGTGTCTTCCGGAAGGACTCCTGGCCTTCCGACAGCACTACCCCCGACGCGCACTACCAATTGCCAATCCAACCGTAGCTGCTTACGCGCTCAGGCAAGGTCTATGTTACCCCCTCACCCCCCAGCAAGGGATTTCTTTTTTTTTTTCCCTCTGGGAGAAAAGCAGCTGCCCCAGATCCCAGCCTGGGGGTTAAGAAAACCGAAAACCTTGAAATCTCTAGTCCCAGAAAACGAGCCTGTGTCTTTAAGACGCATCGGTTCCCTTGGGAGTTGTAGTTTTGTCGCCCAACTGAACCGCCTTCTCGCGTCCCCTTCCTTCTCGATCCGAAGACTCCCTGCCATTTCGGAAAGGGCTTCCTGCCCTCACTATATCCGCTTGCCCGCGAGAGCTGGGAGCTGGTTTTTTGGAGAAGACAGGCCACGGCTGGCGGAGGAGTGAAACTACATTTCCCAGGGTGCGCGGGAAAGGGACGTGCAGCACCGCGCGAAAGAGCCCGCTGAGGCTAGTATCCGGCGGAGACAGGTGCGGGGGCCCGCGAGAGTCCGCTTTCGCACACCTCAGTTCCCCTCGCCGTTTCCTGGCCCTTCCTCTCCGAGGGGGCATAACTGAGGCAAAGAGTCAACGGGCACTCTCTTGGCGTCCACGGGCACCCACTGGCGGTAGGGGGCGTCTGCAGGTCCTGTTACCCCTTTGCCTGGGTCTCTCGGGGAGTTCCGGGAACGCCGGGGACAGGGAGGGGATACGGGTCCCAGGGGCTTCTCCCCCCACCCGCAGGTGGGGCGCTGGAGGCCGGTGCTGCTGATTTTGCTTTGAGTCCGCTTCTCCTGCCTCAGTTTGGCCCGTGGTGTCTCGTCATTATGCACAAATCTCGATTACAGTTTGAATCCTGAGGTCAGCCTCAGGAAATATTAAATGAAAATTCCAGAAATAAACAATGTATGTTTTAAATTGTGAGTTCCCAGTAGCCTGATGAAGTCAATCAGGACCTGCTCCCTTCTGCCTGGGGCCTAAATCATCACTTTGTCTCAGTTATCCAGGTGGTATCTGCTACCAGCTAGTTAGTCCCTTAGTAGCCTTCTTGGTTATCAGGTCACTGTCAGGTATTGCAGTGCTTGTGTTTTAGTAATCCTGATTCTAATAATGGCCACAAAGCTCAAGAGTAGTGATGCTGGCGATTCAGGTATGCAAAGAGAAGCTGTAAAGTGCTTCCTTTGAGTGAAAAGGTGCAAGTTCTACACTTAAGGAAAGAAAAAAATCATGTGCCGAGGTTGCTAAGATCTATGTAGGAACGAATCTTCTACGGTGAAACTGTATAAAGGAAAAAAAAAATTCGTGCTAGTTTTGCTGTTGCATCTCAAGCTGCAAAAGTTACAGCCACAATGCGTGCTCAGTGCTTAGCTAAGATGGAAAAGGCATTAAATTTGTGGGTTGAAGACATGAGCAGAAAACACGTTCTGACTGATGGCAATGTGTGGCTCAGAAAGCATTGAGCCTACATGAAGTCTTCAGCGAGGGACCCCCTGAAACGAGTGACACCAAGCCATTTATTGCAAATAAGGGGTGGTTACACAGATTCAGGAACAGGTTTGGCCTGAAAAAGATAAAAATTACTGAAAAGGCTGTATCAGCTGATGAAGAAACTGCTGCCACATTTCTGGCAGAATTGAAGAAGTTGGTTAGGGAGAAAGGATGCCATTCAAAGCAAGTCTTTCTAGGTATTTATATATGTATAGGAAAAAGCATAGTAGAGATGAGGTTCTATACGACCCGTGGTTTCAGGCATCCACTGGGCGTCTTGGAATGTATCCCCTATGGATAAGGTGGGGGGGGGGGACTACTGCACTTGCCTTTTGTATAATGTACAATGTGATTTTACTCCCAATCAACTTTCTTCCACTTTTTTTTTTCTCAGAGGCAAATCAGGTCTCTCCATGTACCTGTTTTTTCTCTTTAAAGCTCTAAAACGCAAAGTCTCTGCCCTATCTTTCTTCAAAAAACATATCTGAAGAGGCCTTATTATTTTATTCTGTCCCTGTCTCCTCTTCCCTATCCCAGTTTTGGGCAGCAAGTGGCTGAGGACATTAAATAATATTTCAACTTGGCCTCAGTATTGAAAGTGGGCAAAATATTGGAATAGAGGTTCTAACTTTTCTGTACAAACGTAAGGTATGACAGAGGGCAGAGGCTCTAGGAGAGATGTCTTGTTCCTACAGGGTGGTTAAGAACATGAACCTTAGACTGGGAAACACCTGGCCTGCCTGTACTAGCTGTGTATGACCTTGGGCGGACGAGTTCATCTCTTCAAGCTAGTTTCCTTACCTACACCATGATTGTAGTAAGATCCAACTCATAGGAAGGGCTATGGATACTACAATGCTTTTGTTGTGATGCCTGAAAAAGCACTCTCTAAGACAGGGGTGTCCAAACGTTTTTCAACGGTTTTCACCAAGGGCCATATGTGGTAAAATACACAAACAGCTGGGCTACTCACTCGAGGTGAAGTATGTATTGCCTCACCTGGTTTATTTAAATAAACTAAATATATTTTTGGAATTTGCTGCCGGGCCAATTAACAATGGATCATGGGCCGCAGTTGCTGGGCCGCAGTTTGGACACCCCTGCTCAAAGGGTTAGCTACTAGTATCAGTCTGCCTTTTGTGTTATCATAAAATACCCTTTGGATTGATTTGGCAAAGGCATGCTAATCAGCCTGACTTGATTTCCCTAGGCTTTCCCTGATTTTTTCTTCTTCAGGCATATCTTTGACCCAGAGAATATTTCAGAGCCTGATTCCCACTGGCTTCAGGTCCAAGTTAAACTCTGTCATTTCCTTTCCCTGCTGGAGAGAACTACCATTCATTGAGCTCCTGCTTTGTGCCACATAGTTTATGTTTTATTTCATGTTGACAACAGTCCTAGGAGGTTGGTATCATTGACTCTTGTTTTCAGGTTAGGAAACTGAGGCTCAGAGAGGTTAAGTAACCTATTGAAAATCACACAGGAAGAGGCAGAGATGGGTACAAAGCCCTGGGGCTGATTCCCAGCCAAGGACTGTTCTTCTGGTCCAGTCTCTACTAGGGCACAGTCCAGATAGGACTGTCTTCCTACCTCTGGCCATGACCTGTCACCTGTCCATGTCTCCCAGTCACTGTGCAGAGACCAAGACTGGGGTCAGACCTTTGGACTCTTCTTGGGGAATTGCTTCTTTGCTGTCTTTCATCACCTTTGCAGTGCCATTCTAAGACAGTTTCTGTTGGGTTGGTGGGGAGTCCCGGAGCCAAAATTGCCTCTAGTACTCCCCGTCTTGCAGGAATTGTGTTCCTGCTGCACTGAGTCATTGCTGGGAGCAGTTGGTGGGGAAGCATGGCCTCCATAAGAACCAGCTGGGGCAACTGTCAATTATACTCCCTGCTGCAGGAGGCCTGAGAGGGTTAGGGGTGCCAAAGGTCACACAGTGAGTCGGAATCCCTCACTAACCCCTTTACTGGGAAGCTGGGCATCCTGGGCAATGCCTTTGCCCTCAGGTGCCTGGCCAAGATCTCGAGCTTAGATTTCCCCTCTGGATTTCCCTCCTGGGTTGAGCAGGGAGCAGAGCAGCTTCTGTTAATGGTGGAGGCTTTCCCTGAAAGCTTGTGGGAGCGTGGTTGTTGCTAAGTGGTGGTGTCTGTCAACCTTAACCATAGGCTTGGTGGCAGCAGAGTGGCATAAGAAGAAACTTGCTGAGGTTCCTGCCGGCTCTGGCTGGTGCATGGGCTGACCACTGGATGTGTGTTCCGGTCACCTCTGGGACAGCATGCAGCTAGCTCCATCATCTCTTCTGACACTGATCTTTGGGGGCTGGAGGGAAGGTGTGGGGTGGGCTTCTTCGTGGGACAGCAGCTAGGACCCTGCCACAGGTAGATTCCAGGGCACTCACTCCTAGGGACTTGTCTGCAGAGGTCTTAAGAAGGCCAGAGGCTCTGGAGTCACATTGGTTTCCCATCTGGTAGGAGAGGAGTGTTGGAGGTGGGGGTGAGGAAGGGGTGAAGCTTTGTGCTCACCTTGCTCTCGCTTGCTCAGAGTGTCCTGGAGGAGGATGACTGATAGGTGGGGTGGCAGCCTCCAGGTTTGGAGCCTCTGGGAGGGGAGGTGCCCTCTAAGGTCCCGGTAGTGGGCACTGTTGACACCCTGCCCAGATCCCCTTGAGCAAGCTGCTGCATCCCTCCACACCTGCCTCTTCCTCCAGGAAATTGTCCTCACCCTCAGGAGCCTGGGAGCTTAGACCTTCCCTCCCCCTAGCCCACAGCCAATGACTGAATGATGAGGGGCTGGTGGTATAGAAAGGGCAGCCCCTTGCTTTAAGATGGGACCCACTGTCTACCCCACATACTCCTCTTCCTTTCCTGAGGAAATCACATGCACCCAGATTGAGAAATTCAAAGATATACTTATCACATGACCCAGCAATCCCACACCGGGGTATCTACCTGGAGAGATGAAGTCTACGTTCATGCTAAACCTGTGCATGATGGTTTATAGCAGCTCTATCTATTCATGATTACCAAAACCTGGAAACAGCCCAAATGTCCTTCAGTGAGTGGATGGAGAAACAGACTGTGGAAGGTCCATGCAGTAGAATACTGCTTGGCAAAAAAGAGAAAGGACTACTTGTATGCACAGTCAATTTGGATGAATCTCAGAAGCATTATGTTGAGTGAAAGAAGCCAATCTCAAAAGATAGCATTCTAACTCTACCTATGGAGAACTGATTGATGGTTGTCGGGTGAGGATGGAGGAGAGTATGACTGTAAAGGGGTAGCATGTGGGAGTATCTTTGGGTGCAGATTGTGATGGCCACAAGAATCTATATGTGTGTTAAAATTCATAAAACTATACACCAAAAAAATCAATTTTAGGGTATGATAATTAAAAAACAAATCATATATACCGCTATCTCTGCCTCAGGAAGCCCCTCAACTTTGGCCAGAATGGAGCAGCCCAAGGGGGTTGATTGGACGGTTATCATCCTGACATGCCAGTACAAGGACAGCGTCGAGGTCTTCCAGAAAGGTAGGGGACCCTCCCTCCCCACTCTGCCCTAATGTAGAACCCCCACTCTACTCTTATAGCCCTGGGGGCCAGGCAGATCTGGGTTCAAACCCAGGTTCTGCTTTTTCCTAGCCATGTAACCTTAGACAGGTCATGTCACTTCATTGAGACTCAGTTTTCTCATCTGTAAAATGGGAATAATTGTACTTACCTCACAGAGTTGGGTAAAGATTTAATGAGCTACTACATGAAAAGCTACTGAGTGAAAGAAGATCAAATAATGATTTTCAGTAGGTTTGTTTTAGATCTTTAGGATCAGGGCTGGGTGATGGAGATGGGGCGGGGGCAGATCTTAGCTCTGTTCTGATTACAGAGCTGGAAATACGGCAGAAGCGAGAGCAGATCCCTGCCAGGACGCTGTTACTGGCCGTGGAGGACCCTGAGACTCGTGTGGGCAGTGGAGGAGCCACTCTCAATGCCCTTCTGGTGGCTGCTGAACACCTGAGTGCCCAGGCGGGCTTCACTGTGAGTGCTCATGCCTGAGTCGAGTTGTTTTGGGATGTCTCCCTGGACAAGAGGATGCCATCCTTGGGTGCCTTCTGCGCAGGCCTCTGTCAACAGGGCCCTTCCACTCTTGACAGGTGATCACATCTGACGTCCTACACTCGGCCTGGATCCTTATCCTGCACATGGTTAGTAGAATGCCGGGCAGGGTGCCATGCAGAAGGCGGAACCATCGGTCCTCAGGGTTGGGCGGGACTTGAAGGGTGTTGTACCTTTGTGTGTGTGCAAGGTTCATTGTGCAAATCTAGAAGAATCAGAATCAGACTTGATCTAAGTGTCCAAAAATAGGGAACTGGCTAAATATAAAGAGCATCTCCTCCTGGTGGAATATTAGAGTGATTAAAAGGTCAATCTAGCTCTCTGCCTTGACTGGAAAGAGACTTACTACCTCCATTACCTTGGGCAAGTCACTTGATTCTTTCTAGGCCTCAGTTTCCTTATCTGTAAAATGAGGATGGCAACAGTTCCTGCTTCAGCTGGATATGCTGAGATGATCTATTCAATACTTAAAGCGGGTCCTGGCTTTATATAGTTCCCAATCTTATTTCCCCAGTTTTACGTGTGTGTGTGTGGGGGTGTGTGTGTGTGTGTGGTCTCTACCTTTTCAGAATCTCATTTTGTAAAATAAAATAAAGACTATGTGAACACAAGTCTAAAAGGATATACCTCAAGATGAGGGCAATGGATATTATTCCTGCGGGACTGTTTTTCTTTTTTCATATCTGCATTTTCCAACTTTTTGCCATAATCACGTAATTGAAAAATTTTATGAGAAAACCTTAAAAAATCCTCTAGCTTTATGGCTTTCTGTCCTTGCATGCCAATTGGCTGTCCCCGGGCTTTTTGCCCCAAGGGCTTTTTGTCCTGTCGTTGCTTCTACCCCAGGGCCGAGACTTCCCCTTCGATGACTGTGGCCGGGCCTTCACCTGCCTCCCCGTGGAGAACCCCCAAGCCCCCGTGGAGGCCACGGTCTGCAACCTGGACTGCTTGCTGGACATCATGAGCTACCGGGTGAGACTGGCGGTTGCCATGGGCATTGTCCCTCTCTCACTGCACCATCAGCTGTAGTCTGTGCTGGCTCAGACAGCAGACACCAGGAAGAATGGCTCAGGGGTTCTCAGAGTTAATTAGAGCTTCAGGAAATTAGTGTTGGCCACACTGGGGGAGTTGTGGCCCTGGGAGGTTGGCAGGCGGGGTCTGGGGAGGCCCCTGTTACCTGGGCAGCCAGAATCTCCGAGAACAGGGGGATAGGCAGAGATTGGGCTGTGTGGGAGCAGAGAAAGGGCTGGGTCAGGCCACCAGCTCCATTCTCCCTCCTGCAGCTGGGCCCAGGTTCCCCACCAGGTGTGTGGGTCTGTAGCACCGATATGCTGCTGACTGTTCCTCCCGACCCAGGTGAGCCTGAGAAGGTTTGGGACTGCCTTCTGTTTTCATAGCCACAGGTGGGCTCTGCCTTTCCTCACCCCCCACCTCTGGGCCTGGCCTGCTGCCCTATTCAGGAGGGAAGCTATAGGACCTGGAGGATGAAGTCCAGACTCCGGGATAGGGCTTCCCTTGCTGGGCCTCAGTCTGCCAGTCTATAGAATGGACGGCTGTGGGAGAACTTTGGGAGGGGAGGTATTGTCATTATCTCAGAGGAATATCCATTTGGCTTGGAAACCATATTTCCCTTTTAGAGGTGCCTTGAGCTCCTGCCTTTACCTGGCTGGGGACTCCCTGTCTTGGATTGGGGCTCTCAGGTAGCCTCCCAACTGTCCCACCCACAGGGATCAGCTGGGACGGCTTCCAGGGAGCCAGAGTGATTGCGTTTCCAGGGAGCACGGCCTATGCCCGGCACCATGGTGTCTACCTCACTGACTCCCAGGTAGGGCCCCTGGGGCGGTGGCACTGGCAGTTGAGCCAGCCTGGGATGGGCAGCCTCTGGTCCTGGACTTTCTGGCACGGCCTGAATTCAGAGGAGTTTCCCCCATGGCAGTAGCTCCTTTGCTCACTCAGTCTTTTGCCAAACTTGAATTGCACGTGGGCCCTGTGACAGCCTCTGTGCTGGGACTGGGGCTGTGAAGACCTTCAAAGCCCGCCCTCTACTGTCGGATGTGGGGCAGTGCTCCCGGGAGCATGCTGGGACCTGTCAGACGTGCATGCTAGGTTTTCATTTGGAGAATATCCTTGCTGTTTTACCCCGCTTCCTGATTCTTCCTTGCTCCCTCCCCTAATTCTGTTTTCTCCCCCCACACAGGGCTTTGTTTTGGATATTTACTACCAGGGCACCGAGGCAGAGATACAGCAGTGTGCCAGGCCTGATGGGCGGGTACCACTGGTATGGCTGTGGCATGGTTGGGGCGCTTTGGGGACCTCATGGGAAAAAGAGGGAGGGTTTGCCCATTGCCTAGGGCAGAGCCCCACTCCTTCTAGAAGATTTTGGGGCAGGACAGGACCAGAATCTGAGGTGGTCTGGAAGTGGCATTCAGAGGAGCAGGTGTGCCAGAATCTGAGAAAGGGGTGTTGTCCTAAATCAGACAGGCTGGAACCAAAATGTGAGCAAGTTGAGAATGCAGTTGGGAGGAAGTCTGGTACCCAACTCGGGGGATCCTTCTAGAATGAAGGACAAGGATAGGAGTGGTGGGTATGGGTCTGGGTCCATACCATGGGGATGGGGAACGAGGTTTGAAAGGAGGCCTGAAAATTGAGGTGTGTCCCAGAAGGTGCCTGTTGAAGGGTCCCTTGGTGGGAGTTGCCCCCAGTAAGCCTGGAGTCTGGGTGCTGGAGTGGCCCAGAAGATGAAGGACCTGCCTGGTATGGCAGCCAGCCTTCGTTGGCCCATGTGCATGTGTCCTCTCCAACTCAGACCCCAAGCCTGGCCCCAGGGTCCCCACACATGACCCTCATGAGGGCTTCTTCAGGTCTCTGGGATTGCCTTCTTCTCTGTGGAGACTGCTGAGCACCTCCTGGCCACCCATGTGAGCCCGCCCCTGGATGCCTGTACGTACATGGGCTTGGATTCCGGAGCCCGGCCTGTCCAGGTGACTCGGCGTGGGAGCTGGGAGGTCTTGGCCTGAGGGAGAGACCCTGACACCGGTGACTGGGCTGTGTGACCTCAGGCTAGCCCCTTCCCCTCTCTGGGTCAGCGTGTCTGGGGATGAGACTGCCCCAGTTTGGCCTAGGAACCCCCCAATAGCTGTGCTTCCTACCCTTGCTCCAGCTGTCTCTATTTTTCGACATCCTGCTGTGCATGGCCAGGAACGTGAGCAGGGAGGACTACCTGGTGGGGCGGCCCCCGGAGGTGGGACAAGGTGACGCGGACGTCGCGGGTTATCTTCAGGGCGCCCGGGCCCAGCTGTGGAGGGAACTTCATGACCAGCCCCTCACCATGGGTGGGTACTGCCTCTTGGCTCTCTGGAGTGGGGAGACCATGGGCGGTGAGGACCCCCAGAATGAGGCTACTGCCTGCCTGGCCCCCAGGCTCCTGGACCAGACAGGCCTAGTGCACGTACCAGACAATTACTCTTTCCCAGCTCGGGGCCTTGCTTTCCCTTCCCTCCAAATAACTCTTCCTTGTTTCCTTTTGTCTCATTCCTGGGCTCCAGTTTGAGTCTTTCCACTTTCTAGCTGTGTTACTTTGGGCAGGTTGCTGAGCCTCCGGATCTCAGCTTTCCCATTGGCACAGTGGGCTCATTGCCATGCTTGCCCTCTCAGGGCCTGATGAAGATGAGTCCTCTGGCGGGAGGCCTGGCCTGGCATCAGAGCTGCAGTAGGCATAGGGTTTGGGTCAGTGCTTGTATCTTTACAGCATATGTCCCCGACGGCAGCTACAGCTACATGACCAGTTCGGCCAGTGAATTTCTGCACAGCCTCACGTTCCCTGGGGCTCCTGGGGCCCAGGTTGTGCATTCCCAGGTGGAGGTAAGACATTCCTGGAGGTAAGGCCAGCAGAGGAGCCTGCTGGGTGGGTGCCTGAGGACAGGTGGGATAGGGGCTCCTGGGAAGGGGAGGAGCAGCCCATGCTTGGAACAGATTCCCTCTGAGTGTAGGTATTATTACCCCCATTTCACACATGAGGCTCTGGAGGCTCAGGGAAGTTAAGTAACTTACCTAAGGCCACAGAGGCAGTAAGTGGCCAAGTCAGGGTTCTGCATCCAGGTCCGCTGGATTGAGAAGCTAGAGAAGAACCCCCCATCCTTTCCTTGGGGTCTGCTTGGGGAGACATTTGAGGTGATGGGTCTGGATCAGTGCCATGGTGCTGAGGAAGGGGGCAGATAGAGTTCAGACGTGGCCCTCGGGGAGTGGGTTTGGGGTACCTAGACTGGTGAGAGAGGTTTTCTGGGGGAGCTGTCCTCTGGTGGGACCTCCATTACTGAGTTCCGATTTGCTCTGGAGGAAAATGCAGGGGGAGTGTACCCTGGGGGAGCAGCATGAACAGGGCCGGATGGGAGTCAGCATGAGGCTGGGGCCAGGGCAGGTGCAGAGAGGGAACTGGCTGGCAATGGGCACGGGCGGGGCTCGGCTGTGGAGGAGGATCAGGACGCCCCGACCTGGCCCTCACCACCTTCTCCCTGGCTTCGTAGGAGCCTCAGCTCCTGGGCGCTGGGAGCTCTGTGGTTAGCTGCCTGCTGCAGGGCCCTGTCCGGCTGGATTCCGGGAGTGTGCTGCAGCACTGTCACCTTCAGGTGAGGCCGACGGACGAGCAGGGGCAGAGGGAGGGCAGGTTTGCGGGGCCAGGTCCTGTGTGTGTGGTTGGGAGGTGCTTGGGGCTATGCTGCCCACTCAGGATGCCTCGCTTCTTCCCTGCCAGGGGCCCATTCACATCGGTGCCGGCTGCTTCGTGAGTGGCCTGGACATGGCCCAATCCAAGGCACTGCACGGCTTGGAGCTGCATGACGTCGTCCTTCAGGGACACCATGTGCGGCTGCATGGCACCCCTATCCATGCCTTCACCCTTGTTGGCCGTCTGGACAGCTGGGAAGTAGGTGCCCGCCCTGCCTTCCTTCATCCCCACCTTCAGGCTTTGGGGACATGGGTCTCAGCCCAGCTCTCACTCCACTGCAGGACTCCGGGAGCGTTGGATGGAGGGATAGGCTGTGAGGCCAACAGAGTCTCATTCTCCCTTTCCCTCCCTCCTTATCTGCTCTGACAGGCAGGCTGGGGGGGATTTTCATCGCCATTTTACAGGCCAGAGACTGGGGTTCAGAGAGGGAGGAGACTTGCCTTGGGCTGCAGAGCCTGTTATGGGAGACTGAGCCTAGAACGGGGATTCTGTGTCAAGTTGCAGGCACCTGGGCAGGGGCGCTGCGCTCCAGGGCTTGACGGAGTGTTTCAGAAGTTGCTCGCATATGTGCACATCTCTCCTCCTGTCTGTTCTTGAGCAGCTCGTGGCCCTCTGGCCTTACTGTCCCTCACCAATTCCTGTGGCTCCTGCACCCTGACTACTTCCTTCTCTTCCCCCAGAGACCGGGGACAGGAACGTATCTCAACATGTCCTGGAGTGAATTCTTCCAGAAGACAGGTATTCGGTAAGGTGGATGGCTGCGATGGGCCTCGGCAGCCAGGGCAGCCGATTCTTTGACGCTCATCTCTGCCCCTGCCCTGGAGCAGCACCTGCCCTCCCAGCAATCACAGGGACTGGGGTAGTTAGGGCAGCCTGATCTCCCCAGCACCTTACCCCTGGGCAACTCCTAATTCCTGGCTATGCTCAGGCTTTGGGAGTTTTGTTCAGAGGCCTGGGAAAGGAGGCAGGGCAGTTCACCTCTTTTCCCTGAGTTGCCTGCTTGTGTGGCTCTGGAGGAGTTTGTCCTGCCCCTGTGAATTAGCCAGCCCTCAGCTGACAGGCGGTCAGGGGTTGGTGAGGAAGCAGGAGCCCTTACTTCCCTCCCTCTGATGTGCTTTCTCCCCACATCAGAAACTGGGACCTGTGGGATCCAGACACGCCTCCCGCAGAGCGTTGCCTTCTCAGTGCCCGCCTCTTTCCTATGCTTCATCCCTCGAGGGCCCTGGGGCCCCAGGACATGCTGTGGATGCTAGACCCCCAGGAGGAGTCGGGTGAGGCTCTGTGGGCCTGGCGGGCCTCCTGGCGTCTGTCCTGGGAGCAGCTGCAGCCGTGTCTGGACCGGGCTGCCACTCTGTCATCCCGCCGGGACCTGTTCTTCCGCCAGGCCCTGCATAAGGCTCGGCACGTGCTGGAGGCCCAGCAGGACCTCAGCCTGCGCCCACTGATCTGGGCCGCTGTCCATGAGGGCTGTCCCAGGCTCCTGCTGGCCACGCTGGACCAGGGTGAGTGTGCTGGGCAGCCACGCTGGGAAGCCAGACCGAGTCACCTGCCTTACCTGCCCTCTAGGTTGACGACCTGGGCACTTGTTAGCAGGGAGTTTGGTGAGAGGCTGAGGCCTGGGGCTGAGCCTCTGTATCCTGGGAGCATCAGCAAACCTGCATATTCTGTACTGGGTACCAAGACATGGGCGAAGAGCCCCAGAGCCCCAGGGGGTGGGGCTGGCTCTACCTGGGGGCTCAGGCAGCACCTCATTAATGGTCCCAGTAACTGCAGGAAATGATCCCCGTTTAAGTTTTCACCTACAGCCACACAGCTGGTTTGGGGTGGGGCTGAGACTGAACCCAGGTGGTTTGACCCCCCAAGTCTGGGCTGCTAACCACTCTGGGCATCCTGGATGGAGGGGGAGAAGGCACGCCTGGGCTGGGGCTGGGGCTGCCAGGATGAGAAGAACTTTCCCAAGCAGAAGAGTGGGGTGTGCGTTCATAGGCAAGGGTACATCTTGGGCAAAAGTGAAGAAGTGTGAGGGATCTGGAGTGTTTGGGGACTGTTGAATATTCTCTGGGGGCAGATGGGGGCAGGTCCCCTCCCGAGCCTCCCCTGACTCTGGGTCCCTTAGTTGCAGCTGGCACAGGAGACCCTGGTGTGGCAGCCCGGGCACTGGCCTGTGTGGCAGACGTACTGGGCTGCTGGGCAGAGGGCCGAGGCGGTTTGCGGAGTGGGCCAGCTGCCAACCCTGAGTGGCTGCGGCCCTTCTCATACCTGGAGTGTGGAGACTTGGCACGAGGTGTGGAGGCGCTTGCCCAGGAGCGGGACAAGTGGCTAAGCAGGTGGGCACCAATGATGTCAGAACCCTTGGGAAAGCCCTTGGCCCTCTTTGAAGGTGGAGACCCAGAGAGAGGTGAGGTGGGGTGCCCTTGGGTCACCCAGGGCAGTCAGGTCCCCAAACCCAGGCAGTCCACCCTCAGCTTGGGGCTCTATGCCACCATGTGTCTCTTCCCTCTTGGCAGGCCAGCTTTGCTAGTGCGAGCTGCCCGCCACTACGAGGGGGCTGGGCAGATCCTGGTCCGCCAGGCTGTGATGTCAGCCCAGCGCTTTGTCTCCACGGAGCCAGTGGAGCTACCAGCACCTGGGCAGTGGGTGGTGGCTGAGTGCCCCGCTCGCGTGGATTTCTCTGGTGAGCTCCTTGGGGGGGTGGCGGTGAGGGTGCTGTCCCTGAACTAGGTTGGCAACCCCTGTGACCAGCTGGTCTTGTTTAACTGCCGCAGGGGGCTGGAGCGACACGCCGCCCCTTGCCTATGAGCTTGGTGGGGCAGTGATGGGCCTGGCTGTGCGAGTGGATGGCCGCCGGCCCATTGGGGCCCAGGCACGCCGCATCTGGGAGCCTGGTCTGTGGCTGGCGGCGGGGCCCCGGCAGGACGAGATGACCCTGAAGATAGTGTGCCAGAGCATGGACGATCTGCAGGACCACCGCCAGCCGCATGCTCCAGGTCGGCACCCAGGACATCTGCCCGTGCGATGGCACACACCGGCTGGGGTGGCAGCAGGACCCTGGGGACCCTGTTGGCCGTGGGAGCCTAGCCGGAGGCACGTCCTTCTGGCTGAGGACCCCTCAAGTCCCCCTGTCCAGGTGCAGGCGGTAGAGCTGGCACGTGGGCATGTTGGGGAGCTGCATCCTTTCTGCAGCTTATGATGGGGCCTGCACTACTGCTGGGCTGTTGTTCCCCACGCGAGCCCCATGGTGGCCTGGGAGATAGTGGAGGTGGGCGGGTATGTCTGCTTCTGCCCTTGAGGGCCAAGTTACTTGCCTGTGCTGGTGCCTACGCAGGGGCCCTAATGAAGGCGGCCTTCATTTGTGCGGGGATCGTGAGTGTCCACTCCAAGCTCCCACTGAGTGAGCAGCTGCTGCGCACCTTCGGCTGCGGCTTCGAGCTGCACACCTGGTCCGAGTTGCCCCACGGCTCTGGCCTCGGTGAGTGGGCTCTGTTCCCCTGCTGCCAATCACTCCTCCCTGGCCCTCCAGCCTCACCTTTGATCCTTCTCCCCACCTCTGCCTAGCAAAGGGAGTAGGTGGGGCAGGACTTGGCCGGGAAGAGCCGTTTCATGCCTGGCGCCCTCCTCCCTGCTCTCAGGCACCAGCAGCATCCTGGCGGGCACTGCCCTGGCTGCCTTGCAGCGGGCTACAGGCCGCGTGATGGACACGGAGGCCTTGATCCACGCGGTGCTGCACCTGGAGCAGGTGCTCACCACAGGTATGGGGCTGCCCCTGAGGGTGGGGGGTCACTGGCACTTTCCCAAGGGCCTCCAGGGGCTCCCCGGGGCTTGCAGACAGCCCCATACTGTACTGCTCCTGCACATAGTTAGGGCTTCCTTCTTCTCACTCTGATCTTTTCTGGTGGTTTTCAACTTGAAATGTTTCTACCTCAAAGGAGCTGGTGTTAGGAGCACCTAGTAAGCGCCAGATTCTGCATATCGTTCATGTGTTAGGTTTATGTTTATTCTTCATGACTTTGTTGCCATCCAGGGATATCCCTCAGGGCGGGGCTGGGAAGAACTGGGGACAAGAACTTCAGCTTGTCCATCCAACCAACTTGCCCCTCCCTTGGCTTATGGTCATTTGTGCCCACTTCCCCCCATCCCACACCGGTCATCCGGAGGGCGTGGAATGTCACTAGCGCCAGGCTGCTCTCTCCTCGCAGCACTGTGGCCCCTTGGAATGCATGCACGATAGGGAGCAGCCAAGTTTGTCTGGCCTGATCCTAGGTGCTCTGCTCGTCCCAGGATGTCAGGCCTCATGTCCATCATGACTCTGGGAAGGAAACTGTCACAAAGATGTGTAGAGGCCAATTATGCTATCTTTTCTGGTCCCTTTGCAGCCCAGCCTCCTTTCATTGTAATGACTCACATCCCATAGCAGGTAGTCATTAGCAGGAGGGGCAGATGAAGAGCCCTTTTCAGTCTTCCTCTGAGGTATACCCTTCAAATCCTTCATTTGATCAGTTGACTATCATAGAGTATCCACTATGTTGGGCCCTGGGGATAAAATAAGCAAAAACAGGGCCCTTGCCCTCAAAAGTCATATGGTCTATCGGAGACAGACATTAATCAGTAGCCACACAAGTGAGTGTAGTTAGAAGCTGCACTAGGTGCTCTGAAGGAGAGGGGCACAATTAAGGAGTTTTTGACATTTGGGGCCCAACACTAACCACCAGGTTTCGGCTTTAAAGTTCCTGATGCAGCCTGCCATTTGCATTTTATTAAAAAAAATTTTCTTAAATTGGGGAACATTGGAGAACAGTGTGTTTTTCCAGGACCCATCGGCTCCAGGTCATTTTCAATCTAGTTGTGGAGGGCGCAGCTCACTGACCCATGTGGGATTGAACCGGCAACCTTGGTGTTAAGAGCACTGCACTCTAACCAACTGAGCCAACCGGCTGCCCCACCACTTGCATTTTATACTTTAAATCCTTGTAGGCTCTTTCCCAAATATCAAGGGCCTATCCTTGGACCATCTCAAGTTTTGTCATTTTTAGAGCTGCAACAGGAAAAGAGATCCCTACCTTTCATTACTAAAGCAAGATGTGAACAGGCTCTTTCAAGTTTGATAAGGGATACTGAACGTTTATTTCCAACATCAGCACCTTTTATCAGAAGACAGGGTGCAGGGGAGTTAGGCTGCAGTAAAAGTCGTATCATCCCTTCTTGGGGGAGAGGTTAGTGCAGGGTCATACCCTTCGATGTGGTTTATCCCAATTCCAATTACACATCAGGTCTGCAACAAAAATTGGGCCTTGTGCATCCCAAGCTTGGCTCTAGAATGAAAGCCTTTCCCTTGCTGGGCTCATCCTACTCCCAGGGCTGGGGGCAGAAGCTGTACAGCTCACTTGGCCCGGATGGAGTTGGGGGAAGCCGTCTTCCCAGCGGTACAGGACTGGGAGCCTGGGCTGGGGAGGGAAGTTGGGCCAGATAGGCTCTAACAGTGACGGACGCTGTGCTCCCAGGAGGTGGCTGGCAGGACCAAGTGGGTGGTCTAATGCCTGGCATCAAGGTGGGGCGCTCCCGGGCTCAGTTGCCACTGAAGGTGGAGGTGGAAGAGATCACTGTACCTGAGGGCTTTGTCCAGACACTCAATGACCACCTGCTTCTGGTGTACACTGGCAAGACTCGCCTGGCTCGCAATCTGCTGCAGGTGAGCCCCAGCCCCAGCAGGGAAGGTGGCACTAGGCTCCGCTGGGCCCGATCCTCACTGCACCCCTCCGGCCCCATCTGCAGGATGTACTGAGGAGCTGGTATGCCCGGCTGCCTGCCGTCGTGCAGAATGCCCGCAGCCTGGTGCAGCACACTGAGGCCTGTGCAGAGGCTTTCCGCCAAGGTGAGGCGCTTCCCCATGGGCGGGGCACCAGGAGTCAGTGCCTTGTTGCCCGCGGTTCTGAGCCAGGGGCCTTTGCAGACTTGGCACAAACTGCAGGTATTAGGCTCCCGGGAACGGAAGCCTACGGTCTTGCGCACGGTCTCAGACTTACGTGAGAGCCGTTATCTCAGGATAATGCATCATGGGAAGGTCTCCAGCCCCACCTACCAGGAAGCAGATGGGGGAGGAGGCTTGGCCTCATAGCTGAGTGCCAGGGAGTCAGGGCTGAGCCGGGTTCCGAGTGGCTACACAGCTCATTTTCACTGAACACGCTGCTGGGCACGGTGCCAGCTGCTCTGTGTACATCAGCCCTCAAACAACCCTGTGAGGTGGGCTTCATCACTCTTGTTTCCAGCCACTGGTTAAGTAGCGCCTCTTGGCACTTGATTCAGTCCACATATGGGCACTGAGGGAATGTCCTGGCTCAGGCACACCGCTTCCCTCTGCTCCCGCCCCAGGAAGCCTGCCTCTGCTGGGCCAGTGCCTGACCGTGTACTGGAAGCAGAAGAAGCTCCTGGCTCCTGGCTGTGAGCCCCTGGCTGTGCGGCGTATGATGGATGTCCTGGCCCCCCACGTGCACGGCCAGAGCCTGGCGGGGGCAGGTGGAGGGGGCTTTCTCTGTCTGCTGACCAAGAAGCCACGGCAGAAGGAGGCTGTGGAGGCCGTGCTGGCCAAGACTGAGGTAGGGTACAGTAGTTGGTGGGGAGCCTTTGCTGTGACCCATGGGCTAACCAGGGGCTACTGCTGCAAGTCCCCTGGCCCTGCAGCCTCAGTCAGCCTCCAGAAGGCCTGACATTTGCTGAGCCCTCTAAACACCTCGTGCCCTTTGCTCGCAGGGCCTTGGGAACTACAGCGTCCACCTGGTAGAAGTGGACACTCAGGGACTGAGCCTGCGTCTGCTGGGGAGTAGGACCTCAACCTGATGGCCCTTCCCATGAAGCTCGTCCCTCCGCAAGAGAAGACCTGGAGCTACAGCAGCCCCTCCGTTGGGAACACTCAGCCTCAACTCCCCACCCACCTCTTTGTGAATCTGTTCCCAGAAGCAGTTGGCCTGAGCTTGAGCCCAGCCCCTTTGGGAGCTTGGTGAAGCAGAGACCATGCTGGGGAATGGGACTCTGACCTCTTGGTTGATTGTGGCTCAGGCTTGGCCTCTGCTCCATCTGGACATAGGAAGGTCCTAAGCTCAGTGACCCTTGTGGCCTTTACAGATCCCATGGCCCCGTTTGGGCTGTAACCTTCTTATGCTCCATGAGCGCCCCGGAAGAAGGGGATGACAACCAGCCTTAGTAGGCGGCTGGGGTCCCTGAAGAGGCCCTTTGAGGCATTTCCCGTGTTCTTCCTTAGAGGCCAGGATTTTGCCTGAGTAGAGCCTTCATGCTAATACTCCCTCAGGCTGACTTGTTGGGACAGTGGGAGCAGGGTGGGGGTCCACCTCTCCGTCTATGGCAGTGAGCCAGCGTGGTCCTGCAGCAAGTCAGTGCCCACCCAGGCCTTAACCGGTAACACTGATTTGTGCCACATGTCCTATGTGTCTGTGAGCAGTAGGTTCCCAGGACTGCGACCGTTTTGGAATAAAATCACTTTGCCATTCAAGGTTGTCCTCATAAAACTCTTTTGTTCCCACTGGCCGCAATTCCCACTTCCCCTGGCACTGGCCAACTGCCCTGGGGATGATCCAGCCTCTGGTGCTGCGGGCCGGGGGGGGATGAAGGCTCAGGATCAAATAAGGGGCTGTCTATCATGTGGATCCCGGTAGTAGCCGCGCATCATTCTGGGTGTGGGAGGCGGCTGAGGCTTCAGGCGTCAGATTTTGCCTTCACAGTTCAGTGCCACCAGTGGACCTGTCTTGCTCTGTAGCATCCAGCCCTCCTGACCTGGAAACAACACACCGGCATCTCTCCCAGGAGTGATTTAATCAGGGTGAACATAAACATCACATCCTCTCCTTGGAGTAAACCTAATTCCCAAGGTCCCCAGATGCAGCCAAGTCCTTTAGGGCTGGCCGGGAAGCAGTCTGTTTGCTGCAGTGTCTGGGGACAAGAGCATGACCTCCATTCAGAAGCCTGGCCTGGCTTGACTTCCCCACCTAGTTAGGAGCCCGCGGGACCCATCTTTCTTGGTGGGAAGAGGCTGCCCCAAAAACACCACCCAGCTAGGTCTGAGTGCAGAGAGCGGAGTTAGTTGCGGCCTTGTTTCCTTGCTGCCAATGGTGGAATGGTCTGCGCTGTCAGAACTGCCCCCAAGCCAGACAGCCTTGCTAGGTCCGTGGCTGTGGCCACTCGGAATGGTGTGCGATGGGCCGGGTGGGCTCATCCTGGCAGCTACAGGCGCAGCCTCTTGATGTCCTCACTGCGGAAGTCTACGCGCAGAGCCAGCACCTGGCGTACTTCAACAGGCGTGAGGCGCCACGTCAGCGGGCCAGAGTTGGCGCCCCAGTAGTCTAGGATCTCAGTCACCTGTGGAAAGAGGAGACAAGTCAGCAAGGAGGGGGCTGTCCTGAGGGACGGCCTTGGGCTCCACCAGGTAGAGCAGCAGTGCCCGGAAAGGAGAAGGTGCCTGCAGGCTCGGGCTGCTGGCGGGGACACGGTTTTGAAGCAGCGGCATGGATCCACATTTTGTCTCTGCCTCTTCCCAGACACCTTTCTCTGGCTAGGCTGAGGGAACCCCACATACCCGCTCCAGATTGAGGATCGTAGCCATCTGGGAGAGCCGGGCAAACTTGTCTCGGATGGTCCAGGTGGTCACCGTGGTAAGGTAGGCAATGAGTGACCTCAGCTCCTTGTCAAACTGCAGACCACCCAGCTGCAGGGAACACAAGCCCAGTCACTGTTCATTGTCCGGCCTCTGGCCAAGCAGCTGGCCCCCAATTCTCTTCAGTGTTGCGCTGCAAGGCCACGTGGGCTTCAGGTGGTACCCTGAGGCTCCAGTCAGCTCCAAGGCTGCAGAAGCCAGGGCAGGACTGGGCCTGGGGGTAACAGACAGAGGGGATACAAGCCCTGGGTTGGCAGGACTTGTCTTCTCCGAGGAGAAAGAGCAGAGCTGGGGACCCGTGCTCCCTTCACCTTACCCGGTTGAAGGTGGATTTCAACACCACTCTCTCCAACTCGACTGCGACAAAGCTGGTCATGAGGCTGGTCAGACTGTCATAGATGACTGGAGATAGGGCGGCCTGCACACAGAGGCTGACATCAGTGGTGGAGTCTTCGGGGGGCAGGGACAGTTACATGAGGCCATTGGGGAGTGTTACTACAGGCTGGGACTTGGAAGGGCTTTCAGGGATCCCACCAGAGTGTGATGAGGAGCGGCAGGCTGCGGGTTTGGGTGGAGGTGGGTTTCCATGAGCTGGTCCCTAGAGAGCCTGCTCACCTTGAACTCCGCCATTTGCTGCTCCAGGTTCAGGATAAGCTGTTGTACCCAGGGGTCATTCGCCTCATAGTCATTGAACTCTTCCTGTTGAAGCAAGGTCATGGTTAGGGTCACTGGGGGCCTCAAGAAGTACCACGCACCCCCATCCCACTACCACCCCTCTAAGAAAACAGGAGGAAAGCTCCTTTTCCCCCTGTAGCTTCTGACTCCTCCCCCTTAAAACCAGCGTGGATACCCCGGCGGCCAGTGCTTCTGCTCCTGCCTCTGCCTCACTTTCCACTGCAAACAGCCCTGGGCTGCTGTAGCAGTGGCTCAAAAAATACGGTAAAGCTCCTGGCGTTTTATTCCCGCTTGCATTTCGTGTTCTACAGGAATAGAATCCTTAAGTTAGGGGGAAAAAAAGGCTTAGTCTATGACAGGTGTGGCAAAAAGAGCCTCAATAAAGGAGGACGCGTCAGAACAAGGCATCTCCCTTTAGACGTTCTGAGCCCTGTGACTGCAGGAACAACCCGTTTCCTGGGAGGAAGCCAGGCTTTAAGAGTGAGGGTAGTGCGCCTGAGAAGCGCGTATGGTCTAGTCTTCAGGTGGCTCCACTGCCTTTCCGCTGGGGGCTGGGGGAACAAGGAGGTTAATCCTGGGCTTGATGGCTGGGTCAGGCTGACCTCCTCAATGTTGTGGGAGACAGAGAGAAAGTTGTTGATCCAAGGCTGCACCTGCGGCTTGACTGCTGTGTTGTTCAGCTCTGTCAGCCCTTCCTGTGAAGGACAAGGCAGAGACGCATCAGACCCAAAAGGCACATCCGCCAATGCCTGCTCTTTCTCCCACTCCATCCATCCCTCGACTGAGAGGGCATTCTTCCAGCTCTGAGGCTATTTGCTGGCCCTGTCTGAAGTGTAACAGATAATGCCAATAAAAGAAGCCAGGAACAACCGGTTCCTTTCTAGGTCTGTGCAGTCAGGTCCAGGCCAAAGATAAGGTCTTGAGGTTGGTGTGTAAACTGTCCAAAGAGATTTCTGAGTGCCCGGTACTAGGCAGTACCCATGGCTAAGGCCAAGTAACAGGGCTGAGTAACCACGTGGTTCCATTTCCTTGGAGCACCTTTCTGAGGGCTCTTGGCACTGTGGGGACCAAGTGGAGATTCTCGAGGACGAGAAGGCCAGCTTGTCAACGTGACAACTGACTGCTGCAAAACTAATGGGGCCTTTCGTCTCAAGGAACTTGTAGCACTTCAGGGGCTTGCATGCTATGCTACTCCCTCACCCCTCCTCCCTGTTTCTTTACACACGGAGCCCAAGACAAACCAATAACAATCTTCTCAGAGCAACACACAGGCACAGGATTCAGCCATTGAACCTGGGGCTTACCTGCAAGAGGTCTCGGAATTTGTTGGACACTGCAGCCAAGTCAGAAAGACAGCTGTCAAACTTGGCCTGGGCTTGCTCCCCTCCAAAGCCTTGGCTGAACAGCTTGGTGCAGTCACTCTAGGGGAGAACACCCAGTTTTCAGGCTTCTGAGCATGGACCATGGGAGAGTAAGGAGAGCAGCATTTCTCCTACTCTAGCCTTTTCCGGGAGCAGCTAAGGCTGATCCTAGGCAAGAGCCCTGGGTAGGTTTCAGAGAACCTGGAGTCTATCCTGATGGCTAGCCACTTGGCTCCCATTTCCTCTTTGTAAGCTGGGGGTACCAGTGTCGGCATGTGAATAAGAAACACAAACGCCAGGCATTTTTTGATACCTTTAGAGTCAGACATTCCTCGGTTCAAATCCTGAGTGACCTTGTCAAATGATTTAGTTTCTGAACTTCAATTTCCCTGTCTATGAAATGGGAACACAAATCTCTGCTCCCCTGGTAGGTGTGAGAGTTGGGTGAGATGATGAACCAAGTGCTCGGCCCAATGCCTGGCATGCAGCGGCGCTAAGGAGAGTAGCTATTGTTATAGTTTCTGCTTTTTAAATATTGTGGCCTGGCAGCCCAACGGAGATTGTCATGATCACAGCTAAGATTTAAGTGCTTACCGTGTGCCAGGCCTTGTTTTAAGTATTTTCTTTTTATCGAAGTATCTATCTTCTGAGGTAGGTACTATTATTATCCCCATTGTACAGATGAGGAAACTGGGGGCACAAAGAAATTAATAACTTATGTAGAGACACACAGCAGTAAGTGTGAGCGGGGATTCAAGCTGGGTATTCTGGCTCTAGAGCACCTGATCCTAATCCCCACACTACAGCCCAGGTGTAGAGAAAGGGAACTCCACAGGGGGAGCTGCTTGAAGCTCACCATGTTTGGGTTGCCTGCTGCTCACATTTCTGGGAGCCTCCTTAGAAAATCGGTGCTGTTTTGGCTATAGCAGGAGTAGCAGTGTGGGCGAGTTGCAAAGGGACTAATCTAGCAGGCAGAGGTCCTCTGTTCCTACAGCAGCTCCAATCTTTACTATCTTTAACCATTTAACCTCATCTGTAAAATGGACATGACCTGCCTATGTCAGATGGTTGCTGATGGGCTGAGGAAGAACACACGTGAAATGCAAATCTAAAGCGGGCAGGATTTATGGGGATTATTTTTAGCTCTTTGCTATCCCTCTTTTCTTTCCTTTAGCTAATTCTAGCAGCTCAGTTCTGAATTCCTAACATTTCCCAAAATTTTACTTCAAAATCCAATAGGCTAATGTTAAGAATGAAGTCAGGAATAGAATTGAAGATGCCATGCCTTGAAAACAATGATGACAGTCACCTTGTTGAATACATACAATGCGACAGACACTATGCTATTGGTATACTTTGGGGGTATCACTCTTACTCTATTCTAAGGCCTTTTGGGGTTAAATTCCTAATCTAGTCCAGTTTATAGTACTACTGTCAACTCCTACCTTTACTGCTCTCTCGGAGCTCCCCACCCCCAGGAACCCCGTCAGCTGCTGGGCCCTCTTCCCTGTGTGCTGCTCCCCAGGCCCCTCCGTCTGCCCAGCCCTAAAGCTGACACCACCAGCCTGCACGTTGAGCCCTGTGCCTCTGCAGCAAAGCAGCCTCCTTGGCGTAAGTGCCCACTAGGGAGGCAGGACCGTGGCCGCCTCCTTTCTCAGAGGCAGAGTTTGGGAGTGGGAAAGAGTTGGGCTCCTCATTTTTAAACATTTAAAAAAGTGATCGCTCCATGCTGTTACTAGTAAGTGTTAATACAATGATTAACTACCATTGCATGCCTCTCTCATGTACCAGGTGCTTTATACTATCTTGTTCAATTCTCACAACCGCCCTATGGGGCAGATACCATTCTTACTGTTTTACAAATGAGGAAACTGAGGTTCAGGGAGGTATAGAACTTGCCTCAGGCCACACAACTGGTCAGTGGTCAAGTGGAGATTTGAACGCAGGGATATCTGACTTCCAAGTCCAAACAATTTCAGTATACTATGCAGCCTTCCTCTAAAAATGGTAACAGCAACTGGCTTTGTACAGGGTTTGGTGACCCTATCTCATTTTAATGTCTTACATTTATGAGGGCTTTATCATTTTTATAATGCTTTCAACTTTCTTTTTTTTAAATTACGCCACCCAACAAACCCAAAGTAGGGTTTAATAGATGAGAGAACTAAGGCTTTGAGAGTTAAGGGACTTACCTAAGGTCACATGCTAAGTATGTACTAGACAATCTAATTCGAATTCTTATCTTCTAAGTCTTGAGCTAGAGCTCTTCACTCTGGTCCAGAGATGCCTTGGACCAGATACCTCTTGCTTCACTAGTCAATCCCTTCAAGTGCTCTGAAAGAGAGCTGGCTCAATGCCAGGGAATGCCACAGTCCCCACCAGCATGAGTATACAGGGCTCCCTCTCAAACTGAGGCCTGGGGAGGGGGACAGCAGCGGCTGACAGTTGAGAGGCAATTTCCCCTGTACCTCCAGCGTCTTCTTCAGAGTAGAGATGTTTTCACTGCAGATTTCCACGTTGTTCAGAGTCACCTGGGAGATGAGGAAAGAAGAACGTGACTTCCTGCTCAGTGCTGTGTACTCTGTCCAGCACCACCTGTCTGACTGTTGTGCTCCTGAGGCTCAGATGAGGGCTAAGGCCCACCGCACTGTCACCAGGCAAGGAGCTCAGGTCTCGGACTGTGCAGAATAGTGAACCAGGTTTGCCTTTTGTCCTGTGCCTGACACAAGGCAGCAAAGCCAGCCTGACCTCAGAAGTAGTGACCCAAGGTTTCAGGTCATTTTGTCCATGTGTAGGCACAAAGTTCTGGGAGAAGTCCTAGGGCTTCAAACCTCCAAGTTCAGGTCATGCAAAGGCTGACATTCATTAAAGAAGTCCTTCCCCAGCGCCTGCCACCCAGAGGCATTTTCTCATCCATTATCTCCCTGCTCTGCCAAATATCCTCGGCAAAACAAGTATTATTAAGCCAGCTGCTCATAGGTGGGAATGAAATTTCTCAGAGGGTGAAGTGATTCACCAAGGTCAGTCAGGAATGGATTCAGCAAATATTCACCCAGTGCCTGCTACGTGCCAGGCACTGTTCTAGGTACCAGGGAGAAAGCAGTTAACAAAACAGACACAATTCATCCTCTCATAGAGTTCACATTCCAGAAGAGAAGTCAGATAATAAATGTATGTATTATATAATATCAGGTAACGATAAACACCATGAAAAAAAACAAAGCATGGTAAAGGGACAGAAACTCAAAGTGGCAGGCCAGAGCTGGAGCCAGGATTAGAATTCGGGCCTCCCCACTGTAGTAGGCCACGGGCTCCTTCTCTTATAACTCAATTGACTTTTAAGTGAGGTGCAGAAATAACACTCATAAAAAGCAGTATGTGACAAAAGTGATAATTAAGTGATGGCCATTGAGAGGAATGAAAAAACGTTTTGGTCTGAGGTATTCAAGGAAAGTTCCATGGCAGAGAGTTGCTAAGTGAACTGAACTTAAAAGGCTGGAACATAACTCTGACAGGCAAAGAGGTTGAGTACATTTTTCCATTCCCCTAGTCTCTCTCTAGCCCACTGTCCTGTTTGACATTTTCTTAATGGTACGTAGGTATTATTTGTTTTCTTGCTTGCCTCTCCCACTAGAATGACAATTCCATGAAGGCAGGGATCTAGTCTTTCTTCTTCAAAGTTGTGTCTCTTGTAGAACACTCTCCAACAGAACTTTCTTCATGATGGCAATATTCTAAATCTGAACTCTAGCCGTGCGTGGCTATTGCGCACCTGAAATATGGCTAGTGCAACTCAGGAACTGGATTTTAACATTTCAATTTAAATAGCCACTTGTGGCTAGTAGCTACATATTAAGCAGTACAGCTCTAGAACCTAGAACAGTGCCTGATATATAGAAGTTTGTCAGTATTTATTGAATGAGTGAATGTTATGGAAAAGAAATAGCATAAGCAAATGCAGCGTGGCAGAAAACCGCAAAATGTATCTGGGGATCAGCAGCCAGTGCAGACAAGTGCAGGGACATACAAGGGGTAGACCTGCAGAGGCGGGTGAAGTCAGACTGGGGCTTGGGTGCTATGCTGTCCTGTGGACAACGGGGTGGCACTGAGGCTTATTTAAAGCAGGTGAACGCCACAGGTACACAGCTGTGGTGTGGGAATACTAACCTAGAGGCTGGGGGGGGGGAGGAGCTGGAGTTTGAAAGGATCACACAGCCCCCGAACTGGTGTGCTGATGGCATGACCAGGAGGCAGGGGTGAGGTAAGGAGGAACCACTTTTCAAGAGGTGAGTCAGGGGCTTCGGGATTTCAGGGTAAAAGAAGAATCCCAGAATCCCAGGTATTGAGATTAGGATGTCCCTCTTGCCTTCCTGAGAATGCTTCTCTCATCGGTGTCCTACGGCCAATACTAAAAGGTCATGCTACTGACAGTGCTAAGGCCGCTTCCACTGTGGATGGATGACTTAGCGCCTTTCATGAGCATGCCACAGCATCACAAGCTTCCAGGGAAAAAAACTGCACTATCATGACAGCTCAAGAATGAAGACCACGACATAAGTGTTTCCAGGCATTTAAGGGCACCAAGAATTATCTGTCATGAGGGGAAAAGGGATTTGGGTTTAAATGGTATTGATTTCAAAGTTTCCTTGTATTGACAGCCCTTGTAAGCAAGGACTCACTGGGCTTATCCCAGCTCCTGGTCAGTGACAGGCCGGCACCTTTGGGCAATTCACCTTGACAGACCAACGAATCTAGGTAACATAGGAAATAGGCCCTATGATGGGAGTAATGACATTATAAGTACTTGGCATCAGAAAAACTAGAAACCTGTCACCAAGCATTTAGTATTACCTTTCTTATTGGCCTTATCTTCTGGGGCCTCAAACAATGAAACTGCCTGAATGGGAGCGGCAAATGCACGAATGGACAGTGGTCAGCCTAATGGGGACTTGTGGATCCAAATGGTGGAACACAGGACTAGAGTATGTAGAGTCGGAAGGCCTCAACAAACCACGAGGAAAAGATGTCTAGCTTTGCTGTGGTAGGTAGTAACAAGGAGTTGTTTCTGAGCAGAGAAATGAAAGCATGAAATAAGTTGGGTACAAAATAAAATAGAATGTAAACAAAATGAAAAATTTAAGTCTGTCTATGCTCATGGTTGCCGGACATTCTAGCAAAGTTCTCCAAAGGTTCCATACTCAGAGGCAACAGTTACCGGGAGCTCATCCTTTTGATCCTTTTTGGCAACAACCATGACATCCCAGATCAACAGAAACCATGCCCAGGGAAAATACTTCCAATGACAAGATGAGCGTAGGGCTGCCTAACAGCCTCCAGGCTAGATCTGTCTGAGAACTCGTTACTGTGGGTTCCCCTGCACAGGGACAAGGTAGATATTAGCATGTTTAGGTTTCTGTCTCAGAAAGTGACAGCTCTGCGCTCTTTGGGAGTTAAGAATCTGAAAAGCAAAGGACACCGCTTCCAGAAAAAAATACATGTACATGTTTTTTGCACCCAACGCCAGGGTGTTCAGAGACCCCATCTGTGGCCTGTTGAGAGCTCTGCTGCTGGACGTTTCCTGCAGCCTCTGATCCTCAGGAGCCAAGACTGAGTCTGGTCGATGTAAGTGTGGAACCGAGTGACCTCTGACAGTGCTGTTCCCACTCATGCCGACAGCAAGTGCCAGAGGCCTGACTGCGAGCTCAGGACTCATCACTGTCCTTTCTGGCTCATGACAAACTGCCCATTCCCTTGTATAAATCCTTTCATCCTTGCGTGCTTCTCCTTCGCCAGCTGTCCCACAGCTGGGGAGACTCACAGCTTCACCACATCTGTCATTCTGGGTACCTAAGGGCTTTGATCAGGTAACCTTTCTGAGGAAGTGGAAACCCTAAGAAGTGTGTTAGAAAAGCAGTCCTGGCAGGTTGGAAGGATGAGCACCCACCCATGCTGGGGGACTGTCCTCAGAGGAGCAGTCTGCGGATATTCCAGTTGGTTCCGTGGCAGATGCAAGCCAAGGCTGATCCTCAGTGGAGCCCCTGAGCAGCTGGGTCGTGCTCTTGGGAATAAGTACTGGGGGGAGCTGAGACGCCCAGACCGCCAGGCAGGGAACAGTGCATGTCCTGGCTCAGGCTCCTCAGAAGTAGGTCCCTGGGGAAGCAATGGTTTCAGAACCTCCGAGGAGGAGCTTTCCTTAAAGGAGCTTTCCTTCTACATAGACACTGGAGAAAAAGTCTCCAGTTTATGGCTGATTATATACTGTGGCTTAGAGATCATAGTTTAATCCCTTGAGATAAACCCACCCAGCTCCCAGCTGGTGGGGCTACGTACCAGGAAGGACAGCTTGGCCTCGTCAGTGCTCTCAATGCCTTTTGTGTCAAATTTGCCCTGCTGAAGGCTGCTGTGCATGATGTTCACGGCACTTGTCACCCCCCGCTGGATGTCCTGAAAGGTGGTGGCTGGGAAGCCCATCCGCAGCTTGTTACACAGGACGTCCCTGGGGGCAGAACGGCATACAGGGATTGATGGGGACTCCGTGCTCAGCCTGGCTTTCAGGACAGCGGGACCAGAGGGCCCACTACCCTGACCCGCAGCACAAGTTGCTCTTTTGGGGGAATCACCAATCCTTGAGGCCACTGGAGGGGACCTTGTGCAGCTAGGGTACAAGGGCCAACACCCCCTCAAGGGTACTGCTGTGACAAGAACACACAGAGGAGACTGGCTAGTTCTCTACCTCCTCTGATGCTTTTGGTTACCACCACTGAACTTCAACAAACAGCAGTGCTGCTTAGTGAAAGGCAGTGCTGCGTAAGAGTTGAGAGAATGGGTTTTGAGATGTCAGTTTGGGACTGTATTCCATACCCACCACTTACGAGGTGTGGGATCTTTGACAAGGGATGGAATTTCCTTATCCACAAACCAGAGCTAATATTTCCTACATCACAGGGTTGTTATTAGGACTGAGTAAGAGCAGGATATCAGCATAGTGCCTGGCCTGTAGCGATGGTAACTATGATTGTTCGTATTACAACTACTGCCTTCATCTGAACTGCTTGTTTTCTTTCCTAGGTCTGAGGGCCAATGATCCCTCTAATCCAGTCCAGATAATAGAGACTTGGCCCATAAGATACCTGGCTGTGGTACATACAGCTGCCTGGAGCCAAGGATGTTGTGCTATGGATAAGAGCTTATATCCTGTATAGAACTGAACCTAGTATCAAGGACAAAAAGGAAGAAACAAATGGGCCTCAGGAATCAATCACAATTAGGACCTTTCTGCCTCCTAAAAAGGAGAAAGGGAGACAACCATACCTGAAGTCAGACTCCAGCTCTGTAGTGGCGAGGTTGATCATGGCACAGAGACAGTCAATGCTGGAGCTGGACAGGGCCCGCCCAATGCACTTCTTAACAATGTAGAAGACATCATCCACCATGCTGGATGTCAACTGGCCCTTCTCACAGGTGTCCATAGCCACAGCCTACCCAAAAGGCAAAGCACCCAGTGAGGGCCCCAGTTCTGCATATTTGAGATGGCTCTGGAACAAGCCCTGCCTCTGCTTCCTTTTCTATACCTTGTCCATATTTTCCCCCACATGGCTTATTTTGGTCACAGCTTGGTATGGATCCTCCTTGTTCAAATAGATCACTTTCCTACCAATCACTATATTAGAAAAGTAAGTATAGAGGGTCTTTGCCTTGAGGACACCTGTTACCTGGGATGTAAGACATCAGGAGAGGAACTTCTTCCCCGAGACTCCTCACCCACATACCTCCAGGAGGCAGGGAACAAGCAAGACTCCCTGAGGAGCTGAGGTGTTCTTTTTTGACCCTTGGGAAAGAAGTCCCAGCTATGTCTATAAAGAACATGACAACTCCAAAGTGTAGCAACTAACCATACAACGTGGTACCACTCAGTCTGCATGCAAGGGTATTCGCAAAGCAGGACCAACATGACATGTCTCGGCCATTTCCTTCAGCCTGTTTCTTGGACAGGAAGCCCATTTCCAAGGGAAGTGTGCTTTGTCCTACCTTATTGACAGTTTCCCTCATGAAATACTCCTCCATGGTAATGTATAAGCCAATCAGCTCCTGCATGGTGCAGCTCAATAGGCAGTTATTGAGGAGTTTGTCGAGACACTTCTGGTGCTCTAGGGGACAGCCAAGAAAGAATACTCACTTTTCTGCCTCAAGGGAAACAGAACAACCTGTTTCATTTTTTCAGGTTTCTTTCTAGTGTTTATTTCAAATCTGTGCATAATTTACATGGTTATAATCACAGTATAGATACAATTTTGTATCGTGCTTTAAAAAATATCATCAATATTTCCAGTGTTTCCACATAGCCTCTTTTTTTTCTTTTTAGCTCATTTCTTTTTAATGTCTGTATGACATTTTATCTGGCAGGCAGTCTATATTTTTTAAAACTACTCTCCTATTTTTGTACACCTGGGTTCTTTCCAAATGTTTTGCCATTATTAGAGGTAACTGGAGATCACAGTAATTGGAGATTATAGTACAAAGAACTTTTTACTTCTTTTCCATTATTTCCTTAGAATGACTCAAAAGATGTAAGTTTCCAGAGCAAAGATTGAAATGTATTAGGTATAATACATTTCTTTCTCTAAACCAGTGCTGTCCAACAGAATTCTCTGTGATGATGGAAGTGTTTTATATTTGTGTTGTCTAATGTTGTCTAACAGCTATTACTGAGCAATTAAAATGTGGCTAATGTGGATGAGGAACTGAATTTTTAATTTTATTTAATTAATTTACTTTTTATTACATTTAAATAGTTACATGTGGCTGGTGGCTACTGTATTGGACAGTAACAGTTATTAATAGCAACGAGCATCAAACTCCAAATAAACATACATCCTCCTTTAAATACCAACTCAAAGGAATGCCACTTGGGCCCTATAACCAACTCCCCTGCCGTGTATTATTGGCACAAGCCATGCAGAATGACACTGATGCTGGATTGGTCTTCAGTCTCCAGTTCAGAGAATTCTGCAATACTTGCTCAGCAGGAATTAAATGGTCCCCTTAAAAACTTGGGGAGTAAGTTTGTAAATGAAATAGGACTGTGGTACTTATTCCAATGTATTTATCCCTTCAAAAATTGTGACTGAAAGAACTTGGAGACTGAGAGAGGGGGTGAAAGCCTTTCTTTACACTATATACTCTTTCTGGGTACTCTTTCTTTATACTATATATTCTTTTCTCACTAATATTGAAGTGTAATTTATGGACCATAAAATTTGCCCATTGTACATATACAATTCGATTTCTTTAGTAACTTTATAGTTTTGCAATAATTGCTACAATTCAGCTTAGAATATTCCCATCACTCTGTAAAGTTCCCTGGAAGTTATGTATATTTCCTCTTTCTCTCCCCCTCCCTTCTTTTCCCTCTCCCTCTCTCTTTCATTCCCTCTCTATCTTTCCATCCATCCATCTATCCATCCATCATGTGCACATATAACCTACTCAAACACCAGTCCCTAATCTAGAGGTGGTAATGAAGCATGGTATGCCAAAAAGAGCAGAGGAAAACAATTAAATCATTTTAGGCCATTAGCCTTACTCGTCTGTAAAATGATTAGATGGCCTCAAAGCCTCCGTCCAATCCTCAAATTCGGTTAAGTCTAGATTTCCCCCTGGGAGTCAATTTGACCATAGACCCCTAGATGCTAATAAGCCCCCGTTATTTCCTTATTAAGAGTTCTGTCGCTTTACTATGAACTAACAGTGCCAACTACAGCCCAGCCCTGCTAGTGGATATGGGAAACTCCTTTTACCTTGCTTTACTTCTTCTGAGGCCATAGAGTCCCCCACCTCAAAATCAGAGCTGATCCTCTTCCTGAGGAAGCGTAAGTACAACTCACTGCGGGCATTCATCAGGGTGACCTCAGTCAAGATGGGGTCCAGTTCCCTGAGACACATGGAGCAGAAGAAATAAGCAGGAGGACAATGGATTCCCTCAGATGTAAGAGGTACAATCCCAAACTCCCCCTCTCCACTGGATCTGGAAGGTCTCCGTCAGATGGTCATCCTGGTTCTGCTGACCCAATTATAATCAGAGACAGCAGTCAACCAAATACTTCATTTACATGTTTTATCTGAATCATTCACCCCCTACAATCCTTCCAGGGCCAAATAAGAGACTGGGAGGTGTGTTTTTGTTAGCAGTCTGAGTAAAAATTATTGATGCTTTATGTGAAAGAAAACACACTTCCCCAACCTCTTATTTAGCTGCGGTGGGATTTTTGGGATACACCATTAAACTGTCCTACACCCATTCATCTATCCAGATGAATAGCCAAAACAATCAAAAAAAAAGTTGGAGGACTCATAGATTCCAATTTTAAAACTTACTACAGCAATCAAAACAGTGTGGTACTGGTATAAAGATAGACCTATCGATTAACTGAGAGTCCAGAAATCTTCACATTTATGGTCAACTGATTTCTATGAAGAGTACTAAGACAACTGAATAGGAAAAGAATAGTCTTTTCAAGAAATTGTGCTAGGATAACTGATATCCACATTAAAAAAATGAAGTCGAACCCCTATTTCAGTTTATATAGACAAATTAACTAATTTTCCACAGTGAAGTCCAAGAGATCTTTTCAAAACATAAATCTGGTCATATCATAATCAAGATTTCCATAGATTTTAGGATATAAGATGTGGAAGGGCCTGACTATAACAACCTGTTCAGATTCATATCAGGCTCTCCCCAACTCTTTGCACTTCAACTACGCTGGCCTTTTCTCTGTTGTTCAAACAAACAGGGCCTTAGCACATGCTTTTCCCACTTGACCTGGAACACCCTTCACCTCTTATTTTTACTCTTAAGGTCTCAAATCTATGGTTATTTCCTCAGAAATTTTCCCTTGAACTTCATTAGCTTATGCTATATCCCTCTATTACATGTTCTTCTGTACCCTACATTCTGTATATCATAGCAGTTAACAGCATGAACTCTAGAGTCAGACGGCTTGGATTCTTTTCTTGGCTCTGCCCCTTTCTAGCTGTGTGACCTTGGGCAAGTCATCTAATCTCTCTAGGCTTCAGTTTCCTCATCTGCAAAAACTGTTTATGGATTGAATCAGTGATTCTCCACTGAGAGTGACTTTATCGCCCAGGGGACATCTGGCAGTGTCTGGAGACACTTTTGGTTGTCACAACTGGAGGGAGATACCAGCACCTAGTGGGCAGAGACCAGGGATGCTGCTCAACATCCTACAGTGCACAGGATGTCCTCCATAACAAAGAATTATCCCGCCACAATGCCAATAGCACAGAGGCTGAAAAAGCCTGGATGAAATCATTTAATATTTGTTAAGTGCTTAGAACAATGTCTGGCATATAGTAAATCCTATGCATGTGTTAGATAGTATCATCTACTTTATAAACCAGAGATGTCACAAAGAAAGAATTAGGTCTGTTCTGCTCACTTTGCTTGCTGCTACATTCCCAGTGCCAAGGACCAGTGCCTGACATGTAATATGTACTCAGTAAAAATTTGCTGATTGAATGAATACATTTTTATAATGTTTGGGTTTTCTTTTAACAAGCGCAAAGTAAAAGCTTAAAATTTTGGGATTTCACCTTTGGGGGAGGGAGAGGAGGAAAGTCACTTTGGCAGCTTTAAAAGTATTGGTAATCATTCTTTATAAACCACACGTTATATTCCATTAGAAAAAAAAAGAGTTATAGATAAAAATGTTTTTAAAATATAGACCACATTGTAACAAAGTAATATTAGAATGATACATATTGCCAATTCAAACTCCTATGGGCTGAAGAAAAGAGGATTACCTTGGTTCTATTTTTTCTGTTGCAGAATTTCTCATCAAGTTGTTCTGGACGTGCCGGAACTGCAATACACCACAGAAGTAAGAATGCTCGGCCCCACCCTCTTTCTATCTGTCTCTTGCTGATCACTCCACATTTCTGGCACACATGAATGTTTAGGTTTAGTTTGCTTAACAGGCAGCCAAAAGTAGGTTTTCAGGATGACGAGCTAGACTCACTTTTGATTTATGTGCTAATGCTCACCTCCATTATTGGGAGGGGAAACAACCAAAAAGGGTTGCTCATGGTCTTCCAAGGGACTCCTGTGTAGTCCCCTAGAGTTACCATAGGGTTATTCTATTTCTACGTCCCGTTCTTACTTTTTCTACTCAAAAGAATGGAGAAATAAAGTTCTAAAAAAAGCAAACGTTACCTTTAGCACTTAAGGAACTAAGAAATGTGAGACATATAACTCAACACTTAACAGGATCTTCACAAATAAAATTCTCATTATGTCACCAGAAGGCACAGTTGCACATCCTGTGATAGAAAACTAGTTGAACATTTCTACTGTGCTCCTTTCAGGAAGCCCTGGCCAGTTACTTCTCAATCTTGCACTGAGACCATCATCATCGTGACAACACCTCAAGTCCAAAGTAAGCTGATGATGGGGCAAGATGCAGGCCAATCTATAGCTGGCATTTATTTTTCTCCTGTCTTCATCTTTTTTCTTTTTATTTCCCCAGTTCATTCGTCAGTGTCCCTGGCTAATGCTGCTTCCAAACTACTTGTAGCTTCCCCTGCTCACCTGCTGGTGGTAGTTCCTCTGCTTGATGAACTTGTCTACTATTTTCTCCACCTGTCTGTCACATTCCACCTGCAGATATTTTATGAGGGTATAAAGTCTCCCTAGACCATAATAGGTCTCCACTATTGGCTGGTGGGTTTCCACAATGCGGGCTATACCTAGAAGGGAGAAAATGAGAGGGTTGGATTCCAAATATTCTTCCCACAAAATAAATTCCTTTCTTCCATCCGGGACTGACCCAAGGCCTAACTCAACCCTTTTTGGCTGTTTCACCTCCCAAAATGAGTACAAATGGTTCTCGTCAGTGCTGGAAGTTGCTAAGCAAATTTGTCTGTTTAATATGCACAGTGTTTGACATACCAGCATTTCATAAGTTATATTGATAATTTCTAGAGGAGCATCTTTAAAAATCAGCATTACTCTCTTCCAGCAATTTATTTTAAGGTTAAAGTTACTCTTAGAGTTTGGTCTTAAGGGTTAGGGAGGATCAAACTAATCTTTGCTAATCAGATACTGAATTGAGAAGTTAATTCTCCAAAACATCAGTATACAGTAAACTAGAGGATTAAACGAAAGGCACCAGGCTAGTCGAGAGAGAAAACAAACTAGGATGCAGGTGTTAGGTAGGATAATGCCTCCAGTCTCCCTAGAGTAAAGAGGCTTGCCTTCAAACAGGAGAGTGAGTGTATCTGCAAAGATGACTGCAGCTCTTCGATCGCTCATGTCTGTCTCTAGTACCAACAGCAGATTCTCCTCAGCTTTACTGGCCACCTAAAAAAAAAAAAAAAAAAAAGAAAAAGAAAATCCCGATACATTTCTCAGACCAAAGGCCGGCCTCAGTTTTCTAGAAAGATTTCCCATTGGCTTTCTTTTGCCCATGTTTCCCTTGATGTTTGAAAGCCTAGGCAGCACAGAGGAATCTCCTGAGGGCTCTGGGTTGTGTGAGCTGCAGGCAGGACAAGGAACTTGAATGCAGTGGTAGCTCTTGTCCTATTTAGAGTTATAAATGTTTTTCTTTTCTTTGAAAATATGTACTGCCATTAGCCCAGGGAGAATCCCCAATTTCAATAATAGTCTCAAAGTGTAATTCAAAGTTAGCATTAGCGGTGTCTTATTGAGAAGGACAAGGCATCTGGGCACCGCTGAAGGGACTTTCAAGGGATTTAATTAAAGTAGAAGCCATTTCGAGGTCCCAAAAGACAAAGAACTGATTAAAAAAAAGTACCATAAAACAGTTGAATATTATTTTAAATTAATTTTTTAGAGTGGGTAAAACACAAAGTCTCAAATGTTCAAAAGGAACAAAGAAGTGGTGAAAAGCGGTTCTTCCTCTTACTCATGTCTCTTTATCTCCTAATCCCCCTCTTCAGAGTGATCACTGTTAACCCTTCTAAAAATATCCTGTGCCTATACAAGCAGACATGTTTGCTGCCATGTCTCTCAAACAGGAACGGTAGCATACTGTTGTTTAACTTAAACCACGTTCGAGAATGAAATATGTCAGCACACATGAAACTCTCATTTTTCTTAATGGCAGAATAGTGTTCCATTATAGAGAATTCGTGGGGTGGGGGGGCGGGATGCACTCTGACATATAGTTAAAAAACAACTTTCTGCACACATCCCCGCTAGGATTTGCTTCTCTTTATTTGAGGTGGGGGAAGAGGGCTGAGACTTTAACTAGAGCCTGTTTCTTTTTCAAGATTTAACCTTAAGTGACCTTGTCTGCTTCTTCTCATTGTGGCTTATTTTGAGACTCAAACCTGATTATGAAGTCTTTTTTTTTTAAGTGCACACAAAAGTAATTTATTAACAGAAAACAATAATTTGAAGAGTCCTGTTCAGAGATGGCAATCCTCCTTCCTGTGGGTGCTGTGGGAGGGGCTGTGGGGTGACATCCTCAATCCATCTGATCTTCATTCCTGAGTGGGCAAGGGCTCTAAGAGCCGACTGGACCCCTGGTCCCAGGGTCTTGGTCCTATTTCCTCCTGTGGCCTGGAGTTTGATGTGGAGGGCAGCGATGCCCAGTTCCTTGCACCTCTGGGCCACATCCTCAGCAGTCAACATGGCAGCATATGGACCGGACTCATCTCAGTCATCCTTTACCTCCATCCTACTAGTTACATGGCAGGTGGTTTCCTTGCCAGAGCCATCGGTGACATGGACAAAAGTGTCACTGAAGGATGCAAAGATGTGCAGACACCAAATACATTTTCTCCTTCAGTCACCTGAGGTCCGAGGCTGATGACCTGTTCTTCCTTCTTTTCCTTTTCCTTGCAAGGTGCCATTTCCCCACTTCACAGGCTCCTCCCTGGTTGAAGACATCCACCTCCCAAGACAAGGTAAAAACCTGCATCTGGGGTCAGCCGCCGTGTTCTTCTCGCCCAGCACCTGGTTCAGCTTCCATGGAAAGACCCCAGTCCCATAACCCCGGCCCCACTGGGCCCCTCTGCTGCAGGATGCCACCTGATTGTCCCCCCCCCCCCGGGCCCCTACCTACCTAGTTATAACGTCTTAGAACTACTCAGCAACGACATTGAAAGCTCTTAAAAGAAGCCAGTTCCTGACTGACAGTTTGAACAGGGTAAGTCAACTTGTCAGAGAATTTGCATTTTAGTTTTTCCTATACTTTCACTTGGCCTGTTGAAAATAAACGTGTATCAGCACATGTCTAGGCCAAGCCTGGTACACAGTAGACTGGCAATAAATAGATAAATGATGACTGAATGCATGTATTCAGTCCTGCCAGGCTACAGCAAGAACAGAAAAGGGGAGTCAAATCCAGAAGCGAGAAAGTATCCAGACATTGCATCTATGCAGTGCTCTAACCTGCAGGCAGAAAACCACACCATTATCTTGCTGAGAATTCAGGGGCCATACCTGTTTGCAAAGGTATTCTGAGAATTTGCTTAATCCCTCCTCATGCAAACCCAGCAGTGGGAAGATCTTGAAGAAACGCTCTACTTGGGGTAGATCCTCTTCATTAGTGGCCACAGCAAACTTCTCGGTTACAATGGCTTTGAGACGCTGTTCAGCTTCCTGCAGCAATTTCAGGTTGGCATCAATCATGCTCCCTGTGCAAAGGGGAAAAAGTGAAAATTAATGTCAGATTTATGCCACTTAGTCCATATACCACTTTTCATTCAAAAGATATGTATTAAGATATGTATTTACTGTGTGCGAGATACTGTACTAGCAATATGGATGATTAAAAGATCAATCAGCTGTGATCATTGCTGTCACAGAAGTTATAATCAAGGGAAAGAGCTAAGCTCTGTGCACAAATAACTATAATAAAATTCAGTGTATAAGTGTCATAATAAAAGTGCCCACAAGTCTCATCTGTGGTTCAAGTAATCAGAAAAGACTTCCTAGAGAATGTGACATCCCAGCTCTCAAAGATGGGCAGGATTCTGATACTTGAATAGGAAGAACATACATTCCAGGCAAAGGGGATGAAATGAACAAAGAAATAGAAACTGAAAGATAAAAAGAGTTATTTGCAGAGTATTTTAAACAGTACCACAGTTACATGCTGTGCAGGAGATCAGCGCCCCAACCCCCATGTTGTTTAATGGTCAACTGTATATTCCCTGGCAAATAGATGAGCTAATTTGCACAACGAATAATGCATGAGTGAATAGCATGAAATAAGGCTAGAAAGAAATAAGGCTAGAAAGAAATAAGGCTAGAAAGGGTGAGTTGAGATCATGGAAGGCCCAGAATACCGGGCTAAGAATTTAAGTTTTGAAGTAGGCAATATAGTCAGGTGGAAAGAACCCACTGGCCAGAGAACAGCAAATCTAGACTGTTTCCTTTTCTATAAAATGGAAATAACAACACTGGCCCAGGATGCTCTAGGACCTATATAGGATCTATTGCCAGACAAGGATATTCCTAATAACAGATCCCTTTTCCTGGTTGAGTGTGCCTAGTTCAGATTCTGGATGCTTGTAACTAAACTAGAAATCAACAGTTTGGGATGCTGACCTTCTTTGCCCTGTCGGCTGAGCTCAATGACTGACTTGTCTAGGCACAAGTAGCGATGAATGTGGGCTGCGGCCTGCTCATAATCTTCATTCCTCAAGGCTGTCTGAACTCCATCCATACAGAACTTCAGGTCCAAGATGTCGTCGGCTCTCTGAATGGCTTGATAGAGGCGGTTCTGCAAAAACACTTGGTGCTCAGAAATCATGTCCTATTCTTTCACAAACATCTCTTCAGAAGGTAGGGAGATTCAGGGACTGAATCTGGTTAACCATAGGTCCTTTTCAGCTCTCACTAGTGAACTCAAAAACAGTGTCACTACCTCTCACAAAACTGTTTTGATGATGATTAATACCATTGACAGGTAGGTATCAAGCAATTTTATTTACGTGCCCAGGTCATTCATTTTCATGGAAGCAAGAACAAGGATAATCCATATTTGTATTTGGCTTATATTGTAAAATTTATAACAGCATCAGAATGTATTTGACATTTTGGAAGTGTGACATTGTAAACCAAGTTATAAAGTAATTGAAATATGGGGAAAGTATTTTTCTTTTAGAATGAGCAAGAACGTTTAAAAAATCCTTCAATATGTGCATTGGTGGCTGTGTGGCTTAGTGTTTTGTGGTTATTTTGCAGAATTTGAACAAATAGATTGGGAAAAGTTATGATTTTTCACAAGACAAACCAAGGTTGGGACTGACTTGTTCAAGAGCCTCGACTCTGTGCTACTTTGTTCAGTATAGTTGCCACTAGCCACCTATGGCTACTGAGAACTTGAAATGTGGCTAGTCCAAATTAAGTTGTTTATGTGTAAAACACACACTGGATTTCAAAGATTTAGTACAAAAACAAAGAAGATACAATATCTCAATACCATTTTATAGTAATTACATGTTTAAATTGTATCTTGGATATAATGAGTTCAACAACATATTTCAAAAATTATTTTCACCTTATTTTTTAAAAATGGCTACCAAAAAATTTTAAATTACATATGTGGTTGGTTGGTATTAAATGCCTTCTTTTCCAATCTGACTGATTTTTATTTCATTTTCTTTCCTAATTGCCCTGGTTAGAATCTCAAGCACAATGTTGAAGTGGCAAGAGCTGACATCTTTGTTTTGGTCTGATCTCAGGGGAAAGCAACCAGTCTTTTCACCAATAAGTATGTTAGCTATGGATTTTTCATAGATGCCCTTTATCAGTTTGAGGAAGTTCCTTTCTATTCCAAGTTTGTTGAGTGTCTTTATAAAGGGTGTTAAATTTTGTCAAATGTTTTTTTTTGAGTCTATGAGATAATCATGTGTTTTTTGTCCTTTATTCTACTGATATGGTTTATCATAGTAATTTATTTTTCAGATGTGAAACCAATCTTGCATTCCTGGGATAAATCCCATTTATTCATAGTATAGTCTTTTTATATGTTGCTGGATTCAGTTTGCTAGTGTTGTTGAAAACTTTTATGTCTATATTCATAAGAGCTCTTGGCCTGGAGTTTTGTTTTCTTGTGATATCTTTGTCTGGTTTTGGAATCTTGCGTTAGATTTCTATTAGATGGTGCTACTCTAATTTCTAATATGGTGGCTTTTTCTACTGCCCTCTAGTGACTCAAACATCAACACCATAATGGGATTACCTTGGCTAGATCAAGCTGACGGACTTTACTGGACACATTCTCAGCTAGGTTGCAGGTAAAGGTGATCATTCCAGCTAGCTGCTTTGCATCTCCTTCAATCAACTGCAAGTTGGGACTAGAGATACACATTGTCAGCACACATATATCCATAGGGGTAGGAGTAAGGGATGGAAAATTTTTTTTTTTGCAGATGGAGACTGTCTTATAATTCTTTTGCTATCTCCCCACAATTCTTAGCTTGGTTCACCCTATTAACAGGTTTTTTTTTCAAGAGTGTTTTACTGTAAACTCAGGCCTATACTTAATAAAAAGTAATTTCTATAACTACTAAAGACACCCCTAAATAGGTACTGTCAAAGAATTAGAGAACAGATTCTTTCAATTGCTAAGTGAGCATAAAATGCACTAATCGATAATCTGAGAGAATGAGATCAAAGAGCAATTTTTATGACTAGCAAATACACAAAATCTATAAAAACAGTAGTTCTCAAACTTGAGCCACGCACCGGAACTACTTGGTGTGTTATTAAAATACAGATTCCTGAATTCCCATTCCCTGTTTCTGATTCAGCAGGTTTGGGGTGGGGCCCTAGAATTTGCATTTCCAACAAGTTTCCAAGTAGTCCAGAACACTCCGAAAACCACTTAACTATACCTTACCACGAGGTAACGCACCTCTACCTTGTTTCAAACTCAACTGGCATTTTATCACAGTAAGTTAGAGAAAATAATAACTTATCCAGTGGACGCTGTTGGAATTTACAATAGCTTTTGCTGAGATGAACAGACTCACCCCATTCGGTGGAGACTGACCATTTTACTTTCAATAGTGTTTTGCTGTTCCAAAAGAGCATCCAACTCTCTTTCCACCACTTTCTGAAACAGAGAAACATCCTATCATCAGAATGGTCAGAAGAGTTATCTAACCCAACCACTTGGCTGAGGGGTGAATCCCATTTCAAATGTCTTCTTTCTTTCCACTAAGACATTAACAAACAATACTTAATTTTGCACTTATCACATTGCATTGTTTCCTTATGTATGTCTTCATCGAGCAGATGAACACCACAAAGAGAAGAAACAAACCTTTACTCCATATCATTAGCACAATGCCTAATACAGAAGTGCACTTAAAATATAATGGTTAAACAAATGAAACTTCCAAAGTGGCAGTTATAAAAAGTCTCTTTATAGTGTATCTATCTCAATGGAGCCACTTACTGCATTACCTCAATTAACGTAAATTTCTTACGCTTGAATTTCTTCATCTGTAAAATATGGATAGTAATACAGGACTGTTGTGTGAGTCAAACAAGACAACAAACATCAAGTGCTTAACATAGTATGTGGCTTATGGTTCAAATAACATTCATTAATAGTAGCTATACATTTATCTCAAAATAGTCCATAAAGATCCAGAGGAAAACTTCACCTTGACAGTCGTCAGATGCAAATACAGAACTAATATTGTTCTATCTGTAAGATCGACTTAATTTTCCCCAAAGTATCAACTGACTCAATGAATGCAAACTTAGGTATGTTAAGTCAAGAGTACTGAATTTCAGGGGCCAGCATGGTGACTCAGGCAGTTAGAGCTCCGTGCTCCTAACTCCGAAGGCTGCCGGTTCGATTCCCACATGGGCCAGTGGGCTCTCAACCACAAGGTTGCCAGTTCAATTCCTCCCGGGCTTCGCCCCCTGCAACTAAGATTGAACATGGCACCTGAGCTGCCACTGAGCTCCCAAATGGCTCAGTTGGTTGGAGTGCGTCCTCTCAACCACAAGGTTGCCGGTTTGATTCCCACAAGGGATGGTGGGCTGTGCCCCCTGCAACTAGAAAAATGGCAACTGGACCTGGAGCTGAGCTGTGCCCTCCACAACTAAGATTCAAACAACAACTTGACTTGGAAAAGAAAGAGTACTGAATTTCATAAAGCACATCTTACTGAAAAACGTATCAGAAATTGCTAGAGTTGGTTAAAGTTAATATTTGAAAATATTCAACGATGTCAATGATTTCCCCTTCCCCAGGCTGAAACTGCCTTCTGTGCTCAACCTTATTTAAATGCTTGGTTTTAGGGAACAGATACAAAACTTTCAGCTCAGGGCTTAGATTTCGTTCTTCTGACCGGCAAGGAACCCAACCGACATTCAAAATGTATTGACAGCATCAGATTGCCACGGAAAAGTGAAGGAGGCAGAAAGGAGATAAAATGTTATGAGCTGAAAGGTATCCTCCCGAGAATCTAGTCCACTCCTCATCTGACAGTGTCAGGGGTACAAAAGATGAAGTTACCTGTCCAAGATTGGACAGTGGGGCCTGTGTCTTTACACGTCAAGCTTCTACAAAGCTCTGCATTTAACCGAAACACTAAAACTACACCCCGAAGGCATTCCCTGTAAGAGGAAGTGGTAAACGCTTCAGCTTTATTTGCAGACTGCCCGCTTACATGAGATAACGGGGTGGAAGCGTTTCATAACGTTTAAATTGCTAAGCCAATGTAAGAGGAGAGCCTTTGTACTTGTTTAGAGAACCAAGCGAGTTGGCGTAGACGCTCAACCTAACTTGACTCCCGCGGAGCCACAAGAGCCAAGGAAGTCAAAAGGGGGTGGGGCTGATCGCCCAGATAAGAGGGAAAACTTGGGGGCATCAGTGTGAATGGAGATGACAAGTCCCAAGAGCTACACTTAACCACACTCCTCCTCGAGTAGATGCTTATTTTTCTTGGCAAGGACAGGGCTTCCCCCAGCCCGGATTTCCCGACTGACGGCTGCTACGCCCACTGCCCGTGGATGCTCCCGGAAAAAGAGGTTCAGCCATCCCACCTCTTCGCCGCAGAGTCGTTCGTACACAGCCTCCAGCTCCTGCAGCTCCGTCAGGGAGCGAATGAGTTCGGTGGAGATTTCGGAGCAGCGGCCTCCGGTCACCCCACCAGGCGGCGGAGGAACGCCTAAGAGCTTCAGAGGGGACTCGAGGTCCGCCATCTTGGTTCCCATTCCGTGCTTCCGGCCCCGCTAGGCCCCCTCCTCGTTGGCCCGCGGGCTCTGGAGGCTGCCCGCGGCAGTGCCCAATGAACTTATTTTTAAAAAGTCTTTAAAAAGACTATTCATTTTCTATTCTCCTGGAAAAAGTGACTGTCATAAGGTAGGTTCAAATACTTTTCAATGCGGCGAGGATGCAAGACCAATGCATTAAAAAATTACGTATATATTATTTAGGCGCCAGTTGGGAACCTCTTTCCGCCGCGCGCCAATTGGAAGGTCCCTGTCTTGAGAGTTAATGGCGGACGCGGGTGGGTTGTCGTTGGAGGTGGCTTAGGCCTTGAAGGAACCCTGCATCCGTTGGATATCTCCGCCATCCTCCCCGCTGCCGGGTAAAGAAGCGGCCTCCCGGCTTCCCTGGTCCCACAGAGGCGTAGAGCGGCCATATAGGAGGGTAGGCTGTTTTTGGTAGGAGTCTCTGAGGCAGCCTAGGCCTGAGAGGTCCGGGCAGAAGAGGAGGTCGAGGGGACCGCTTGGGGCATAAAACCGGCTACCAGGAATTGTCCCCTATTTCTGTGTACCAGGGGGAAAGGAGGGCTGGCGCTGAGGCCTCTTTGTACCTGTGGGAGGTGTGCGAAGGGGTGGGAGGGATGTCTCTTGGATAGAGGGAACGACACATGGACGGGAAGGTGAAAAAAAACCCAGCGTGTTAAAAGCGTAAATAACGGCAACAGGTTTGGAGCCAAAGACCCAGTTTTGAATTTGCATTTTGGTACTTGGTCAACATGTGTCCTCCTCTGATCAGTTTTATTTGCAAAATGGGGGACAGTGATCCTCCTGTCTTGAAGACTTTCGGGGTTCAAACGCGATGCTGTTCATTTGGCGCCTGAGAAGAGAGGGAGTGAGCAAATCGCAGTCTTTTTCCGGTAATCGCAGACGGGAGATAGACGTGGGGGAAGTCACCAGCTTTACCAGGTTTTGGCCGCAGATGGCTCCTGGTGCACAGTTGTAGATTTAGGCTGATCTTCCAAAATGCACCTTCTTCTGTTACCGAAGATCAAAGAATAGCTGGGGAACTTGGCTCAAACAAGGTTTGGGGAAAAATGAATTCCAAGGATCGGAATGGATGGCTTTCGTTACAAAGGAGCTGGGAAGTAGTAGGCTGAGTTCTTCCGCCATAAAGAGGGAACCGTAGCCTGGGGGGAGCTTTCCATGGGTGACGCTTCAGGGCTTCAGAAGTGGCCCGGGGTTTCCTCTGCCTTTTTAAACAAAACGAAACAATTCTTTACCTTTAATATAGTTAATCCTACGACATGGACCACGTTGATGACACAAATAGGGCTTTCAATATGAATGTGTTAATACCAGCAACTTTGAAATTATGTTTGAAATTTTGTGGCTGGAGCAAGATGCCAGAGGACAGATCCTTAAGTATGTTTAAGAATTACATTTGCTCCTTTTCAATTAAGAGCAATTACAACATACTTGGCTGCCTGTTTTTCCCGACTTGAAGCAGAGCACAACTTTCCCTGGAACTTTTCCCAGTGTCTAAGCCCTTGTGCGTGTGTGTGTCCATGTTTGTCCATGTTCATGTGTCCTTGTCTCTGGCGTGTGTTTCCTGTTTTTCTTATAGGTCATCCCCCCACTCCCTTTTTATTTGACCCCAGGCCTTTCTTTTCCTTTTTCCCTGTTGATCCTAGAAAAGCATTAAAGATGTTCCTTAGTTTCAAGTAGGAAAATTTATATCCATTTCCAGCCTGGAGGATTGATCTTTTCCTCTGTTAGTTGCCCTGCTTTTGCCCAGCACTGGAATGATTATTATGTATAAAGACATTTTTTCTTTCTTAACGAAACCAAATTTGTATATTAATTAACGCAGTAGTTACTTGGATTTCTCAACTTCCCTCGCTTTTGTCCCTATGTGATTGTGGTAAAATTAACTCAATTTATTTTCCAGCAGCAACTGTGTATGGGTATAGTTTTGGGTAATTATTTTGTGTAGAGGTATATGCGTTTGCAGTCTTTAGTCCTGTCTGATGGGAAGAACCTTTTCAGTGATTACTCCTTTAAGGAGTCCGCCTGAAGTGGCAGGAATTCAGTTTCATTTTAGTTTTTGATTGTGACTAGGTTTAAAAATCAAATTCTAATCACTCAAATACACAACTATATTAAGAGATTCATATGAAAACCACCAAATTACCAATTTTTATATTAGATTAGCAGAGGTCTGGTTGTGGGGAAATAGGAACTCCTACATTGCTGGAGATGTAAATTGGTGAGTTTATTTGAAAGACAGATTTCTTTCTTTGAAAGAAATTTGGCAATATCTATCAAAATTTCGGATGTATGAATCCCTCAACCCAGCAATTTCACTTTTATGAGTTGTAGAAGTAATATTCATGCACACATAAATGACCTATATGTGAGTGAGTTTATATGCAGCAGTGTTCATAATAAGAGATTGGGGATAACCTAAATGTTCATCTGTAGAGTATTGGCTAAACAAATTCTAGTATACTCATTCAGAGGAAAACTCCAGCTGTAAAATAAAAGGAAAGCCCTTTGTTTATTGCTATTCCCAAGATAGATAAAATAATAAGACATTAATTGCAGTATAATGTGAGTGTATGATATGTAGTACCCAACCTTTAGTTAAAAGGGGTAAGTTACAGTATTAATGTACATTCTTGCTTATCTATACAGAAAATATCTAGAGGAACACGGTGGATGTACCATGGTGAAATTGATTTCCCAGTGAGGAGAATGGGTGGAGGGAGGTTTTTGCTGTGCTTTTGAATTCTGAAATTTGTGAACATGCAGCCTATTCAAATACAAGTATAGGTAGACCTACTTAGTTTCTGTGACAAAAATAGCAGATACATTGTTGCATTAATGGTACAGATCCTAGCTCCCAACATTTTTACCACTTGTTATGTGACATCAGATAGGTGATTTAATTTTTTAGCCTTAACTTCTTCATCTATAAAATGAATATTAACATTAAGTACTTTATAGCTTTCTTGTGAGAATAGAGGCAAAGTATGTAGCATATGCCTGGCATGTAGAAGACACTAATTATAAATATGTTCCTCCACAGGCCTTACTCTATGTTTCTTCTGCCATCAGCCAGAAGTTCCCAGCTGATATATTTTTTTTTTCATGTGCTCTTAGTTTGCTTTGACTTCATATAACCCACACCTGGATTGTGGAGTGGTCGGTGGCTCCGTGTTGCTGCCACCATGTTCCTGTATAACTTGACCTTGCAGCGAGCCACTGGCATCAGCTTTGCCATTCATGGCAACTTCTCCGGTAAGGTCTCCAGTTACTATCTTTTGAATATAACATTTTTAATATTACTGGTTTTATGCTTCATATTTTTTTCAAATTCAAACATTTTTTTTTTAAGAATTAACAGATAAAAATTTAATTATTAGAGAACACTGTAATTTATATAATGCCTTATAGTTTCCAAAGCACTTGAGAGTACTTCATCTTATCTGATACCCAAACGGCCTTTGGCAAATAAGGTGGCCTGGTAAGTGGAGGCATTGAGCAAATGAGAATGGATTGGGATGGGTAAGAGTAGGATATAAGATAGGATAGGAAGCCATTAAGATAGTAAAGACCTGACAATGGGGATAGAAAGAAAGTGAAGGATATGAGTTTCCAGCTTGGGTGGCGGAGAAAATGATAGTAACATTGATAGCAGATTAGTTGAGACCAGAGAAGTCAAGTGGGGAAGGAGGAACTTAGTTATTTTAAACATTTAGTTTAAAGTTGATGACAAGTCATACAGGTGGAATTTTGTAGATGGGGACAAGTTGACCATTATGCATTTGGAGGTGTTGATTGCAGTTATGAAAGCAAATGAACTTTTTTTAGGAATGAGTGAAATGTGTTTTAGATGGCAGCTTTAAAAGTTCTTTGAGACACTACATCAAAATGCACAAAATGTTCATGTGATTTCTTAGAACAATAGCTTTAAAAATGGACTGGAAAGAGCCTTTGGGAGAGTTTTAATTTTGCGAAGCTAAACATTAATACCATGGATGGCCCATGCTGGGTAATGCAGATTGATGGTAAATGTTAGAAAAATGTTTCTAAGAAAGTAACTTGTGTAACCACTTTTTGAAAGCTTTTATTTGACACCACTTTTGTTAGATCACTTCAGTTCTAGAAAAAGTACCTTTACAAATAAAGTAAATTAACTTCAAATACTGAGCCCCCAACTCATTAAATTATATCTATCTTTAGTGGCATTATGATTTATCCAGGTTACTTTTTGGATTAGTTCTGAGTTTTCATATCTTGTATTTTTTGGCAATCTAGGAACAAAACAACAGGAAATTGTTGTTTCCCGTGGGAAGATCTTGGAGCTGCTTCGCCCTGATCCCAACACTGGCAAAGTACACACCCTACTAACTGTGGAAGTATTTGGTGTTATCCGGTCACTTATGGCCTTTAGGCTGACAGGTGGCACCAAAGACTACATTGTGGTTGGCAGTGACTCGGGTCGGATTGTTATCCTGGAATACCAGCCGTCTAAGAATATGTTTGAGAAAATTCACCAAGAAACTTTTGGCAAGAGTGGATGCCGCCGCATTGTTCCTGGCCAGTTCTTAGCTGTGGATCCCAAAGGGCGAGCTGTTATGATTAGTGAGTGACTTGCTCTATTGAACGTATCTCTGACTGTTACAGATGTTCAGTTTAGGATAATAATGCTATGGGCTTGCAGTACGCCAGTAAATCACAACTGGGTCAAGTTTCGATCATAGGTGGATTAATTTCATGGTTTAAAGTTGCTTTTCCTTTTGAAACAATGGGGAAAATCTAACATCCCTTTTCTACTTCCTATCTTGTTGGAAATAGGTGTTTTTCTATTTACCTGTAACAAAGAGACTACAACGAAGTGATTTTATGTTATTACACAATGAATGAATATGGTTGCTTTCATCAGCCTGAGGTGATGATTCACATTCATGTCTCTTCTCTGACAAACGTCTTGAAGGAAATTCTGTGTATCTGATCAGGCCTCTAGAGGGCAGCCCTCTCTGACCAGGGACCAAATCAATAGATCTAATTGAAAGAATAAAGCTGGCAATTTTATGAATCGTTGTTTAGGTTCCCAGTATCAAATCTAGAACACACTAAAAAATTTTGAAATTAGTGGGGTATTACAATCGCTATTAGGTGGGTAAAATGATGTTGTCTATTGTAACGGTAGCAAATCCTACCTTAATACATTTTTAGAGTTCATGCTAGCTGTTAGTGATGTTTTAAAAAATAATTGTGATGAGAATAGCTGTTCTTTAAACCCCTCAATTCACTATTTGGAAATCTTGTGTTTTGTCTCCTACAGGTGCCATTGAGAAACAGAAATTGGTGTATATCTTGAACAGAGATGCAGCAGCCCGGCTTACCATCTCATCTCCCCTGGAGGCCCACAAAGCGAACACTTTAGTATATCATGTTGTCGGAGTAGATGTCGGATTTGAAAATCCAATGTTTGCTTGTCTGGAAATGGATTATGAGGTATTGGGGATCATATCTCTGTGTGTCTCCCTTTCTCGCCTTTGCTTTTGTTGTGTTTTTTTTTCTAGTCACCTCTTAAAAAATAATCTTTCTTATTTTTTTCATTGTTCAGATCTTCTGTCTGTCCTGCTGACTGGTCTTTTTTGTATTCCAAATGCCTTAATGAAATTCTTTGGAATGTTTTAGAGCTCACCTGACTACTGTGTTTCCCCAAAATAAGACCTACCAGACAATTAGCTCTAATGCGTCTTTTGGAGCAAAAATTAATATAAAACCGGATCTTATATTACTTATTTTTTATAAATTTTATTGGGGAATATTGAGGGACAGTGTATTTCTCCAGGGCCCATCAGCTCCAACTGGTCCTTCAGTCTAGTTGTGGAGGGCGCAGCTCAACTCGAAATCCAGTCGCCGTTTTCAATCTTTAGTTGCAGGGGGCACAGCCTACCATTCCATGCGGGAATTGAACCGGCAACCTTGTTGAGAGCTCGCGCTATAACCATCTGATCCATCTGGCTACCCTTCTGGAAGCTCAGTGGCAGCTCGTTGTCTTCAATCTAGTTGTGGAGGGCACAGCTCATTGGACCTTGTGGGAATCGAACCGGCAACCCTGTTCAGAGCTTGTGCTCTTACCAACTGAGCCATCCAGCCACCCCTCTTATATTAATTTTTGCTCCAAAAGGCACATTAGGGCTGATTGTCCGGCTAGGTCTTATTTTCTGGAAACATGGCATATAACAACACTTTGCTCTGATTTGAACACTCTCCCTGTTGAACACTCTCCCTATTTATTGGGAAAAGCTGCCTGAAAAGGGAGGTGAAACTATTTGGGATATTTTTTTCATAGGGAGGTAGTAAGAAGTGGAGCATACCATTCTTCCCTTGAGTGGAAGGCAATATCCTCTAGTAGAGGGAACCCTGGTCCCAGAATTAGGAGACCTGGGTTCTTGTTCTACCTTTACCATTACTTAGTAGTGTATATTTTGGCAAACCACTTGGCATCTATGGACTTCTGCTTCCTTGTTTGTAAAATGAAAGAATCTTGATGTCTTTTTCAGCTCTAAAAGTTTGATTTTATGATACTGATTAGTCTTTGTGCCATTGTACTCCTCTGTAGGAAGCAGACAATGATCCAACAGGGGAAGCAGCAGCTAATACCCAGCAGACACTAACTTTCTATGAGTTAGACCTTGGTTTAAATCATGTGGTCCGAAAATACAGTGAACCTTTGGAGGAACATGGCAACTTCCTCATCACAGGTACTGTTTTTTCAGAGCTAGTCTGTACTATTTTGCATGGTCCATCTTATGCCCATACTTGGGAGGGTTTACTTTATAGGGTTCGGAAGCTAATTTATTTGTGGTAAAACTGAGTGTCTTGTCTATGTTTTGGCAAGGTTAGAAGTTCATGTGGTGGTTAACTCTTATCCTCTGGTGGGGTCAGGGAAGAAAGGATGAGAAGAGCAGTCAGCCTGGAATATTGGTTGCTGTTGGTCAGTGTGCTATTTTGACTGTAGTCAATCTTTTCCTCGTTAAGAAAATTGGAAGCTAGTCTTTGAAAAGGCAAATGAAATGGACAAACCCAACAAGATAAAATTTGTCCATGAATTTGAAAACTTAGACGAATTTGAAAAACTGTTACCAAACTGATCCAAGAACAAATTAAGAACCCAAATAGACCAATATCCATTAAATAAGTTGCAACAGTAGTCACAAATCTCTTTTACCCAAAAGACTTAAGGTCTAGAATTTTCAGGCACCGTAAGTTTCCAGAACCTAGAAAAAATTAAAACTACTGTATCTCATTATGAACCTAATGTAACTTCAGTGCCAAAACTGGGGGAGACAGTAGTGATTTTTAAAAATCAGGACAGTAACAAGGAAAACTTACAGGTCAGTTATGATTATAGGTGCAAAAGTCTAAAAGTTTAGCAAATCAAATTCAACCGTTTTAAATGCGTCATAGCAAAGATTTTTGTAGGCATGCAAAGATGTTCACCATTAGAAAATCAGTATCAGTTTCATTAAATGAAAAGACCAAAGGAGGACAACTCTGTGGTCCTGTAAATTTCAGCAGGCTTGGGGAAGACAGTGATTCATTCAGTCCTTTCTGTCCCGAGTCACTTGAGCTTGGATTGACATCTAAAATGAAATGTCTGTTGGGGGAGGATTTTGGAGAATTACACAAGACAGCACGTCTTTGAGCACTAAATCTTAGGAAGACACTATCAAGTGGAAGAACCTTTGGAAATAGAGAATACATTTCATTACTTGCTGTAATATTCCCATACCTTTCATTTGTGAGGGCTTCATTTTTTCAACATGTGTTTATTGAGTCTTTACCATCAAGGTGTTCAAAGCCAATCTACTGGATCCTGCGACTGAAGTTGTGAAAAATAAGATGCGTTGTCTCCTTTTATGCAATATTGAGTCTAGTGGTGATTATGTAAAAATAACAGAAAAAGTGTGCTAAGTGCCATGACAGTGTAGAGAAGGAATCTCTAACTCAGGGAAATGAAGGGAATATGTTAGAGAAAGCTTTTTGGAGAAGTGCTCTTTAAACTGAGATCTGAGGACTAGTTAGGAGTTAGCTAGGAACAGTGAGGGAGGAGGAGTTTTCTCTTGTGGATAAAGGGAACAGCAAACCTAAAGGCGCAAGGGCAAGAAAGAACATGGTTTATTGAGAGAACTGAAAGCTCGTTGGGATTGGATCATTCGGGCCAAAGGGCTCGGGTAGCGGTAGAGATAGTGGTGGAGTAGCTACCGAAGGATTCTAAGTGGGGAAATAATTACCTGGAGATTACAAACTTACATTGGAGAGACAGTGGTTTCGTTCCAGACCACCATAGTAAAGCAAGTGTCACAGTCAAGTGAGGCACACGAATTTGTTTCCCAGTGCGTATAAAAGTTATGTTTATACTATACAGTAGTCTATTACGTGTGCGATAGCATGTTTAAAAAAATAATGTACATACCTTGATTTAAAAATACATTATTGCTAAAAAATGCTAACCATCATTTGAGCCTTCAGCAAGTTGTAATCTTTTTGCTGGTGGAATGTCTTGCCTTGATGAAAACCCGGTTTCTGCAAAGCACAATAAAATGAGGTATGCCTGGACTTGCTTACATTTTAGCTGATGGAATGGAAGGTACTGTGACTAAGCAGGAGATTGGTGAAGAAATTGTTTCACTAAACCAAGAGATTGGTAGCACGAGAGTGGCTAAGGAGCTAGAATCAGGGCTGTGGGAGGAGAGAGAATTGAAGGGTGACACCCAGGTTTCTGCTTTGGTCTTTTTGTTGATGGTGGTATTCTCTAAAGCACAGAACACAGGAGGCAGAGGAAGTTTGGAAAGGAACTTGATTTTGTGAACACATAGTGTTTTGAAGGTGCCAGTGGAATATCCATGTGTGTGTCCAGTAGGTGGTTGGATTATAGGTCTGAAGTTGAGAACGGAGTTCTGGACTTGGAGCTAAAAATTTGGATGCATTATCAGATACCCGGACAAACTTTATCAGCCAAACTCCTCCGTCCTTGTTTAGCATGACAGGGGAAAGCAACACTTGGGATGTTTCTTAGCTTTAGGCACATTGTACCTTTATTAGTTTGTGCTAAAGGAGAAAAGGAATTGAAAGTTATATTGTATTTATTTTCTCTTGAAGTTCCGGGAGGTTCAGATGGTCCAAGTGGAGTGCTGATCTGCTCTGAAAACTATATCACCTACAAGAACTTCGGTGACCAACCAGATATCCGCTGTCCAATTCCCAGGAGACGGGTAAGGTCTTTGTTTGCCATAAGAGATATTTGTGAAGGAACTTAATTTTGTAATTACAGTGTAGTCTCTTAGTTTATCTGTTACCAAGTTTTAGTTTCTTGTAGTAAATGTAATTTTTAATAAAGGTGGTAAATATTTTAGTAGAAAGCAAAACATTTTCTGAGAAAGGGAATTAAATACTAACAATTTCCATTTCAGAGGAACCTATGGATGTTATCAATTTGAAATTCCTGAAAATTTCTGTTTGAAGAAGCCAGGCATATTTGTGGGCAATAAATTGTCTTTCTGTTTGTCATGTTTTCCTGCATTCCAACATATAGAAAATTTGAAAAGAATTAAGACAGTGAATTTCTGGATGCCTTTCACTTAGGTTCGCTGGTTTGTGTTTCCTGCATTTCCCTCTTAGGATTGTGCATATGTGCATGTGTATGTGTATACATACATGTAGACTTAGGTTAAATCATTTGGAAATAAGTTGCAGGTATCATGACACTTTAGCACAAGAATCTTCTAAGATGTGGCTCCTAAGAATGACGATGTTGATAGCCAGTATCATGTCTAAGAAATTAACCATTTTATGTAATACAATTTTAAGTATATTTCATATTCCATTTTCTCTCATTGTTTCCTAAAGTTCCCTATGTCTACCTTTAGTCTCCTTTAATTAGAATATTTTCTTCTTACTTTTGCGTTTTTTGGTCTTTTATGATACTGACATTTTTAAGAGTCTGGGCTAATTTCCTTATAGTTTGTTCTGTAATCTTTCCCTCATATCCAGGTCAATATTTTTGATAGAACTATTACATAGGTCGTGATGTTTGTGTGTATATTTCCCAGAAGATTGCGTTGGGGCACACAGTGTTGGTTTGTCTCACAATTGGTGATACTAAATTGATCACTTTATTAAGTTGGTGTGTCTCTGCTCTCTTCATTGTCAAGATACCTTTTTTGGGGTAATTGGTGTGGAATCTAGTGGTGAGCTTTGAGCTTTTTACTTGTGTAAATATACTTTTCCCTAACATCTTTGCACACATTGGTTTTCGCCTTAATCTTTTAACTACTTTGGTAGTTGGAAATGATGTTTTATTGTTTTAATTTTAACACTTTACTCTAGAAATTATTAAGCATATACAAAAGTAGAATATAATGAACTTCTGTGTACCCTCCTTCAGTAGTTATCAGCACATAACTAATCTTGTTTCGTCTCTGCTTCCGTAATCTCAGCCCTGGAATAGTTGTCTGTATAGATCCTGGAATTAAACCTTTTAGGAGTTACTTTCTCTAGTACATAGTATTACATAGTATCTGAGTAAGAGTCCATCAATTTTGGAAAACCTGAGAAGAAATATAGCAAGTCAAATTTTTCTTGGTAAGGGGTGGGAATTGATTCAGTTTGGTTGGTCAGACATTTATTGAGCATCTAACTGCCAGGCACTGTACTTGGCTTTTGGGATACAAAGAATTATAAAATGTGTTTTGCCTTTGAACAGCTTATTCAGTGAGAGTAATACAAAATGTTGGAAACGTTCAAAAAAAAAATCCACCCCTCTCTCTGGCCCTCACGCTCTCTGGCCCTCACGTTCTCTGGCCCTTGCTCTCTGTCCCTCTATTTCTCTCCCTCCCCTTCTCCACCACCTCAGCTAGGCCCATTCTCTTCCCTGAGAATGTATCACTAATAAACCCTGCTTGCATATTTAAAAAAAACACACACATCCAGAATCATAGCCAAGAGGACGCCTCTTAGAAATCAAGGAAGTTGATGTATAACAGGGCTGTTGGGGGTGGTATTGTGGACACAGAACAGTTTTGTTCACAGCCTGAAGTGATGCTTCTTTAAAGTTCATGTCTCTTCTGACATTTTTCTCTGGAGATAGTTCTTGCCTTGCTGACCTGAATAAGCTATAGAGTGGAATTGTGGCTATTTTTTTTGTACCCAGGCTTTGCTGTGTGTTTCTAGCAGAGAAGAATTTTTAGATATTGTTTTACGGCCACAGCTTGCAGGCTGCTCTGGTCGGAGCTTGTATAGCGATGCTCCAGGCACCTCTAGGCCTTGGAGAATGTGCATAATCCCTTTGTATGCTGAATTCCAACATTAGTACTCATTTCTAACATACTGGTTGTATATTTGATTTTGCTAGAATGACCTGGATGACCCTGAAAGAGGAATGATTTTTGTCTGCTCTGCCACCCATAAGACCAAATCGATGTTCTTTTTTTTGGCCCAAACTGAGCAGGGTGATATCTTCAAGATCACTTTGGAGACAGATGAAGATATGGTAAGCAGACCGTGGTTGGGGCTGGGGGCAAGATTAGTACAGTATTTTATTTGCTACTCTGCTTATGCTGTCTTATAATACTGGTCTCTCTTCCATGGCCTGCCTTCACTTCGCTACATACTAGACTATTTTTTTTCTTTTCATTCCAGGTTACTGAGATCCGGCTCAAGTATTTTGATACTGTGCCTGTTGCTGCTGCCATGTGTGTGCTTAAAACAGGCTTCCTTTTTGTGGCATCGGAATTCGGAAACCAGTGAGTAATCTTTGTAGTACCCTAGTTCACCCTGGTTACTGTCGTAATTGCAGGAGGGAAATGTGGCTTCAAGGCCACAGCTTTTCACAAGAATGTTTTAGTTTCTTCAAAACAAAACGTTTGCCTTCCTTTCCGTTTTACATTCTTTCTCTCGGTGTTTCCCTCTACTTCGGTGGCTTTGATCTATACCTATGGGTGGCTGCATACCTTTAGAAGTGATCTCCTGAGCTTTTTGCTGGACATGTTATTGAATAAATATTTATTGAACTACTTAGTATTAAACAGATGTCCCACAAACACTTTGCTTTTACAAATCTAAAGAGAAAAAAGAAAAAGGAAAGCCAGTATAATGGTGTGTTGTGGCTCCTGCTGTGGGCAGTGGGAACTCACTTCCACGAAGCCCTGTGAGCGTGAAGCAAGCAAGCGTCGTGTGCGTCTCAGAATTGCCTCTCTGAGGGTTAATAGCGCCGGTTCCTCCCTCCTGGGTTGAGAGTTACCCTGGAGGCATGAACTCCGCTGTACATCCTGTGGCTCCAGCAACCTCCCCCAGGATAGCAGTTTTTAGGGCAGAGATTATCGGAGTGAGGTGGGTTTGTTCTTGTGAGAAATTACTCATTGATGCTGCAGCTGCGGTTTGGAAGGCCTAAGAGAGGTGATTATCAGTCAAACACTGCGTTAGCATTTGGTAAGTTCCCAGCACTGTGGCACGCGCTTTACAAGCATTAATGCATAATGTTCCATATGAAACAGTGCCATGAGCCCATTTACAGTTTAGGGAGCTAGATCACAGATAATGTAAGAAATTTGATTCACGCAGTTAACTCTAACTCGGACAACATGGTTCCAAAGTCCCTGCTCTTAAGCACAACACTGTAGTCTTAGAAACTTTTACTGCGATGCAGTCAAAGCACCCTTTCCTATGATGGAGATAGTGAGCCCTACATCCTTTAGTTAGAAGACACTGAAGGTATCTGACAGGTGGTCTTTATCATCTGCATGTAGATATCTCGTGTCCTGTCTTTAATGCTTTTGTAAGTCATTCAAGGATAATAATCTTACTCACTTTTTTCGTAATTTAGTGTAGAATCTGATGTGTTTACCAAAAAGTGTTAAATGCTGAGGTTTATTTGGCTAACATTTATTGAGTACCTTATGTACGAGTATTTCAGACACTGATACACGTAGTCATTCTGCTTCTAAAAAGCTACACTAGAGATTATTCATAGTGCTTTGTATTGAAGGTGTGGTATATTACTTAAAGAATAAACATGACCAGTAGATTGGTGTTTTGTTTTAATTGAGCTGCTCATTAAAGCTCAGTGCACACTCAGTTTTTGATGGTATGTTACAGATTATCTCCTCTCAAATCGCTTTCTTTCTTTTATGGTGTGCCTTTGAATTGGTACACTAAGCACAGAGAGACTAATAAGCCTAAGGTTACGTGGCGAATTAAAGGGCAGAGCTGAGATTCAAACCCAAGCAGTGTAATAGAAGCCCAGGGCTTTTAACCTCTGATGCTAAGTTTCTTTCTTTGTACCAGTTTAAATTCAGTAGTTAATTTTTTCATCCCTTTTCTATTCTTAAAGAGAAAACCCCTGTCAGATAAGCAGAGATTTTGAATTCAATAATGCATTGATTCAATATGTTATCATTTTGATTAAATATTTATAAAGTGCTTCATGAGCATTAATGTTGATGTCAAACATCTTCAATGTTTTTAACTCAAGTCTTTTTTGCTTCTCTCCAGTTATTTATATCAGATTGCACATCTAGGAGATGATGATGAAGAACCTGAGTTTTCATCTGCCATGCCTCTGGAAGAAGGAGACACCTTCTTCTTTCAGCCCAGACCACTCAAAAACCTTGTGCTGGTTGATGAGTTGGACAGCCTCTCTCCCATTTTGTTTTGCCAGGTATGGGTCTTTCCATTCACCTCCACAGTGAGCAGTGCCAGCCAGTTGTTTTTGAATCTGAATGAGTTTAAAGTCTTAACTCCGTTAAATTAAGGTCTGGTCTAAAGAGTCAGGTTTGTCAGCATCTCTGGAATCCTCAGAGTTGTAAAGGTGAAACAGGTAGAAGTTGGGGAATTAAATACCATTATATAAATCTTTGAGGTTTTTTTTTTTAAATTATAAAACTTCTGTTCAATGTAAAAATTCAAACCACAGAAAAAGTTAAAAGTAAAACTCTTACCCCAATCTTTTTAACCTCCCACCTCACTGAGTCTGCTGCTATTAACAGCTTGTTATGATTGCTTCCAGGCATTTTCTCTGCATCTATAAGCACGCACACACATACACACACACACCACAAATAGATGTGTTATATTTTTCTTTTTCATGTAAATGGTTCATATACTTCACAGTATTCTGAAATTGACGTTTTATCACTTACCAGTCTATGAATACCTATGCTTATCTCATTTTAACACTCATTTTCTCCTTAAAATTCTCGAGAGACACTGGGATCAGTCAGTAACAGGAACGTTTTTAATGACATCCTCGGGGAGAAGCCCGAAGTGTCCTGGGATGGGGATTGCACCCCCTACTACTGGCAGCAGGAATTTTACGATGCCTCTTTGTCGAGGATTGCTGGGGTTCAAATGACCATTAGGGATCACCTACCCTGTCTAGTTGATCACATCTCAAATGGGAGAGGGGTTTGCTCACTGCTAGGGAAACAGCATTCAGGCACTCTTCCTGGTAAAACGAATCGTTCTGAAGTTAACTGCTTCTGTTACTGATTTTTGAGAAAGGGTTAGTTCTCAGGGAAATAGAAAATAAGTATTACTTCCTAATTTGAGTTTTCTTCCCTTTTCATTGTAATTTGAGGAAATAGTTGTTTAAATAGTTTGTAGATTAAGAATAAAATTAACAGGAAGCTCGGTATCCGTGGCAGGGCTGTAAGCATTTTTTGAGGCATCTGAATCTGCTCTCCGAATAACTTTTTAAATGCACATAGTAATACACCTGATAGCCAAGATCGCAAAATACTTTTTAAGTTGTGAAAAAGGAATCTGTGCTTTAAGACTTTAAATAAGATGGAACATTTAAAATAAACGAGCTAATTTTTTTAAAAGAGATCAGTGTGGAGGCTGTATACACTCAGTACTCACATTTTCATCCCTGTTAAAATAGGATGTACTGCCTTACAGCCACGAGTTTTCATTTGAACTGTCCAGTTTGACAGAACTTCAGTATAAATGACTGACCTCTTTTTACATATTGATGAACAAATACTTGTACTGGAAACCAGCAGTTGGATGTCTGGGATGCCAATATGAGAACACATGGCTTCCCCATTTGGTGGCTGAACAAGCCGGTGCCACAGTTACCCATTAGTTGGTCAGCTACATCATAGCAATATGTGAGGATAGGAGATGTGATCCTGTGCAGTCTTAAGAGCACACCTAATAAAGACGATTTTTAAAGTAATGATGAAGGAAATGAAAATTGGTGGTATCTATAAACTTTAATATTGTATGAATAAGTGATTTTGATTGGTGACAAAGTCACAGATATTACTGATAAGATTATAGTTTATAATTTTATTCGGAAAGAAATGCTAAATTTTCAGTTGGAGGTTATAACTTCATTTCACTAACTAAAAAATCCTTTGGTAACTTAACTGGTACAAGCCTTTTGTTGGTTGGTAAAACCCATCTTCCAAATGGTTTGCTTTTTGGAACATTTGGGCATTTTCCTTCATTTCCCCCCAGGAAACATATACAGCCAATATATAAGTTTAATAAAAAAAAAAAGGTAGTTTGTTCCCTGACAATAATCAGGGATCAGTGTGAAAACAGCACAAATAAGCAGTTTTTCTTTGCAGATAGCTGATCTGGCAAATGAAGACACCCCACAGTTGTATGTGGCCTGTGGTAGGGGTCCCCGGTCATCTTTGAGAGTCTTAAGGCATGGACTTGAGGTAAGATTGGAATTTCTAGATCATCTGGAGGGAAGCATTGATAAAGCAGCCTATGGCTTTACTCTGATGAGATCTAAGATAAATTTAATGTTTCTATGAAATAAAAAAAGTTTTCTTCCTTCCCTATTTCCATAAAGTTTAGAGTTTAAATTTCCTATTTTTTTAAAACGATATTTAAACTTTTTTTTTTTTAAATTGGGGAATATCGTGGAACTGTGGGTTTTTCCAGGATTGTCGTTTTTCAATCTAGTTGAAATTTTCCATTTCTTAACATGTTAGCACGATAGATACTTTAAAAAATTGGCAGATGGAGATAAAAGGGGGAAAAACATCTCTCCTAGTTCTAGGCTTGCTGACCATAACGTGGAAATTTAGAAATCTGCATGGGAGATTTAATTCTGTTTCCTTCTAGTCTTGGTCTTTATTCAAACTTTTCAGATACTTAACATATTTAACTATGTTAATACTGTTATTAATAATGCATGTTTTTATATCTTATTAAAGTTATTACTATATGTTCTTAAGTCATATATTTCCCCCCAGCTGGGAAATATTGGGGGACAGTGTGTTTTTCCAGGGCCCATGAGCTCCAAGTCATTGTCCTTCAATCTAGTTGTGGAGGGCGCAGCTCATCTCCAAGTCCAGTCACTGTTTTCAATCTTAGTTGCAGGGGGCACAGCCCACCATCCCATATGGGAATTAAACCAGCAACCTTGTTGTTAAGAGTTTGCGCTCTAACCAACTGAGCCATTCGGCCGACCCTTAAGTCACATTTTTTTAATGTCTTTGTACTTTTGCACCAAAGTGGATAGATCAGAATTTAATGAATCCTTCATTGTTGGACCTTTTAGGTGATGTGGACACTCAAAATTATCTTCTCAAATCCTACATCTTATCATCTTGGTTCTAGTGTCGATGCCTTTTAGCAAATATCCTGGACTTGATTTTGTTATTAGTAAAATAAATCTTTGTGATAATTTGCTTTTGAAGCTTGGGATTCGCAAACTGTAGACTCTCAGAGACCCATTGCCTGTTTTTGTAGGTTTTTATTGGAACACAGCCAAGATGATCTTGGTTTTGAAATCTGGCTCTACCACTTAATAGTTATAAGTTTTTGTGTCTTCTTCTGTAAAATGGGCTTAATAATGACACCTGCCTGAAAGGATTGTTGTGTGAATTAGATGAGATAATGTACATGAAGCACTTAGCTCAAGATCTGGCACACAATAGCTATTCAATAAATATAACTATTAATTATTGCTATTCCAGGAATTTGACAGATTTTTGACTGTCAAAAATATTCATCAATTCACCAAATTTTGAATGACCCAAACCCAGTTTAGACCAGTATTTCTTGATTAGTTGCTTACTATTCATTGGATTCTATCAAGCACCTCATAAAAGCTAGCAAACCTCCAAAACTGCATATATGGATTAACAGAAAAATTTGTACAATTTTAAGAAATAAAGGATCCCATTAAGAATTGTTTTTGAGTCCCCTGCCCCTACCACTTTTTTCTAATTCAAAAAGAAAAATCTTTATTATATATAAAAACATTTTTAAATTGTTGAATATTGGTTTGTTCCTGTATGTGTATTTGAACCTTGTTGTCTAGCTAGATTATGGTCTCAGCTGAACAGGGTCATTGTCAGATAATTACGTTTGGTAGAGAGTGTAGCATACCTGACATTTACATTTTATTGATGATGTTTCCCAGGATTCTCCTGTGCCATGATCAGGTATTTCTGCTATTAGTAAACAAAGAAAAGGATAATGCAATTCATGAATATACTTGAATTCCCACAAAATAGTTACACTGTACAATATATTAAGCTAATTTATTGTCTCTAGGTCATTTAAAAAATATTTCATAGGGGCCAGCCAGGTGGCTCAGACAGTTGGAGCTCCGTGCTCCTAACTCCGAAGGCTGCTGGTTCGATTCCCATATGGGTCAGTGGGCTCTCAACCACAAGGTTGCCAGTTCAACTCCTCTCGTCCTGCAAGGGATGGGGGGGGCTCTGCCCCCTGCAACTAAGATTGAACACGGCACCTTGAGCTGAGCTGCTGCTGAGCTCCTGGATGGCTCAGTTGGTTGGAGCGCGTCCTCTCAACCACAAGGTTGCCGGTTCGACTCTCGCAAGGGATGGTAGGCTGCGCCCCCTGCAACTAGCAACGGCAACTGTACCTGGAGCTGACCTGCGCCCTCCACAACTAAGACTGAAAGGACAACTTGAAGCTGAACGGTACCCTCCCCAACTAAGATTGAAGGGACAACAACTTGACTTGGAAAAAAGTCCTGGAAGTACACACTGATCTCCAATAAAGTCCTGTTCCCATTCCCCAATAAAATCTTAAAAAATATATATTTAGTAAAATTTTTAATTTAGAATGATTTTTGATTTATAGAAAAATTGCAAGAATAGTACGTAGAGTTCATGTATAACCCACACCCAGTTTCTCTTTCTAGACTATTTGAGTTCATCTTAGATATTCAATTTACTCTGTTTGAGGACCTGTGGGACATTCATAGGATTCTTTTTTTTTTTTTTTTTAAAGAAAGGGTTTTTTTTGTTTGGTTTTGTTTTTAACAGTACTTTTATTCGGGAACAGTGTATACTTCCAGGCCTTCTTTTTTCCAAGTCAAGCTGTCCTCTCAATCTTAGCTATGTAGGCTGCCGTACGGCAACCCTGTGTTTGAGAGCCCACTGGCCCATGCGGGAATCGAACTGGCAGCCTTCGGAGTTAGGAGCATGGAGCTCCAACCGCCTGAGCCACCGGCCCAGCTCCATTCATAGGATTCTTGACTCTGACCTCAAGGAGCATAAAAATTTAATAAGGACAATTCCTCCAATCACTTTTTAGAAAAAGTGTTCTAAGAGGTTGTGATTGTGGTTTTTGTGAGAGCTTGTAGGTAGGAGAGAGAACTGCCAGCCAAGAGGATAAGGGAAGATGTTTCCTAAATATGGCACTTGAATTGGTACATGAAGAGAGACGGGATTTGGCTTTATGACAGCTAGGGAAAGAAATGGAATGCTAACTCAGATGGCGATTCATTTTCACGTGCTCTGTTTTTGAGGAAGATGCAGACTTCCCATACCTAAAGGAAACGATTTTGGCTGCAACAACTACCTTCTCAGATGTTTCATCATTTTTTACTAAAGTCTGTCATGAGTGTTGCCAGTACCTCCAGCCATTTTGGTTTTTATGATCTTTGACTAGATGGTTACATTCTTTTAATCCAGCGTACAACGTGAGCACTGCCTTTGGGCCCTTATCTACTGTAGTTGTAAGCAGGGAGCTGAGTTCGTGCTCAGTGGATCTGTGGTTTGTCTTCTCTTCTGTCAGGTATCGGAAATGGCTGTCTCTGAACTACCCGGTAACCCCAATGCTGTCTGGACAGTGCGCCGGCATATTGAAGGTAAGCAGCCCTTTCCTAACAGTCAAAATGAGGGTCTGGGTGCTATTGACAATAGAAGGCTTAAAAGGCTGCATTCATAATATTTCTGTATCGCTTATCCAGCGCCATATACTAGAAACTTTTCACTGGCCTGATACCATATTTTTGAGACTGTTCCAGTTAGGATGCCTTCACTTACTACTTTCGGTACACAGGGTAAAGGGTATAGAGGGTGGCTGTTAATATTCAGTACATACACACTTTGATACCATGGAGCTGTCATGTGTAGTGTTCTCTGACTATATTCACCTTTAAGACACTGGTTCCATCTGTGTACAAGGTATGGTGTGAGGGAAAGTTTTTGCTTTGTTTTTCTTCAACCACGTTCTCTCCTGTGCTGAAACTACAGTGAAATTGACCATGTTACTCTAGGTAGTAAGAGTTGGTAATGCTTGTTAATTAGTCCTGCTCAATGGGTGTAGTTGTGCTTAAGGAAAGCAGGGATTGATTGAATGGAACTGGAATTTTAGAGTGAGTGGAAAAGAAAGGGTGGAGGAAACAGGGAGTCTGAGCTCCTAGATAAAAACGATCACCTCATCTTAAAATTTTGAAAGCTGTATGAAAATGCAAGTAGCACAATAGTAGGTAAGTCTTGTGACAATTGAATTTCAGTCCTTTAGAAATAAAACTCAATTCTCATTTTCCCTTTGATTTGCTTTTTGGGTGTAGGCCATTTCTATTCCTGGACCTCATTTTCCTCTTGTTCCCTCAGGAATGTAGGACTGGTGAGTAAGATCACCCTGGCCAGCATACAGAGCTTTTCTAAGAAAACAGCTGGACTTCTTCCTGGTATTTAGATGTTGTGGTTGTGTGGAACAAATTTAAGGGAGCTGGGAAATGTGGAGGAGGTAAACCTCTTTCTGTTACGATACACATTTTGGTGGATTTTGTTTTCACGTAGGCATGGGAGTCGAGTCTGAGTTGAGAAGAAAGAAAAAAGTGAATAGGAAATTAGTAGGTTCATTTTAGCTGAGAAGATAATTATCAGATCATTGGTTTTGAAAGATTTCCCCATTGTGTGTAATGTAGTGATAAATACGCTGGTCAGTGTCGATCCATCGTTAGCTTGGTTGCTGATTCACATTATGGCTCTTGAAAACATTGCCTCGACTGTTTGAATTAGAAAGATTCCCTAGAGAGGAAACCCAGTGTGCCTCCCCCTTGTTTGTTTTACTTCTTAAACTTTGTTTTAAAATGGACTTACAAAAATGTTACCCTCATTTTTATGATGAAGGCAGGAAATCACAGGTGGGCGCCCAAGACAGCTCATCCAGGTAATGGCGATTGAAATCTCTGTCTCCTGAATCCCAATGCTTATGTGACTGACCCTGCAGTGGGAGTCTGGTTCTTGCTGGTTTGTTAGGATAAGTTCTGTACTCATCCTGCAGTCTTTCGAGCACCCACCATGTGCTCAGTAATTAGCAAACTGTTGTGTGTTCTGATGTGATGAAAGGCACAGCATGTTGTCGAGGAGGGTGTTAGAGGAGAGGGAATGGGCACATGTTTGAGAATCACGGGAGGCCTTTTGGGCAGTGTGATAAGTTAGTGATAAGCAGTAATGGTGCATAATGGAACTTGTAGCTGAACATTTTTCTCTAAATACTAAAATCAAGGAAAAGACTACATGTTGATAAAATTTACTGTCTAGGAGCCATATTTTGGGCTATTACCCACGAAAACAGGTCAGATCCTCTCTGTTCATTCTCTTTCCGGATACTCCATGTTACTGTTGCGTGAACATAGCACATATCCACACATGCTGCAGTCTTCCAGGCAATTACTAACCTTGGCTGGTACGTAGTGATGCACACTACCAATACCAAGCCTTTTTTTCTCTTCCACAGGTGGCTGGTGAAGGTGCTGATTACCACAGGTGTGTACCTACTGCTAGGGTCTACCATGGGGTCTCAGAGTGTGCCCAGGGAGAGGGACTTACGCAAAATGTTGAGGCTGCCCTGAGGGCATCAGGGGTAACTTTGTAGTTGAATGTCCGTGTGCATAATGATGCACGCCCACCTGCCTGTATATTAAATAGTCCGAGGCAGGAATCAGCTTGTCTTATTTGCTCCCACAGAATGTGGAAAATATGACTGATTTGTTTTTTGCTAAGCTGAAAGAACCTGTAGCTACAAAACCTTAGCTGCATATTCTCCCTTGGAGTTGTACGTTCCAGGTGTACTTATTCAAAGATCTGGCCCTGGAGAAAGCCCCTCCCTGCCTTTTGAGTATAATCTGAGGCAAGATAAGCACTGAGTGGTTTGACTATAAAATGAGAATGAGATATTGGGGGCTTAAATCATCTGGATGATCACTTACTTTATCCGTGGGAGTGGGCTGCTTGTTGAGCCTCAGATACCAAGGTAGAGAAAAGAATATAGCATCCCCTCTGCGGTGCTTCAGCAGTGCTCAGACAGAAGTGCTATTAACTGAGACAAAAATGCACTCTGGTACCCTAATAAATTCTTCACTGAAGTATGAACTAGTGTTCCTTTTATATGAAACTTAACCCTTGGGAAAGGGCAACGTAGGTAATGTTCGTAGCCATTTACCTGGACTGAAGCTTGGTTTTGTTCTGAATGCCAACTTTTAACCTATAACCTTAAGACAGAAGAACAACTCATCTGCTGCAGGTTCTCCTTGATATAAAATTGGAAAGGGTGGAAGTTACAGTGTGCTTAGTACTCATAAGGTAATGGATATTTTGAGGAAATCTGTGATGTTAAGCTGCTTTCAGGTACTAGTCATTGCTTTACTGCTTGTTCAATTGCCCAGCAAATGTTGAATCGCTCTATTTAAGTCCACTGAGCAACTCTTTATTTTTTATCTAATAAGCAGTCTGGGCCTTAGGTCAAGGGGAAGAGAAGGACCCAGGAAGCTCTCCTTCCTCCCTCCCCCCATTCTCTCTCTTGCATGTAAGTTAAGAGCTGTATGATCTCTTCTGGAAGTGCCCTTTTCCTCCTGACTGAAGGAAGAGTCTGGAAGTCCTGGCCAGTTAGAGCCCTTCGTTGTTTGGCTTTAATTTGCTCTGGCACAGCTTTTAAGGTATTAGGTTTCAGTAATGAGAACGTGGGAAAGGACACAATATTCATGTAATGTTAAAATTAAATAATTCCTGTTGTTTTTACATACCAGGAATTTTCCAGTTCAAAAACAGAGAGCTGGCCTAAAGCTTCTGAGTTTGGTGTTGTGTGCAGACTGACTGTGGTTTTGTTGTATTCTATTAAGATACCTATTTCAGCAATATATGGATGATGTATTATAGAATTGTACAGTTGAAACCTTATTTTATTAACCAATGTCACCCCAATAGATTTAATTTAAAAAAAAGCATTTCAGGGACAGCTACGTCCTTCCTCATATTTTATGAATGTGAACGATGTGATCTTATAAATCCATTTTATAAGGTATCACCAAAGCATTTGATACATGTTGACTGTTAAAATAATCTGAAACCAACTATATGCTTGTCTAGGGTTACTCCTTATGATTTGGAAATTGAACCCTTACTCTGGATTCCTGGTGTAGCTATTAGATTACACCCATTGGGGAAGATCTTTGATCCTTACCTTTCAGCCACCCGGTCAGTACATACACCTATTGTTAACTGAAACATGTTTTGCAAAACAGTACTTATCCTTGTGTGTGAAGCAGTTTCATACATCACATTTATTTCCTTATATTAATGTTTAAAAATGCTGATTGCAACCAAAATTGATTTTATGTCTTGCTAACGGGTTCCAACACTACTACGGTAGACCACAGCAGTAATACATCTTCACTGGGGTTTTCCTCCCCTCTTTTTGTTATGAAGAACATTGATTCTCCAGAACTAATCCAATAATCTCAATTCAGCTGAACCACCTTTGGAGCATTCAAAACTTAAACTGTCCTTGATTATGGCTTGGGGGGGATCAGCCTTACGGCACTGATCTCTGACAAAGGCTCAGATACACAGGATTCTACAGCTGCTTCTCCTAAGAGTGAGGTGGCCACTTCCGACTTAGTGCCTTGTCCACCTGTCATTCTGTCCCTCGGTTACCTGATTTCTGTGTGAGAAGGACAGAGGGGGGATTTGACAGCGACAATTCAAATGCAAAGTAGGAATATCTCAACTCTTTAAAAAAACATGCTTTTATTCAGCATATATCAAGCTTTATGCCTAACATTGCAGGATGTGGGATACACACAGAGAGGTTGTTTTATGTTGTGGGGTGGAGTGTAACTGGGATCTTCATGAGAACCTGAGAAACTTTTGAGGTGGCCTGTATATCTCAGGTCCTCTGACCTTGAGAAACTCCTTAGTGTTTGTTTATCCAACTACATTTCATTAAACGAAAAGCAAATCCTGATACGATTGTTTATGATCACTGAATAGTTGTATTTTTAAATAATGAAAAACGGGAGAGGTCAAGGACTGACAATATAAACAGTCCGCCCTCCCCACTTCCTGGTTATCTAGTGTTCTTCTGTCGTTCCTATTGGGACATTCTAGGATTTTCAGTTTCCAATCCTAGAGTGACTTAGTCTCATGGAGGCTTAAGTAATCTGTTTTATTCATTAGGTCTTGTGTTCCCACATAAGCTTCATTCGGAAGAAGCTGGGGACCTTTCCTAGTTATAAGGAATATCTTTTAACAATAGCCTGTAATTGGCATCTGGGACAAGTAAGTTTAGCTTTAGTATATGCCGGGGCTGCCAAAGAAATGTATACAAGTGGACACTTTGGTCGACGTTGCTCAACAGTTTGCCATAATCAGAAATGTCTGGACGCTGATGGTAACCACTTTGAGCACCTCTTGTAATTGCAGATGTCAAACGTGACATATATTCATCTTTTGTTATGGTATATATTGAGTATTAAAATTATAATAATTTTTTCCTTTCTTAAAATATGTATACATGTTTTTGGCACCCTCTGTATATAAATGTCTTTCAAAATTTTCTCATGCCTCTGATTCCCTTGCTTTGTCCTTTTGCATTTTTCAGCAAATGTCTCAAGAAAATACTCTTTCAGTTATTAGAGGTGGGCGTATCTACTCAATGTATTTAGGCATTTAAGGAAGCAAAGTGTATCTGTAGGCTCTTAGGACCCTCAGTTATCTTTCGGATCATCCCGTGCTGTTTGTCACATGACTATGTGAGATGACTACACATACAAGTACCTTGGAAGATTTCTGAAGAAAAAAACGTAGTGTATCTCATTTGGCTTTGTAACTAATGAGTTCTTAGCTAACCTGCTCCTGTCTTCTCTTTCCTCGTACAGATGAGTTTGATGCGTACATCATTGTGTCTTTCGTGAACGCCACGCTTGTGTTGTCTATTGGAGAGACCGTGGAGGAAGTGACCGACTCTGGGTTCCTGGGCACCACCCCAACCTTGTCGTGCTCCTTGTTAGGAGATGACGCCTTGGTGCAGGTGAGGAGTCGCAGAGTCGCTTACCTGCTCACCCTATTTTATTCTTTTCTTTGTGGTGTAGGCTGCTATGTTGATGTTAATAAGCTTTGAACTTCTTTGAAGTGGATGTTGCAAGTCATGAACTTTTCTTTAAGTTGACTTTGCCTGGGGCCTATTAACTTTAGTCATTGACACGACTAGTGCTTCAAATGCAGTGGCTCCAGATCTGACAAGACAGATTTGATAGGTGTGCGGGTCAGTGGTGAGTGATGAGTCTGATTGCTAAAGTCAGGTTTCCTTGTGTTATTCCAGGTGTATCCTGATGGGATTCGGCATATACGAGCAGACAAGAGAGTCAATGAGTGGAAGACCCCCGGAAAGAAAACAATTGTAAAGTGTGCAGTGAACCAGCGACAAGTGGTGATTGCCCTGACAGGAGGAGAGCTGGTCTATTTTGAGATGGATCCCGTATGTTATTTTATCATTCACTGTGGGACTTTCTGTAGGGTCCAGAGGTAGAGATGGGAGTTGTAGTGCAGGTATCTAGAGTATATTCACAAGAAAGAGAATTGGGGCGGGTAAGTGTCCATAAGCCAATTTGGCCCTTTCCAGGGGAGTAGGGGGTCGGTAAGTTCATGTCAGTTCTGACTGGAGCTGCTTCTGCCCTTCACACTCTTACTTTTCCACCAAGTATTTGCCATAGGTTTAATTTCTGAAATCTGAATCCATTTCAGAATTTTTTTTTGCTTTTCTGTATGGAGGGATATTGAGTATACCTAATTATCATGTTCTTAGGAAGTCTGTGGGTGTGGCCAACTTACATAGTCTAACTCTATCCATGTTGAGATTACTTTGTCCTTAACTTCCATATTTGAATTCTCTTTTACCTAAAGTACTCTCATGAACACATAAACAGTTTTATATAGTCCCATTTCCTTACAGCTAGGTTGGCTTAAAACATATGTGGTGCATTGTACTTGGCCAAGGTGTTTTGATTCTCTTGTCAGTAATTTTGCTTGCTGTTAGCCTGTAAAGTTCAGTCTTGGCTCCTCAAGTAGAGAAATTCTTTTCTTTTCTTTTTTTTTTTTTTAAAGTGACTAGTTTTTTTTGTTGTTGTTTTTATTTTATTGGGGAAGGGGAACAGGAGTTTATTGGGGAACAGTGTATACTTCCAGGAATTTTTTCCAAGTCAAGTTGTTGTCCTTTCAGTCTTAGTTGTGGAGGGCGCAGCTCAGCTCCAGGTCCAGTTGCCTTTACTAGTTACAAGGGGCACAACCCACCATCCCTTGCGGGAGTCGAACAGGCAACCTTGTGGTTGAGAGGACGCGCTCCAACCAACTGAGCCATCCAGGCGGCAGCTCAGCTTAAGGTGCCGTGTTCAATCTTAGTTGCAGGGGGCGATGCCCACCATCCCTTGCAGGACTCAAGGAGTTGAACTGGCAACCTTGTGGTTGAGAGCCCACTGGCCCATGTGGGAATCGAACCGGCAGCCTTCGGAGTTAGGAGCATGGAGCTCTAACCGCCTGAGCCACCGGGCCGGCCCCAAGTAGAGAAATTCTTGATCATTGATTATAGTAAGGGGAGTGAGAGAAAGCAAAAAGAAACAACAGTCTCCGTTCCATCCTCGCCCCAGGGTTTGGGGGTGAGTTGGTGTGGTTTGTAACCTCTCTTGTTTTCTCTCCTGCAGTCAGGCCAGCTGAATGAGTACACAGAGCGGAAGGAGATGTCAGCAGATGTGGTATGCATGAGTCTGGCCAACGTGCCTCCTGGAGAGCAGCGGTCTCGCTTCCTGGCTGTGGGGCTGGTGGACAACACTGTCAGAATCATCTCCCTGGACCCTTCAGTGAGTGTCACCCTCCACTTCAAGGGTCTTCCAGTTGGAACCTGAGCACCTGGCACACTCTTGGTCTGTCTCTGAGATCAGCTGGGCTGGACCCTGAAATCTACACCTGCTGCGTTTGGATATTGTAGCAGCACATTTCAGGCGTCTTCTGCAGGCTTTAAAGATGCTGATTGGAGACTAAATACTTCCTTGGCTTAAGCCTTGACTCTCTTTTATAGTTTAAAAAAAAAAATCCCAAGACTATTTTTATAGGAAAGGACTTGGACTGGCTCCAGGGCCTTAGATGACTTTTAGTGGAGGTGCCGTTTTCTTATGTACTTTTATCCTGCTATCCACTTTGACAAAAAGAGGAAAGCATGAAATACCGAGCTTATTTTAAGTTTCATTTGACTAGTAACCCAATACCCATTTAGAACTCCTCAGGTTTTCTCTGTGCACAGAAAGCTGTTCTTCACTCCTAGAATTTGGTTTCTTTGGGTAGGTTTTTTCCCCAGAGTTGGTCACTTCCCGTGTTTTATTTTTTTCTCTTTCCCCTTTAGGACTGTCTGCAACCTCTGAGCATGCAGGCTCTCCCAGCCCAGCCTGAGTCCTTGTGTATTGTGGAGATGGGTGGGACCGAGAAGCAGGATGAGCTGGGTGAGAGGGGCTCTATTGGCTTCCTGTACCTGAATATTGGGCTACAGGTAAGAAACTGAGGCGCATATTGTTGGTGTCGGGCCCTCTATATGTTTCACACACTCCTTTGTTCAATCTGGGCATTTTCTGTGCCCATGGTTTCACATACCATTCATTGGACACACTGCTCTATGTTCCCCTTTTCAAAGCTTGAATTAGAACAAATAAGGCCTAGAAAAAGTATTCTCATAAAGAGTGATAAAAATGCTTTGTTACTGCTCTGGGTCAGAACTAGGTGGGGTCTTCATGAGTCACATGTAGTTCTCAACATACGCATTTTTGAAACTAACATGTCACAGTTCATAAAGGGCTCCATTAGCAGTAAAGGGCTCCTAGGTGTTCCCTGTTGTCAAAGCTGCTGAGCTCTTTGGAGCTTGCAAGACTTAAGGATCAGATGGTGCCAGGGTTTTTGACCACATACTTTTCATTTTCCTTAATGATTATGTACTCCGATATGTACATAATCTAGCTCAAGTGCTTTTTGCTTTTTAATTTTACTTCCTAATGTAGAAATTCTCAAACATGCCTGGAAGTTAGACTAATACAACGAACCTTCGTGTATCTATCACCAGTTTGAACAGTACCAACTTTGGCTATTCTTGTTTGATCTATTCCCCCTCTTTTTCCTAGAGTATTTTAAAGAAAATCAACAATGTTAAATCATTTCATCAAGTAGAAATACTTGACAATAGCTTTCCTCTGCTATGTGGGCTTTTGTAAAGGCCTTAATATTGTGCCCAGTAAACTTTTAACAATAATTCCTTAATATCTGCTGCCTTATCCATGTTCCAATTTTCCTTTTTTCCCCAAAAAAATGCCTTTACATTTGGTTCTACTCAGGATCTACATAAAGCTGTGCAGTTTACATCTGCTTGACCTTTTTATGTTTCTTTTAATAACTGTCCCATCCCTTTTTTTATTTTTTTAAGAAACCAGATCATTTGTCTTGTAGAATTTTCCACCTTCTGGATTTGGCAGTCATTTCTTTTGTGTGTTTAATGTTCCTCTAGCCTCTATTTTCTGCAGACTAGTGGGTAGATCTAGACCGTGCTGTTCATTAAAAATGCAACGCACGCCACATACGTAATTAAAATTTTCCAACAGCTACAAAAAAGGTACAGATGAAGTTCATTTTAGTGTTTTATTTAATCCAGTATTAAAAATGTCATTTTAATTTGTAATCAGTTTAAAAATTAGTAAGATTTTTTTTTTCTTTTGGACTCTTTGAAATCTGGTATTTTGTATGTAACACCTCTCACATCTGATGAGCCATATGTAGCTTGCTGACTACATAGTATTGGATAGCACAGGCTTGGCAGTTGATTAGATTTGGATTTAATATTTGTGTGTGTGCGTGGGGGACAAGAGTTTCATAGGTTGTACTATTAACATCGTGTCAGGAGGCTTATAATATCTGGTTGACCCAATTTCGGTGACATTAAAATGTTTCTATCTAAATTATCTGTTTTAAAGCTCCACATCAACAGCCGTTGATACACATTGCCTAGATTCATTATGTCATTAGGAGTTGGGAAATGATTTTCTGTTTCGTACTTCATTTCATTAGCTGGAACCTTTCTCTAAAGACAAAATTTGCTTTATATATTTGTTCACCCTGAAATATAGTTCATATAGGGATAGGATAAATACTTCATTTTTTCCCCCTTTGCTCACTTATTTTCAGAGTAAGGAGTTGGTGCAATAGCAATATGCACTGAGCTGATGAAGTGGGGCTTTTTTAAGTAACATGAACTTGCACATTTTTACATATATGTGCGTTGAACTACTGCAGTCTCCCCCACACACACACCTCCCTACTACCCCCCTGGATCTAAATTGCTTCATTTTAAATGAGTGAGAGTTCCCTTTTGAAATTGGCTCTTTTGTCCTTTGAACACGACTTCACTATCATTGGGGGGCTCTCTTCCCTCTGGCACAACAAAGTGCCCCACACACATCTGGAACATTTTTGGTTCAGACCTGAATTACCTGTTTCCTCGAAAATAAGACCGGGTCTTGTATTAATTTTTGCTCCAAAAGACACATTAGGGCTTATGTTCAGGGGAAGTCATCCTGAAAAATCATGCTAGGGCTTATTTTCGGTTAGGTCTTATTTTCGGGAAAACACAGTAGCTGTTTCCTTAGGTGTCTTGTTATTTTTAGGGGAAATGATATTTAGAGACAAACAGTAGGACTGGTTGTTTTTAACTGTGCATATTTAAAATTACAAAGAATTTAACATATTAAAAAAAATTTTTTTAGTATATACAGTGAAAAATAAGTGCTTTTCACTTAGTAAATGTTCAGTAACTATTTGAGTTAGTGATTTAGTGAGAAGATGATGAATGTCTGGCTGATTATTAGGATATTCTTTAAACCAAGTCATTTCCTTCTGTCTGCTCTGAACTTACTATATAAAGTGGCCAAGGCCATTTCCATTATAGGTAGGCTTAATCCACTCCTCTCCTTTTTATTAGAATGGTGTGCTGCTCAGAACTGTCCTGGACCCTGTCACTGGGGATCTGTCTGACACTCGCACGAGGTACCTGGGGTCCCGTCCTGTGAAACTCTTTCGTGTCCGGATGCAAGGCCAGGAAGCAGTAAGTAATGAAAGGGGGCAGTCAGCATGTTTGGATATTAGTGGCATCAGCTGAGATAAATCCCGTTGGTATATGCTTTCTTTTTGTTAATTCACCAGTATGTAGTTAGCTTTACATTAGCTCTGCCTTGACTATTTTGTTTTCTCCATGTGGGAAGTCTTGTGTTCCTTAATCCAGAGCTTTTTCACTTGTGTTCGTGGCATTGTGCCATGATACGGTTATAGGTAAGTTGGGATATTGATCCCGTCAACCCTCAGGCTGGGCAAATGGAGCAGACTGAGAATTAGTGGGATACTTCTCATCTAGGGTACCACTTAGCCTTCAACCTTGTATCAGTATCATGGTTTACTATGTAATGTGAAAGAGGTCCTTTATAGCTAAGAAAATTAGTGTTTCTGTGTACTGTGCTAGTTCTTGTTACTGCATTTAATCCTTGCAACTATCCAGCTTTGTGACAGGATTCCCATTTTGCACATGTGGAAACAGGCTGAGAGAGATTGAATGATTAGTCTAGGTCATATGGCTAGTAGCCCATACTTTAAGCAAATAGTAAGTCAAACTGTCTCTTCTCTAGGCCATTTTCTTAAGGTAAAAGGTTTTTAGGTTTCTAAAATTCATTGGGATATTCTGCAGTCTTAAGTTTGGGGATAGGTAGGGTATTTGCTCAGCATACTGTGTTTCAGTTTTTCCCAAGCTTATTGGAGGTGTTTTTTTCTTCCCTCAGGTGTTGGCCATGTCAAGCCGCTCATGGTTGAGCTATTCTTACCAATCTCGTTTCCATCTCACCCCCCTGTCTTATGAGACCCTGGAATTTGCATCTGGCTTTGCCTCTGAACAGTGTCCTGAGGGCATTGTGGCCATCTCCACCAATACCCTGAGGTGAGAGTCCCACAGTTGAAGCCCAGCTGGAAGCCTTTTTGCCAAAACCTTGGACTGGCAAAGAGCCGACTCTCTATCATGGGGCTAGTGTGTTGCAATTGAAACCTTCATTTGGCTCTGGATTTAACTACCTGGTAGCCAAGTTTTGGTGTTCCGAATTTTAGCTTCTGTTTAGACTTTCAGGGCTAGGTTTTAATACTTAGCAGTATAGTTCAGTCATCTTGAGATTTTAAGGTTCTTGTTTTCCAGGGCAGTGCTTAGTTTTAGAGCAGGATCGTGCATAACCTTTTCTTACTCTGTCTTGTCATTTGCAGTGTTGCATCTTAAATTTTAACCTCAATATAAATTATATAGGCCTTTTGCAGGTTTACAGACTGTAGTTTATACTGATAATGTTGAAGTGAGCAATACATATTACAAGCTGGAAAATAACCTATTCAGTTTGACTTTCTCAAGTTTTTGTTGTTTTTCTTCTTAAGTATTTTAATGCCACCTGTGTTGTTGATGTCCTGGTTATAACTATTGGCTTTTCACTATGAATTCATGGATTTCATGAAACTTAGGGGATTTTCATTCAGGAGGGCACACCATCATCAGCACCGATGCCACATATGTTCAGGAATTGCAGTTCCTCGCAATAAATTAGGAATTGGTGCTCTCTATTTCAGGGTTTGTCAGTAATAAAGAGGAAGTTTTAACTTTGCATTATCATGTTATCACTGGAGTGATAAAAAAATTCCTTTGAGCGTTTCAATGTAGGTTTCACTGGTGAAAACTGGAATTGTCATGAACATTGGTGGGCTGTTGCTGAAGTAGGAGGGCCCTTCTCAATCTCCTTGTCTCCTGTGCAGAATCTTCTGATCAGAAGTCTGTTGTTTCATGTTGCCCAATGCAAATATTAAAGCTGTTAGGATTGATGTGTTTGCTATGACCGCTCATGGACCATTTCAGCACCAGTTTCTAGGTTCTGAGTGAGTGACCTATTAACTCCCTTCCTTTTTACAGGATTTTGGCGTTAGAGAAGCTGGGTGCCGTCTTTAATCAAGTGGCCTTCCCACTGCAGTACACGCCCAGGAAATTCGTCATCCACCCTGAGAGTAACAACCTTATCATCATTGAGACTGACCACAACGCCTACACCGAGGCTACAAAAGCTCAGAGGAAGCAACAGATGGCAGAGGTGATGACACTGACCTTTGGGGCTCAAGTATAAGGTGTTTGTGTGAAATTGTGTTGAAAAGTTTAACTCCCTGTAATTTGGGTTATTCTTTGTTAATATTCAAAGATCCAGGTCCTTTTCAGGTCCTTCAGGCAGAGCCCTTTGCCAAAGTCCATGGTTTTAGAGGCTTTCTTGTGATTCAGGACTAATCCACTGGCCTGGATTTATTCTGTATGTAGCTCCCTATCTGGAACAATTCTTCAGTCCTGGAGCTTCCAAAACAGTCTGTTACATGTTTCCTGGATTCGGGCCCAAAGGAAATAGCTTTCATGTTCCCCACAACACTAGGTACTTCCAGAAATCATTTCCTAGCAAAAAAACAAGTAGCCCCAACCATGTAAAGCTGTATCTGGTCTGGAAGAGAGGAGACAAATAGTCTTAGCAAGGGAAATCAGATGGCCTAAGCAGAAGAATGGTGTTTTCATTTTTGTTTCTCATGACCAGTCAGCTGGTGTTAGTTCCTTTTTGCATTTAAAAAAAGTACCTGTTTTCAGAACCCTTTAGTCATCTTCCCTCTTCCCCTTATCTGTGTACCTCTCCTTTTAATCTTCATTTTTGGAAATTCTGGTTTTGGCCGACAGACTTTGCTACTTTAATATGTTATGAGCTGCCCCTAGAGGTGTTCTTGCTATTTACCCACCTCTTACCCGGCACCCACTTCTGAACACACTAACTCTGACTTGGTTTTTTGGATTTAGGAAATGGTGGAAGCAGCAGGGGAGGATGAGCGGGAGCTAGCTGCAGAGATGGCAGCAGCATTCCTCAATGAAAACCTCCCCGAGTCCATTTTTGGAGCTCCTAAGGCTGGCAATGGGCAGTGGGCCTCTGTGATCCGAGTGATGAATCCTATTCAGGGTAACACACTGGACCTTGTTCAGTTGGAACAGAATGAGGCTGCTTTTAGGTAAGGAGTCCAGGACATTCAGGGTTTTTGGAAATTGCAGTGGGAATTCTTTGGGCTGTGACTAATGTCTGACTCCTGCTTTTTTTCTCTATGCAGTGTGGCCGTTTGCAGGTTCTCCAACACTGGTGATGATTGGTATGTGCTGGTGGGTGTGGCCAAAGACCTGATACTGAACCCCCGATCCGTAGCAGGGGGCTTTGTCTATACCTACAAGCTTGTGAACAATGGGGAAAAACTGGAGTATTTGCACAAGGTAGGAATTAGCCAGTGGTTCTACTGGAATTTAGGTTGTCCTACTAGACTCTCTGCCGTTTGCTTAAGTTAGGGGTCAGATCTTTTGGTGACCATTTTGGAAACCAACTCGTTGATTCGATCCATCTTTTGGTGGCACATGCACCATGCTACTGACACTTTTGTGCTTCAGTGAAACTGGCTAGTGAGCCCCACAGAAAGCCTGTGTGCTGCCCACCCACAATGGAAGAATAGCTGCACACTGAATTGGCCCCTTGTTTGTTGGTTTTACTAACTTTTTTGATCACAAAAATTTGTGATCAAAATTCAACACTTTAAAGTACTAGTATTCTTTGGGTAGTTATTATTGTTTATTGGTTACAGAGTTTCCTTTTGGAAAAGTGAAGAGTTTTGGGGTTGGATGATGGTGATGGTTGCACAACAATGTGAATATACTTAATGCTGCTGAATTGTATACTTAAAAATGGTTAAATGGTAAATTTTGTGTTGTGTATATTTTACCACAATTTGAAAACTATAAAGAAAATATTCTTTTTTGTTGTTGTTTGTTTTTTAGTGGAATTGGGGAACAGTGTGTACTTCCAGGACTTTTTTTCCAAGTCAAGTTGTCCTTTTAATCTTAGTTGTGGAGGGTGCTGTTCAGCTTCAAGTTGTTGTTCTTTCATTCTTAGTAGTGGAGGGCGCAGCTCAGCTCCAGGTCCAGTTGCCATTGCTAGTTGCAGGGGGTGCAACCCACCATCCCTTGCAAAGTTGAACCGGCAACCTTGTGGTTGAGAGCCCACGCTCCAACCACCTGAGCCATCTGGGAGCTCAGCGGCAGCTCAGCTCAAGGTGCCGTGTTCAATTTTAGTTGCAAGGGGCAGAGCCCACCATTCCTTGCGGGACTTGAGGAGTTGAACTGGCAACCTTGTGGTTGAGAGCCCACTGACTGGCCCATGTGGGAATCGAACCAGCAGCCTTTGGAGTTAGGAGCACGGAGCTCCAATCGCCTGAGCCACCAGGCCGGCCCAAGAAAATATTCTTGTTCTCTCCTCTACACAGATAGTACATGAATGTGGCTTCTCCAGCCTTCCCACAAGCGGAATGTGTTTTAGGATATAATTATTTCACAGACCCTTCTTCCTGCTAAACTCATTGTGTCTCCCTTACAATTAAGATGTCACTTGTCAGTAGTACTCCTTTCACATTCCTCCACAAACTAGTCACTTCTCAGATACTGAGGCTTTACTGGTAATGGCGCCAGTTGAATTTTCATGGGCTCTGAGTGTTCATCAGGCACCAGGACTTCTTTTAACTTGCGGCATTGGTCCACTTGCTGGGTGAAATAAATGCAGCATGTGGGACCTGTTCACCCAAACACCCTGTTTCGTAGAAACTTGATGTGTGGTTTATTTCTCTGATAGCAAAAGATGATTACTTGTTATCTGTCTTCCTGACAGATGCCTGTCGAAGGTATTTTGGGTCGTGGGGGTGGGGCTAGCATATGGCTGTATGTTCTGTAGCTGCATTATCTGCTTTTCCTCTCACAGACTCCAGTGGAAGAGGTCCCTGCTGCCATTGCTCCATTCCAGGGTAGGGTGTTGATTGGTGTGGGGAAGCTTCTGCGTGTTTATGACCTGGGAAAGAAGAAGTTACTCCGAAAATGTGAGAACAAGGTAAATATGGTAGAAGGCCCAAGCTCTAACTAGTGAGGAAAGAGGAAACGGTGGTAGGGTTATGGGCAGTTAATTATCAAAATCAGGTCAATCTTAGGACCTTGTTGTAGTCACTGAATTCCAGGCTCTGAGTTAGGCCCTTGAGACTTGAGAAGGGCAGGAGGAGATGAGTTTCTTGACTTCTTCAATCTTAAGAACCAGAGTTCTGTCCTGCCTGCTTCTATACGTAACTTTAGTTTTGAGAATTAGGCATATATTTGCTCCATAGGCATACCTTATTTTGTTGTACTTTGCAGATACTGCTGTTTTCACAAATTGAAGGTTTGTAGCAACCCTGTGTGGAGGAAATCTATCCAGTCCATTTTTCTAACAGCATTTGAACATTTTTATGTCTCTATTATGTTTTGGTAATTCTTGCAATATTTGAACTTTTTCATTATTGTTATGGTAATCTGTGACCAGTGATCTTGATGTTACTATTGTCATTGTTTTGGGGCTCCACGAACCATGCCTGTATAAGACAGCTAACTTACTTGATAAACATTGTGTGTGTTCTTATTACTCCACCGATTGGCCATTCCCCTGTCTCTATCCCTCGTCTTAGGCCTCTATTCCATGAGACACGACGATGTTGAAATTAGGCCAATGAATAACCTACAATGGCCGCTTAGATGTTCAAGTGAAAGGTGGAGTTGCATCTCGCTTTGACTCAAATGCTACAAATGATTAAGCTTAGTGATGAAGGCATGTTGAAAACTGAGATAGGCTGAAAGTTAGGCCTCTTAACACCAAACAGCCGAGTTATGAATGCAAAGTAAAAGTTCTTGAAGGAAATTAAAAATACTACTCCAGTGAACAAATGATAAGAATGTGAAACAGCCTTATGCTAATATGGAGAAAGTTTTAGTGGTCTGGATAGAAGATCAAACCAGCCACAACATTCCCGTAAGCCAAAGCCTGATCCAGAGCAAGACCCTAACCCTTTAATTCAGTGAAGGCTATGAGAGGTGAGAAAACTTCCAAAGGAAAAATGTGAAGCTAGCACAGGTTGGTTTATGAGGCTAAGGAAAGCAGCCTCCTCCTTAAAAGTGCAAGGTGAAGCGGCAAGTATTGCTGTAGAAGCTGCAGCAAGTTCTCCAGAAGATCCAGCTAAGATAATTAAGGTGGCCACAACAGACTCAGTGTAGATAAAACAGTCTATTGCAAGAAGATGCCGTCTAAGGCTTTTCATAGCTAGAGAGGGGAAGTCAGTACCTGGCTTCAAAGGACAGCCTGAATCTGGGTATGGGCTGATGCAGCTGGGAATGGAAGCCAGTCCTCGTTTACTGTTCCCCAAATCCTAGGACCCTTAAGGATTATACTAAATCTGCTATGTCTCTAAATGGAACAAAAAGGCCTGGGTGATAGCACATCTGTTTACAGCATGGTTTACTGAATATTTGAAGCTCACCATTGAGACCTGCTCAGAAAAAGATTCCTTTCAAAATATTACTGTTCATTGACACTGCACCTGGTCACCCAAGAACCTGATGGAGAGAAACAAAATTAATGTCGTTTTCATGCTTGCTAACACAACTCTGTTCTGCAGCCCATGGGTCATTCTAGATGCCATTAAGAACATTTGTTATCCATGGGAAGAGATCAAAATATCAACATTAACGCTGTAGGAGATGTTCATTCCAGCTCTCGTGGATGACTTTGAGGGGTTTAAGACTTCAGTGGAGGAAGTAACTGCAATAGAGAAAAATAGCAAGAGAATTAGAATTAGAAGTGGAGCCTGAAGATGTGACTGAATTGCTGCAACTTCATGATAAAACTTAACAGATAAGGAGATAGATGCTTCTTATGAATGAGTGAAGAAAGTGTTTTTTTGAGATGGAATCTGCTGGTGATGATGCTGGGAAGACTGTTGAAATGACAGCATAGGATTTAGAAGATTACATCAACTTAGCTGCTGCAGCAGTGGCATGTTTTAAGAGGATTTACTCCTACTATTTCAAAAGAAGTTCTACCGTGGGTAAAATGCCATCAAATAGCATTGCATGCTGCAGAGAAATTGTTCGTGAAAGAAAGAGGTAGCTGTTGTGGTAAATGTCCCTTGTCTTATTAAGACATTGCCACAGCCACTCCAACCTTCAGCAGCCACTACTGATCAGTCAGTAGCCATCAGCATCGAGGCAAGACCCTCCACCACCACCAGCAAATAGATTATGACTCACTGAAGGCTCGGATCATGGTTAGCAGTTTTTAGCAATAAAATATTTTACAATTAGGTATATGGTTTTTTTAGACATACTGTTATTTACATTTAATAGACTACAATATAGTGTAAATATAACTTCTATGCACTGGGAAACCAAAATTCGTGTGACCCAACTTTGTTGTGATAAGTACATTAAAACTATTTAACTCTTTCAGCCATCTTCAAGGAATTTATTGCTGACTACTGTTCTTTGCTGTGTGCCATTCTGCAGACCTTATATATGTTGCAGTCAGAGAAAGCTGGACTTTCTGTGGGTTCTGAACCTCAAGGTTACACCCATTGCTGTCTTTATTTTTCCCAGCATATCGCCAATTACATCTCTGGGATCCAGACTATTGGGCACAGGGTAATTGTGTCTGATGTCCAAGAAAGTTTTATCTGGGTTCGCTACAAGCGTAATGAGAACCAGCTCATCATCTTTGCCGATGATACCTACCCCCGATGGGTCACTACAGCTAGCCTCCTCGACTATGACACTGTGGCTGGGGCAGACAAGTTTGGCAACATTTGTGTGGTGAGTTAATGTTAACCGGCATTGCCGTGATGTGCAGGAAAGCTGGCTCCGTTTGTGGTAAAGCCAAGGGCCCAGGACTATTGCTCTCTAATGTGGAAAGTGACATTGCTATAAAATTCTGTCCTAAGGCTCACTCTAAAAGGAAAACTTGCATTTTCTAAGCCTTATCAGTTGTTTTTTTTATTTTAGCCTGTTTCACCCCACTCTTCCCCATGGAACATGATTTAATGATAGATTTAGTTTGAGTTCATGTCATACTTATTTCCACTTTTTGCCTGAATTTTGGCTTATCTTTTTAAGCCCTATCTAACTTCTCTTTTTTATGTTCTGTGCTCTTTGTTTTTGCTCTTGCTATGTCAGACCCTTGCTCATGGGCTCATTCTCTTGAGTTTCTCACTCCTCAGAAAGCAGACAGGCAGGAGACTTGGGCCCAGGCCTTTGCCAAAGGCAGTTGCCCGTAGGCTTGCTTGCAAGGACCTGGGGCATTTATGTTGCTTGGCGATGTAGCTGAGTATGTGCAGGACCCAGCCCTGTGATTTGTGTCACTTACTTGTAGGTGAGGCTCCCACCTAACACCAACGACGAAGTGGATGAGGATCCCACAGGAAACAAAGCCCTGTGGGATCGGGGCTTGCTCAATGGTGCCTCTCAGAAGGTAAGATTCAAAACGGGCCCCAAAGGACCAGCCTGTGTAGTACATTTCCCGTGACCCTCACTGAGGAAACATGAATTATCCACAGTGCACATAACTGTGCTGAGTGCACTCTGTGCATGAAAGTCCCTAAGTTGACAGTGTGTATGTAGCCTGTGATGAATGAACGCGAGTTTGATGTAAGCTGACCATGTCACTATCCTGTTTCTATGACACTGTAGAATAGAAATTTTTCTGAGACATTTTAGCAGTGTAAAAATCTCAGAACATAGTGAGTTCCTTGAAGAAGACGGTTGCACAGTTCATTCCTGATACTAACCAGTTCTTCTCTGAGGTGTGTCCTGGGCCCTCCACTTTCTGTACGGATGTATGTCTATAGTAGAGCACCTCTGGATTTGTGAAAAATAGATTCCTTTTAGAGGGCTAGCCTGGTGTTTGCTCTTGTTTTTAGCATTTTCTGTGATTTCCTTTTTTTAAATTGTAAACTTGACAATTTAACAAAGAAATTTTAGTTTTAATTATCAGAAATGATCTAATGTCATGTTTGTGAGGGCATTAAGCTCTACGTAAACGTTAAGAACATTTTTAAGTATTTTTAAGTTTTAGTGATTTTTGGATTTTAAAAATGGTGAACTCTGCCCTTTGGGGGCCCTGCTTGCTCTTGGGAATCTAGAACAGGCTCCCGAGGGCCCACACAGTTAACTGGTCTGTTTTTGCCTTGCAGGCAGAGGTGATCATGAACTACCACGTGGGGGAGACGGTGCTGTCGTTGCAGAAGACCACGCTGATCCCTGGAGGCTCGGAGTCGCTTGTCTATACCACTCTGTCGGGAGGGATTGGCATTCTCGTCCCATTCACATCTCACGAGGTGAATTCTCCCACGCTCTTCTGGCCTTTGCCTTCTCAACGTGGTTTCTTTGTGCCAGATCTGCTTAAGAGGGCAAATCCATTTGTCCCCACCTGCACCTAGGAGTGTTCTGGGAATTTTATACGGTGACAAGTGCCTGGGGAGATAGGAATGCTGACCCCCACCCCCACCAGAAAGCCATTTGTTTTTATATTGGGTTTGGTTGTGATGTGGGTATAGGGTTAGAGTCCAAAACCCCAGAACCAAATCCCCCAGACTAGGAATGGTGTGCTGATGAGGACTGGGGCACTCACTGCCTCCTAGAGCCAACTGTAGGATTGGCTAAATTTGGTTTCTGGCAGTCCAGCCAAGGAAGCTGAGATCAGGTATCTGCCTTCACATGCTCTGCAAATACAGAGAGGTTTTCTTCCAGATTTTAGCTATCATGTAGCGGGAAAACCTATGGTCATCAGAGGAGTGATTTAGATACTTAACATCTGTTTACATGGTAAAAATCAATGGCTTTTCTGTTCATTGTGCTTCTGAAAATCATAGAATAGTAGCTGCAATCACGTTTTTCTTTTAGTGACAGACTCTTTGTTTTTTTCTGCCAGGACCATGACTTCTTCCAGCATGTGGAAATGCACCTGCGGTCTGAGCATCCTCCTCTTTGTGGGCGAGACCACCTCAGCTTTCGTTCCTATTATTTCCCTGTTAAGGTAGGTCTTCGTTGGAAATCTAGAGTGAAAGGGGTCATCCTCAGCTCATTTATCCGGTCTTTTCACTCCCTCCCTTAAAAATCTGAACAGTCTGGAATTGAGGAGTATTCAGGGATTGATGGAGACAGTAACGGGAGAGAGGGTCATCTCTGGGCAGACCACAGACAGAGAAAAGCTTTCACCCAATTTTGCTAGTCTGAACTCTGGCTACTAAGGATCAGCTTACAGTAGTGTTCCTGGCTCTGTAAGTGAAGTTCAAGTATTTGTAAGAGAATAAAAAGCTTTCCTTGCAGCTGCTGCTCTAGCATGTGACATACTCGTTGGGCATCTAAGCTTTTTCTTCTCATTTTTCTACGTCGTAGAATGTGATTGATGGAGACCTCTGTGAGCAGTTCAACTCCATGGAGCCCAACAAACAAAAGAATGTCTCTGAAGAACTGGACCGAACCCCACCTGAGGTGTCCAAGAAGCTTGAGGACATCCGGACTCGCTATGCCTTCTGAGCCTTTTTTCCCATGGGGCTTGTCAGAGACTCTGTGTTTTGTTTTCCCCCACTATCTGGCTCTGAACCCATATGGCAGAAGAACGGTGGCTCGTTAATTAAGACTGCAATATTAAAGCTAACAGCTCTTTCCCATCCACTCTTTTCCTGGAATGACTGTTTCCCCAAACATTGGCATTGAGAATTGCTATGCTTCTCCCTGCCTGGTACATAATACATTGCCCCAGGTTCCGGTGTGGAATACAATGCCCCTTAGTCCTCAGAGCTTTCCCTGCATTGATATTTCTGGCTCTCATGTCTACTTTTGTACACACCCTTAATTTTTAACTGGTTTTGCTGTAAATATAGTTTTGTACCATGTTATCTTTGTGGGAGGGACTAAAGGAGGGAGGGAGGCAAGCTGAGGTGGCGACCAGGCTGGATATAGTATAACTCCTGCGTTCTGCTACTCTGGAACCTAACCAGAAATACAAACCTAGTTTTTAAGGTAGCTGGTGTCCATGTGTCTTTTTTAGGGGTGAGAATTAGGGTGGGAGAATTGAGCCTTGGTTGGAGCAGGAAGAACTGAGTATTAGTCCATGTTACCTACGTGGATTTCTGGCACCCTCTGGCCTCCCACTTCCAGCATTAATGTCTTTTTGGCTTTCTCTAGTCCTTTCTGTTATTCAGATGAAACTTGGGCTCAGTAATAACCATGTGGTCATTCACACCTCTTTTCATTGGATATTGAGTAAGGGTGATTGATTTCTCGTCCCCTGATTTAGCTTCCTTCTACTTTGAGGTGTTAAAGTGAAGGATTCGGCGTGAATTCTAGCTGGGTGATCTCTTAACAGACGCTCCCTTTACTTCTACAGCTCCTGAAGTGGATGAGCTTTCGCATTTGACTACCAGAAAGGATCAGGAAGTGCAGAAGTACCAGACACTAACCTTCCCTTGGCAGCAAAGTCAGTGTATGTGGTACCTGTTTAAAGGCACATGGGTAACCGGGGTACCGTCTACAGCAGGCATCCTAGGTGGACGCGGGAGGGCCTTTGGGTGTGAGGCAGCAGCACGGGTAGCCTGACAGTTGGAAGTGACCCAGTCTCAGAACTGTTCTAGCCCATACCTGGGAATTCAGCCTTCTTCCTGCCCAGCTGGGTGGGAAGCCTTAAATGTCCAGGCAGTCCCCTTAGCTTCCTTGAACCTGGAAAGACCTGAGTTCACTGCTATTCTCGGTACTTCCGAAAGGAAAACATTCTTTCATGTTCGTGTGCTCAGCCACTTCATTTTGTAGATTCTCTGGCTGACGCTGGGTTAGAATCAGGAATGGAAGTGATTAGACACAGTCTGACCCCAAGCAGCCCACAAACCAGTGCAGAAGAGGGTTCCCGGTGCTGTGCCGTGGAACTGTGTATCTTTAATCAGGACTTGATTGTACATCAGTCAGTAGAGCCTCAGGTTTTGCTAGGAATTGAATCCCTAAATAACTCTTCTTTGTTATTTAAGCTCTTAAGCTCATGGATTTGCATAGTATACAGTACTACTGAACGACATCTGCACAGGCTAATGCAGGGGCTCATTTTTCCTGTGGCCCCCATCTAAACCCACTTCCATTTAGTCTGTCAGATGGTATGAAGTTGACATGCAGTAGTCAGAGAAACTCAGCAAAGATGTTTGAGCAGCACAACTTGTTCCTAGCGTCTTTTCTGAAATACTTCCGACAGTAGTGGGAGGCGGTGTAAGGAAGCAAAACTTGATCTCTGTATAGAATCAGGAATTGTTGCCATTGTTTTTGAATAATACAGCAGTTTATTAGTTACATAATCATTGCCTAGGGGTGGAGGACACTGCCATACAAGGCCACATGGGGGTTGCACTCAGGAACCTAGGAAACAAGTAGGGGCTATGGGTAACAGGCTTTGTAGTATCAAAAGGGTGGGTGCCTCCTGGTTTTATGGAAGGATGTGATTGGCTTCTTTGAGTAAGTCATTTACTGGCAGGGACCTGAGATGAGCGGGAACTATGCCTGGTCTCTTGATAAGGAGGGTTGTTTAGCAAGAGCAGAGTGGGAAGGGAAACATGGTTAGGTCGTTTGAAGCCCTTCTGGTTTTACAGCATATAATAATGAATCTTAATTCTAGATCTTATACCACTACTGGGAATGTGTGGTCACCTGATTATTGCCCCACTGGAGAGCCACAGGTAGGCCAGGCAAGAGTGGGTTTTATGTTGGATTGTGTTGTGCTTCCAGTTATTACAAGATTCTTTTCTATTTCTCAATGGCCCAAAGCCCAGTGAAAGTGATGGAAACTCAGTGGGATTGTCACAGAACTGTGGGTGCATATTGTGAAAGGTTGATAGATGACGGCAGATCGTGAACTAATATTCCAAGCATTGTGCTAATAAGCTCAGAGAAATTCACATGGCCTGCTCAGCTGAGCATTCTAATAGGGGAGAGAAAGCTTATACATATGAAACAATCAGCCAAGATGTATTTATAGTAGAAAGAACTAGAGTCACATATGATCTTGGCTTGGCCAAATAACGCTGGGTGAATTTGAACAAGCCATTTAAAACTTGTGAGCCTTGGGTCCCTGTCTATAGAATGTAAAGGGAGAGATGTGACATCTGCTGTACAGAAGTCCCTAAATATGTTTCCCAACTTTGAAACAGCATCTTGGTTCCTGAGAATCCCAACATTTATCTAAAAGTCCAAGTGACCCTGTGTCTCGGGAGTACAAATTTTGTTTGTATGTTTACTTATTTCCTCAAATTTTCCTAATAGTGAAAACCATCCCTTAGGCCACTCAATAAAAATACAGCTTCTGAGGCACCTTCCCCTAAAGACTGAAACATCGAAGTCTGGAATGGGGAACATGTAATTGACATACAGCACTGTATAAGTTGAAGGTGTACAGCATGATGGTTTGACTTGCATATATTGTGAAATTACTCATCTCATAGACTGAAAAAAATTTTTTTCTTGTGATGAGAACTTTTGGGATATCTCTTAATAACTAACATAATACAGCAGTGTGAGCTAGTCGTCATGTTGTACATTACATCATTAGAACTTAAAACTGGAAGTTTGTTCCTCTGAGTACCTTGCTTCAGTCCCTATACTCTCCATCCACCCCCAACCCTGCCTCTGATAACTGCAAACCTGATCACATTTTCTGTTGAGTTTGGTTTTTTGTTTTGTTTTTTTAGATTCCACATATAAATGAGATCATATCTTCTGACCTGTTTCACTTAGCATAATGCCTTCAGGGTCCATCCATATTGTTGCAAATGGCAGGATTTCCGTCATTTTGTTTTTTATCACTTAATAATATTCCATTGCACACATATAACAAGTTCTGTATCCATTCATCTGTCAGTGGACACTTAGATTGTTTCTAAGTTTGGCTATTATAAATAAGGCTACTATGAACATTGGGTAGATATCTTTTTCAAGTTAGTGTTTCCATTGGGTGTGTTCCCAGAGGTGGAATTGCTGGATCGTATGTTCCATTTTTAATTTTTAAGGATCCTCTATACTGTTTTCCATAGTGACTGTACCAGTTTACAGTCCTACCAGCAGTACACAAGGATTCCTTTTTCTCCACATCCTCACCAGCATTATCTCTTTTTATTGATGGCCGTTCTCACAGGCAAGAGGTGATCGTATGTTGTGGTGTTGATTTGCATTTTCCTAATGATGATGTTGAGCATCTTCTCATGTAGCTGTTGACCATTGGTATATCTTCTGTGGAAAAATATCTGTTCAGATCCTTTGCCCATTTTTAATCGGATTTTTTTTATTTATTTATTTATTTATTTATTTGTTTGTTTGTTTGTTTGTTTGTTTGTTTATTGCTATTGAGTTGTATGGGTTCTTGGTATATTTTGGATGTTAACCCCTTATTGGATACATGGTTTGCAAGTAATTTTTTCCATTCTGGAGGTTGTCTTTTCATTTTGTCGATTGTTTCTTTTGCTGTGCACTTTTTAGTTTGTAGTCCCACTTGTTTATTTTTTATTTTGTAACATGTGCTTTAGATAGCATATTCAGGAACTGACACCATTGAGCTTCCTCTGCATATCTTTCCATGAGTTAGGTTGTATTCTGCAAGAGAGAGGGCTTTGGCAAGTGGAATTTATGGAGCATAGGCACAAGGAATTAGGCTTGAATGTGTTGAGAGCAGGAATTTTGTCTAGTTCAGAGTTGTTGCCCCAGGACCTACAAAAGGTGTTTCATAAATATTTAGTGATTGGATGAGGCTAAATTACAAATCCCGTCTGTTGGTATTAAGGGGATCTGCTCAATTTCTTTGGTTTCGTTGAGCAACCAGGTAAATGAACTCTGTCCAGCCTTGCAGAACACTTCAGACGTTGCCATGGAACTCAGAAGGGATGATGTCAAGACACCGAGGCATTTGTGCTAGGTTCTTAGGATCGTTCCCATCCTGCTGCCCTGATGAGTCCCTGCAACTTGGGTCTAAGAAACGGCTGAAAAGGTTTTAGCTGCCTCAGCATTCCCCTGACCTCAGGCGTGGAGGTTCCACAGATGTTGTTTCCTTTGGAAGATCTCTTGCCAAGAATAGCATTCCTTTGGGGGAGGGGGTTCAAGTTGGACTGTAGATGGAATGTTGCTTTTTTTTCTTTTTTTTTAATGTATTGCTAGCAAGACAGCTGCTGGGCCTGGAAAGGCTCGGGGTTCACTTGTCTCCCTGGGAGAGCGCAGGTCTCCAGAGTGTGTGCTGCTCCCATGCCTGACCTCTTGAGTTTCTCATTAGTGGGAAGCCAGAAATGTTGGGAGCAATCTTCAAATGGGATCGACCTGGCTTTCAATTTTTTTTTTTTAATTCCTAAATTCTGTTTATCTTCAAAATAGAAACGACATGTGTTTGCATGAATCATCCACTTGCTCATTTTCATATGGAATATTGTATGTGAATATTTTAAGTGTATTGCACCCTTAAAATATATTCAAGAACTATATCTAGAGCTCAGAAGAACCATCTCTGCTGCTGAAATCAATGTAGGAGGACAGAGGCTTACTCTGGCTACATGGTACAGACTCGGTGAACACCTCCATGGTTGGTGGCTGACTTATCTACATTTGAGGGTCTGATAGCTCAATATATGGGGCTTGTGTGAAATTGGAGTGAACTGAAGGGAAATCATCAGATACTACACAGCAGGCAGAAGAATGCCCTTTACTAGTCTGCACCAGCACAACCAAGAGCTGTCTCTGTAGAAGCTTTGAAAGCCAACATCAGAAGATATGCCTAACCTGCTAGAAGATGCTGCTAAATTAATTTATTCCACCATTATTTACTGAACACCTACTGTGTGCCACTTCCTTACAAGTCTGCTTTGCACCCAGAAGTTGGAGAGTTTTTATAACCTAGTCTCAGTCCCGTTGAGGCTGATGGTGAAGTGATTCTGCCAGAGAGATGGTAAGTTCAGGAGAGCCTAGGGCCCGTGTCTCTGGTTTCCTCAGATAAAACAGGCACAGCCTTGAGACTTGCAGGAAAAATCAGAAGGTCCAAAGTAAAAAATAAAGTGGAGGGTGGGTAGCCAAAGTTTTTTCAGTTCAGGAAACTTCGGAAACACCTGCAGAGTGTTTTAACCCTAGTTGGACAGGAAGGTCATCTGAGATTGTCAGAGTCCTGGGTTCTCCCCCAGATTACTTAAGAATCGTTTGGTGATGTCTGTATATTTCACAATCTGGTGATAATGATCAGACCTGGAGATCACCAGGAATGAGGGAACATTGCTTCTTACTCAAAATGAACCCCCCAAAACATCAAGTTTGGAATTTCCAGTTTGGGGACAAAAGGCTGGAGACTCAACTGGAAGCAGCTAAAGGCCCCTGTCAGCACCACCACCCCACCCACCCATCCCCTCAATCTAGCAGCTCTGTCAGGACTCAGTCAGGTTTGACTGTAATCCCAGAGGCAAACCTTTCTCAGTTCCCCACCTCTAACTCTTGTCCTCTAGAGCCCGGACCTCTGATTTTTCAATGCACGAGCCCACTCAGCAGAACTTGCTCCCTTCTCTTGACTCAAAATCTCAGGGAAAGAGAGTTGCCTTTGATTAGGTCACTTGGGGAGTTTTCACCAGTTAATTTGGACCATGAATTAAATGTGTATAAGCTAGTGACAAGTAATAAATATGAACATTTACTGTGGGTTATCAGGGCCTGACACTGTTCACACGACGTGCCAGGGAATCTCTTGCCTTTAAGAAGCTGATGCTGCAACTGGAGAAAGGACAGTCAGAAACAAGGTATCTTGTCAAATGCCAGATAGGAGTGAAGGCCATAGAACACACTGGACAGGTAACCTGGGTTCACTAATCTCTAAGCAAGGTCTCAGTTTCCTGTCTGTAAAACAGAGAAGATGACCAACATCCTGAGTCTTGGTAACAGCAAAGTGCTTTCCCTGGGCTTCTGCGGGTGTGTGGGGGGTGGGGTTCTGAGAAGACCCTGCCATAGAACTTGGGTACAGAAGCCTGGGGAAACCTGGAGCCGCCTCCATCTTGAACTGCTATCCTGTATGCAATGATTTGAAAGAAAGGGGCATCATTCCAAGCCAAGAGGCCCCAGAAAAAGCATAGCGAAGCCCGTTCAGGCTCTTGTGAGGCCCCAGTGAGATCCTATGGCTGTTCCCCCATTACCTCCACCCCCTCTTACCCTCCCCTGGGCTGCCTGACTGGTATGAATCAACTTGGCAGAGCTCTCCAGGAAGGCTGTGAAGAGGGTGTAGCCAGTATAGCCACTGCCTTGGGAATGGGCGTGAGGAGTTAGCCCTAGTGCATTCCAGTGTGGGCATTGTCCTGTTGGAAGTTCAGGGCCAAACCAGGAATCCAGTTTTATCCATCTAATTGAGAAGCCATTTCTTGAACAACTACTTGAGCCAGGCATTGACACTCATAGTAAGCTAATGCCAACATCTTTTAGGCCAGCATTTCCCCAAGTAGGTGCTGTGGATTCCTAGATGTTAAAGGCCACCCCCTTAAAGGATTCCGTGCTCATACTCAGGGAAACCCTGCAAACTGTCTTGGATAGTTTGATGCTTTGAACACAGCCCTTCCCCTGCCCCCTGCCCTCTGCTCCCCACTTGTAATGTCCCTTGAGGGGTAGGCCCTCCCCAACTCCAAATATAGTCTTGAGTAAATCGGGGAGCTTGCTATGGAAACTAGGTAGAGGTGGAGCTGCCCTTTTGGTGCCCACAGAACTCTGCTGGGCAGAGCCGTTCTCAGCACTCCTGCCAACCCAGGCAAAGTGAGTGCCCTTGTCCTAGGAGATGGGACTTAGCACAGGGCCCCTTTTCTGTGTCCTCAGAAGCTCTGGGAGTGCTGTGTGCCAGACCACATGTTACGCCAGGACAGGCCCTGTGTCACGTGGGAAAGCCCTGGCTGTGTGATTTTGGGTTCGATACTTTATCTGAGCTCATGTCTCCATCTATAGACTGGCTAATTGATCGGTCCTCAACCTGATATTTATTAAAGGCCTTTTGTCTAATGTTTGTCCTCCTACGTGCACTCTGGTCACTACCACATCATCCAGTTTTATAAGACTTTTTGGTCAAAGGACTTGTGTTCTGGAGAAGAGCTGGGGTAGCTCCTTAACGACCCAATCTTTCTGGTAGCCAGGCAGGACATGATTCTGGGGACCCTCACCATCAACTAGCCAGATGCCATGTGTCACAACAGTTCCCAATTGATCCTCCTACTCCACACTCTAAGGCAGGCTGGGGACACGTGGCCCTGCCCCGCCCTTGCTGGCTTCAGTTTCTGAATCGGAGTTGCAGTGGCTTGCTTTCCCCGCCCTTTCCATCCGTCGGGAAGCCTGGATTGTGGGCTGGGGGAAACCGCAGCCTCTCCTACCTGGTAACCCACTGCCCCCAGCCCCCAGCCCCTAGACACCTGCTTCAGGTTCTGGAGCCCCTGAAAATCGCCAGCAAATCAATAGAAGATTACATCCTGGTACGGGAACAGGTAAGAAGGCAGTCGGTTTTCTCTCACATGGTTTACTTTGCCTGATTTCTCCACCCCAATTTAGCTGCTTCCTTCCCAGACCACAGCAAGAGGGATTTGAGCTAGACAGTCCCAGCCAAGAAGCTCGGAGCTATGTCTTAGAGAAATGGTATGAATTCTGTGTTTCGGGTTTCACTTTTAAACCTTTGCTTTCATCAGCCTTGCAGGAAAAGAACATCCAAATATGAGAAGTAACAGAGCAAGTTCTCTCTGTTGCCTTCGGAGGTTTGTAAATCAGCAAACCCACATGTTTAACTGGTTGCCATGGTTACTGGGTATTGCTCCACCGTATATTGCTTTAGGTCTTTAGACCTTACTGTATACACTATGTGCGTGAATTATCTGTCACATGTGATTTAAAATCCTTTAAAGGAAAGGAAAAAAACGGCATAGGTGAGACTTTCATTCAGTCAGACAGTATTCTGAAATTAAAATATTCTGCCCTTACATTTTGCATTTATTTTAAATGCTCATAATAAACCAACTGTGTCATTTTTAAAGTCCATGTGGTATTGGCCATGTTACCAGTCCCATCCCAGGATGTGCAGCCTTTGTCCCTCGATCGTGAAGTTGGATTGCTTCCAGGTGTTTTGCAATTAATAATTCCACTTTTATGGACAACTTTGTGAAAATTATTTTAGTCTCTTAGATTTCTTTTTCCCCTCGGGTCTTATTTCCCATCCAGAATGAATACTTGGGCAGAGGGCAAGAGCATTTCTGTAGTTCAGCTCATGTTATACACATGAGGTCAGCTCACTCATAAGAATTATTAGTCTAATTTCCTAATTTCTAGGACTCTGATGGCATGAGGATGTGGTTGGGGAGCTTGTTTCATCTGGGTATTTTTTTTAGGAAGGGGGGACGGAGGCCATTTAACATGGTTAAGACCTGACCTTTGAAGGCAGGCTGCCTGACCTTGAAAACCCACAGAATTGATTAGTGCAGTGTAGAATACAAATAAGAAAACTTCACAGGGGTACAAGAAAGGCAGAATGTTTGTATAGCACTAGCACAATGTCTGGCACTTACTAAGAATTGCTGTAAGGTTCTTTCAAGCCTGGGGATTTCTCTGGGTCATTTTATAAGTTGGGCATAATTGAGGGTTCAACCTTGACTCCTTCCACTCTTCAGGTGGCTGGATAGCCACCTATTGAAGATTTTTTGACTATGTACCAAGCCCCTATCTGTGCTAAGGGTTAGAAGGCTGGGCAGCAGGAGATAACAAATCAGGTTTGCCTCTTTTTGGAGCGCCCCCAGATCTTTGGCTCCTACTGCCATCAGATCTAGATGCCATCCTTTCCATCTCTCAGCCGTTTCTCAAAGCACAGGTTGAAGGGATCCCTGGGTAGAGGGGAGAGTTCCCCAGAAGTCTGTGGGCACACCCTTTGTTCCCCACTCTAGGTTAGGTTATTGGGAGGCTCATCCACAGTGGAATGAGCACAGGCTGGTCAGGCTGGGTTCTAATCCTGGCCGCACCAATTCCCAGCAGTGGGCAGTCACTGGAGCTCTCATCCTCAGTTTCCTCATCTGTAAAATGGAAATGTTAATACCTGTGCCATAGAATTACATGAGACAACATAGGTAAACCCCTGGCGCATAGGGACCTATTACTGTGGAAGGTCAAGGCCATGTTCCAGAGCTTTGGGGAAGATAACAGAATTAGCCGTAAAAGACAGGCAGAAAACTCATGTGTTCATTTTCTCAAACATTTATCAGGCTGGCTGGCCGTGGTGCTGGAGAGACACATAGACAGGCTCCCTGCTTTTGATACAGCCCATCCTGTAGGAGCAGAATAGGCTGTAACTGAGGCTACCTGGTCACTCTGGGACAGCTCCCTGCTTAAGAAGGAAAAACAATCTATTAGAGAGGAGAAGGAAGCAGGAATAGCAAGTGGGAAAGCTGAGTCGAGTTTGGGAAAGAGCGTTTGGAAAGTTCAGGAGGGCTGCAGGGCTGTGTGATGGGAAAGGGAGAGGGAGATGAAATGAGAGCAATCAGTGGAGACCAAGTTTTATTAAAGAACTTGAAGGTCAAATGAGAATTTAAACTTCATCTCAATGATATGGAGATTTAAGTGGGTTTGGGGATGCCTGTTCTGGCAGCTTTGGGGGTTGAGGGATGGTGTCGGAGGCCTGGAATGTCCCCAGCCTTCCACCCCATCTTGGGCTTTGATGATACCCAAAATAAATAAATAAATACAGAAAGTGGGATTCTCAGGATAGGCTGAGTGAGAGGGAGCCTGGCCTGGGAGTTGGGGCCTGGGCTTCTGGGGTTCTGGTCCCAGCTCCTCCACCACCAGAGTAGAGTTGATGGGTCTTCCTGCCTCAGGTGAGGGTTCAGGGCAGTTAGGCAGTTAGGCAGTTAGACAGTTCTCTCCTGGGAGTCCAAAATGTCTCTGGACGCTGCAGCACCCTGCCACTCCCACCCCCCTCCCGGGCCCCCAGGGGAATGCTGTCCGGTGGGCGTCCATGACTCAGCCTTGGAAGGACGTCATCTCTGAAATGGGCAGTTTGACCCTTTGACCCCGAGAGACTCCATGGAGTCCTGAGAACCATGGCCTGCAGGCCTGTGACAATCCCAGGAGGTTTCTGGGCTCCAGCTATCCTGCACACTTGTGCATGAGGGCCATGTCCCACAATTGGGGGGTGGTGTCCGCTGGGGACAGGGTTGCTGTTATTCTGGGAACCGACCTCCTGAGCTTCCCAGGGCTGCCGGCAGACTTCTGTCTGTGCGTCCTGGCCAGGAAGGGCCCTATACCCGGTCAGGCCTCCCACACCCAGGGGCCATCTCAGGTTATGGTGGGCACGTGTCTATCGTTAGCAAGGTTGAGGTCAAGGTGAGGAGTTTGAAAGGCCCTTGCAGCTATTCAGAAAGGTCAGGCCCTGCTCTGAAGTTTTCTGGGTGCCTATTGCCTGTCATAGCATGAGAACGTTTACATTCTGGCTCAGGGCTCTCCCAGCACATTCAAGCCCCCACTTCTGGCTTTATCACCCACATCTCCTCAACATTCCCTTCCCTGTAGCCACACCTGCCCTTCCCTCTTTCCCAAGAGCCAGAACTTCCCGGCTTCCTTGCCTTCCTACTTTCTCAGATCATGAAAACCTCTTCGTCAGCATTTAAAAAAAACGATCGGAATCATTTTTAAGTGAGCAGTTCAGTGGTGTTAAGTACATTTACATTGTTATGAAACAGATCTCCACAATTTTTTCACCTTGCAAAACTGAAACTCTGTACCCATTAAACAATAATCTCCCATTTTCCCCCACCCCCACTTTCTTCTTTCCCCCAGCTACTGACAACTACCAACCAACATTATGTTTCTACGAATTTGACTACTCCTGGGTACCTCACACAAGAATCATATAGTATTTGTCTTTCTGTGTCTGGCTTATTTCATTTAGCGTAGTGTTCTCCAGATTCATCCATGTAGCATGTGTCAGAATTTCCTTCCTTTTTAAGGCTGAATAATATTTCATTGTATGTACACCATATTTTGTTACTCATCTGTTGATGGGCACTTGGGTTGTTTCCATGTTTCAGCCATTGTGAATAATGCTGCTATAAACATTATTATTTATGGATATACAAACATCACTTCAAGACCCTGCTTTCAATTATTTTGAATTCCAGAATTCAATTATTTGAATTCCAGAAGTGGAATTGCAGGATCATATGGTAGTTCTGTTTTAAATTTTCTGAGGAGCCTCCATACTGTTTTTCATAGCAGTTGCCGCATTTTACAATCCTACCAACAGGTCACAAGGGCTCCCATTTCTCCACATCCTCGCCAACACTTGTTATTTTCTGTGTTTTGGATAGTAGCCGTCTATTTATTTTCAGTTACAGTTGACATTCAATATTATTTTATATGAGTTTCAGGTGTACATGATAGACATCTTAGTATGTGTGCGGTGATAGCTCATTATGGTTTTGATTTCTGTTTCTCTGCTTAGTGACGCCATGTTGAGCACCTTTTCACATACCTGTTAGCCTTCTGCATAGCATCTTTGGAGAAAGGTCGATTCAAGTCTTTTGCCCATTTTTTAGTCAGGTTTTTGATTTTTTGTTGTTGAGTTGTACAATTTCTTTATATATTCTGGATATATATATATTCTAGGCCTCTACAACAAATTCTTATATTTGCAAATACTTTCTTCCATTTCAGAGGTTGCCTTTTCACTCTGTTGATGTACCCTTTGATACACAAAAGTTTTCAGTTTTGATGTAGTCCCATTTGTCTATTATTGCTTTTGTTACTTGTGTTTTTGGAGTCATATCTAAGAAATCATTGCCAAGTCCAATGTCACGAAGCTTTTTACCTGTGTTTTCTTTTAGGAGTGAAGTTTTGGATCTTAGGCCTTTGCAAGCATTGTAATAGCTTTCTTGTTTTTATGACATGTGCGTTTTAAAAAATACCAACAATTCTGAAAAGCACAAGAAGAAAAGAAAATCCCAATCCTCCTGCCTCCCCCCACCCAAAGAGGTAATAATATTTTACTGGGCAACTCTCCAGTCTAGGCCTTACTTCATTGCTTTTCAAACTACAACTTGCCTGGGAATCACCTGGGGATTTTGTTAAATTCTGATTACAAAAGCCTGGGGTGAGCCCAAGACTGTATTTCTATAAGCTCTTAGGTGATTCTATTGCTACTGACCAGGAAACTATACTTGGAGCCGTGAGGTTCTGTATGTACACACACACACACACACACACACACACACCCCTCTATGCCCTGTGGAATTATCTATACATGACTCTTGTAACTTGTTCCCTTCCCCCACCCCCATTTCAGTGTAGGTCGTGAAAATGCCAATAAATGCCATAAATCCTTTATAGTGGCCACATGCTAGCCCATTGCTTGGGAGGATGGTAATTCAGCTAGTCCCTATAAATGAAATTCAGGCTGCTACCAAGTTGTCACTGTTGTAATGCAGTGGCAAATGTCTTTGTGACTATGGCTTTCTTTACCTGAAGGAATTATTGTTACTGTGTTTATTTGTTTTTCTAAGAAGCAGACAGAATTAATACATTCAAATGTGTTACTCCCTAGAGCCACCTGGGGAGCTGGACCCATAAGGTCAAGGCTCTGCCAGCCCTCCAATGGGGAGGGCAAAGCAGTGTGGGAAAGAAGTGGGATGGGCATGGGACAGAGGTGAGACAGGTGAGGGAGGGGTGTGGGCCGTTGTGGGATAGGTGGAGGCTGTGCCTGGGAGTGGGAGGACACTGTTGGCATCCACTCTTCACCCTGGCACTGTGTCTGGGGCTCATTCAGTGCCCACAGCTCCCTGCAAGGTTTTAGTCTCCCCCATGTTACAGGTAAAGAAACTGAAGTGCAGGGAACACTTAACTTGCCCACTGTCAGGCAGGCGGGATGTGGCAGCTCAAGGAATGCGCCTGGCTCTGCGTCCCTTGCTCCTAGATGCCATCACTTCACGTGCTGGGCCTGGCTCTTCTGCGAGGTCCTACCCCACACTTCAAACTCTCCAGGCGCCCCGGGCCGGGCCCCACAGGATTCTACAATCTGTGCGCCAACCGGCGCCGCCCCTACTCTAGTGCAAGATAATCCAAGGCGCCACCGGCCCATCTGGCAGCTCTGGAGTGAGCCCCAGGCCCCACTCCCGCCCCGGACCTCACTGCTCGCTCCAGCCTGGCTGCCTGCGGAGAGGGAGGCCCAGCCCGCAGAGGTCTCCAAGCCAACAGCTCCGCAGGGCGTGCAGGGTAAGGCCTTTGCTGAAATGCTAGTTTCAGAACAATCTAGGAGGCTGGGGTAGTTCTTGTACTCTGGGCGGGGGAGGAGGGTCTCTTTCTGGGTCACTGCCTCTCTCTGCGGGAGCTCAAAGGATGTTGGAGGCCCCAGGGCGGTCACTGACCAGTTGGACAGCAGGGATTTGCTCCCGGATGGGGGCTGTTGAGAGCACCAGACAGTTGCAGACAGCCCTGAGCTTGAATCTCATCTCTGCCACATGCTGCCTGTGGGACCTTGGGCAAGTGGCAGCATCCCGCCAGCCCCACTCTCCTCGCTGGTAAAGGAGGGATTATAAAGGGAGATCCCTACACTGTCTCACACTCATTAAGATTACTACTATAAGAAAACCAAGACAATAGCAGGTGCTGGCGGGAGGGGGAGAAATCGGGGCCCCTGTGCAGTGCTGGTGGGATTATAAAATGGTACATTGTGGAAAACAGTTTGGCAGTTCCTCAAAAAATTAAACAGAACTACCACACGATCTAGCAACCCCATTTCTGGGTATATATCCAAAAGAATTCAAAGTGGGGTCTGGAAGAGATATTAGTACATCCATATTGATAGCAGCATTATTTGCAATAACCAAAAGGTAGAAGTAACTCAAATGTGCATTGACAGGTGAATGGATAAAACAAAAGGTGGTGAACACGTACAATGGAATATTGTTTGGCCTTAAAAAGGAAGGAAATTCTGACACATGCTGCAACACGGATGAACCTTGAGGACATGATGCTCAGTGAAATAAGCCAGACACAGAAAGGCAAATACTATATGATTCCACTTACATGAAGTCCCTAGAGGTGTCAGATATATAGAGAAACAGAAAGTAAAGAGGTGGTTGCCAGGGACTGGAGGGAGAGAGGAATGGGGGAATTATTTAGTAGGTGTAGAGTTTCAGTTTTGCAAGATGAAAAGAGTTCTGGAGATGGATGTTAATCATGGTTGCACAACAATGTGACTGCTTAACACCACTGAACTCAACACTTAGAAATGGTTGATTTTTATGTTCTGTGTATTTCACCACAATTTAAAAAACTGGGCAAAAAAATATTACATGATTCACAGGGGTTTTGTAAGAGTTGAGTGACAGTGCATGTGAACCATTATTAGTGTCAGGTCGGGGGACATCCAAGACTTTCTGCCTCACGGACCCAGACGTTGGAAGGGGTGTGTGTATCCCTGTGGGGAGCAATGACACCATTCTGCATGGATGCTCAGGGTGGGGTTCAGGGGAGCCTTCCTGGAGGAGTAACTGGAGCCCTTTTTAAGGGGTTTCTAGTGTTTGTGGGATTCCAGACATTGGAAAGTCCCTGGCAGAAAAATCATTTCCACTAAGGGGCAGTTTGAAGGGAGGAGATTTTGGCTCCATCTCGAGAACTTGTGATCAGAGCTGTCTGAATGTGGAACAGGCTGTCTTGTGGGGTGATGAGCTCCTTGTTAGTGGAGGCATGCAAGGAGAGACTGGGCAAGGTGCAGAGGAGACTCCTGCATGACAGAGTGGAGCCAGAGGGTCTCCTCAGCACTGCGCCTCTCTGATGTGATGCAGTCCAGGCAAAGTTATATAAAACAGGCCTGTGGAAAGGTGGGACCCAAGTCAGAGGATGGGGCAGGCAGGTGGGAAGGCATGCTGCCAGCCCTGCACTGGGTAACAGTAGTACATAGGAGCTGATGCTTTGGACTCTGGGCAAGCACTGTGTTAAATGCTGAACAGACGTGTTCTCAAATCCTCCCCACAACCTTATACGGTGGGAGCTACTATCATCCCCATTTTACAGCTAGGAACCAAAGCCCAGGAGTTAAGTCATCTGCCCAAGGCCAGCCGGTAGCTGGTAGAGCTGGAATTTGAACCCATACCGTCTGGCTCCAGCTCTCTATGCGGGGTGGAACTCTCCCAACCCCACCTCCCCCAAGCTGGCCGCTCCCTCCCACACTGCCCCTGACCAACAGTTCCCAAGCCCTGAAACTCTCCCAGGTAAGGATTTCGCTGCTGCTGTCTCCCCTGCCTCCTTCTGGTTGGCTTCTCTGTGAGCCATGCCTTGCCTGCTGGGGTCTCCAAGGTTCAAGGATAACATTGTAGAAAAATAAAACAAAAAAAACTGGCCTTGATTGGGAGCCAGGCTCCCTGTCACTCAACACTCCCCACGTCCTTTCATTAAATGGGACCCTTTTTAACAACTCTTCCTGGGCTCAGAGTCTTTCTCATAGCTGTTGAATTAATCTTGCCTTTTTTGCAACCATGTGTTTTCCAACTCAGTTCTCTGGGTGCCAAAACCTTGTCCACGTGATTCAGTTTGTCCAAGCTCCCAGTCAAGCACCTGCAAGGCGATCAAAGCTCTGTCCAATGGTAACAATACGGTGGCCTCCTTTGTCCATATCAGAGCAAAGCCCTGGTAGGGATGTCGATTTATCCAGAATGACCTGGTTAGCTGGGGTGGCATTCACAATTTATGAAGGCACACCAGTGCCAGGCAGGGTCTCAGCCCCATGCAGGAACAATCTCACTGCACTCATTTATACAGAGCCTGGGAGGTGAAGAACTGTAATATTCCCATATTACAGATGAGTAGACTGAGGCTTGGAGAGGTTAAGTCCTGTGTTCCGAAGCCTGGATTTTTCCCTCTTCTGCCTTTGGGTCTCTGTGTTGTTTGCTGGTCTGACAGCAGTAATATTAGTGCCACTCGCTGCTTGGTGGAATAATGCACATTTCAGCTCTTCCACTGCCTCCTGGTACCCTCACTGCCACCCTAGGAATGGGCCTTGATAGCACTATTTCACAGGTGAAGGTGATTAGGGGCTCCCCAGTGTCCCACAGTGGAAGAGGCACATCAAGGCAGGGTGGTGGTCCTTCTGGCCCCCCTTGCTCTGAAGACCTTTTCCTACCTTCACTGTACTAGGTCACAGGTTACATAGCCCTCCCCTTGCCTCCTTGGAGGGGCTGTCGCAGGCCCCAGTGAAGCTGCCATGCACATAGGCCAGCAGACCAGCTGGCCCGCTGGAGGCTGGACTGCGGCCAGGTGCTTTCCAGTGTCTTCCCACAGCTGGGAAGCCTTTGCTGGGTGCTGTCTCTGCAGAGCTGCCTCCTGGTCCTGCCTTCCCCGGTTCCTCCCGGCGAGAGAAGGCCACTCCTCTCCGTATCTGTGGAAATCATGGCAACATAGTTTTTGTCTGCTGTGGCAGTTCTGGAATCCTTAACCCAACCCCATAAGGCGTGATCGTTAACCCATAAGATGAAGCTGAGGCTGGTTCAGGATCTGGGACTTAGACTCTGGGCTGTCTGCCTGCAAAGCCCATGACATTGGCTGAATAATTTTTATTTTATATGTTGTAAGCTTGCTTCAAAAAAATAATAGGCTGTTTTTTAGGACAGTTTAGGTTTATAGAAAAATTGAATCAGAAAGTACAGAGCGTTCCATGTAGCCACCCTGCCCTGGACACACAATATCCCTTGTTATTAACATGTGTTACTAGTGTGTTAAAATTGATGAATCAATCTTGATACAATTACTACTATTATAATTCAATTTTTCAGTCTTTTTTTGGGGGGGAAGGGGCACAGGATTTTATTCGTGAACAGTGTGTACTTCCAGGACTTTTTTCCAAGTCAAGTTATTGTCCTTTCAGTCTTAGTCGTGGAGGGGGCAGCTCAGCTCCAGATCCAGTTGTCGTTGTTAGTTGCAGGGAGCGCAGCCCACCATCCCTTGCGGGAGTCGAACTGGCAACCTTGTGGTTGAGAGGATGCGCTCCACCCAACTGAGCCATCTGGCACTGGCCCATGTGGGAATTGAATCGGCAGCCTTTGGCGTTAGGAGCACAGAGCTCCAACCGCCTGAGCCACTGGGCCGGTCCCCGATACAATTATCATTAACTGAAGTTCATAGTTTACATTAGGGTTCACTCTTGGTGTTGTACATATTATAGGTTTTGACAAATATATAATGACATTGTGACAATTGTGATATGTACAATTACAGTATTGTACAGAAGAGTTTCACTGCCCTACAAATCATCTGTGTTTCACCTATTTATTCCTCCTTCCCCACAATCCCTGACAACCATTGATCTTTATACCATCTGTGCAGTTTTGCCTTTTCCAAGATGAAATATAGTTGGAATCATACAGTATATAGCCTTTCCAGATTGGTTTGTTTTACTTAGAAACATTTATGGTTCCTTCATGTCTTCTTGTGGCTTGAGAGCTCCTTTCTTTTCAGCACCGAATAATGTCCCATTGTATGGATTATTTTTGAATATTTATCCCATTGTATGGATAATTGTGAATGCCACCCCAGTGAACCAGGTCATTCTGGATAAATCGATTATTTTTGAATATTTTTGAATAAAAAAATGAATATTTTTTTATTCATTTACTTATTGAGAGCTATCTTGGTTGCTTTCGGGTTTTGGTGATTATGAATAAACGTGTGTGCAGGTTTTTATGCGGACATAAGTTTTCATCTCAGTTGGGTAAATAACAAGGAGCGTGATTGCTGGATCATATAGTAAGACTACATATGGCTTGTAAGAAACTGCCAAACTGTCTTCCAAAGTGACTGTACCATTTTGTATCGTCACCAGCCATCAATGAGAGTTCCTGTTGCCCTGCATTCTTATTAGCAATTCGATTGTCAGTTGTTTTGGATTTTAACCAAAAAGTAATAGGTGTGTAGTGCTATCTTGTTGTTTTATTGTACAATTCCCTAATGACATACGATATTGAATCTCTTTGCATGTGTTTATTTGCCATCCATTTACCTTTTTGGCAGGATGTCTGTTCGATTTGTTGTCCATTTTTTAATTGGGCATTTTTAATGTTGAGTTTGAAGAGGCTTTTAAAATATATTTTGGATAGAAGTTCTTTATTAGATACGTCTTTTGCAAATATTTTCTCTTCATTTTCTTAGCTGTGTCTTTTGCAAAGCAGAAGTTTTGAATTTTACTAAGGTCTAACTTAGTGTTTTCTTTCATGGATTGTGCTTTTCATCACCAAATGCAAGGTCACCTAGATTTTCTCCTATGTTATATTCTATAAGTTTTATTGTTTGCATTTAACATTTTAGTGTAAGACCCATTTTGAATTAATTTTTGTGAATGGTATAAGGTCTGTGTCCGAATTCCTTTTTTTTTTTTTTTGCATGTGGAATGGATGTCCATTTTGTTCCAGTACCATTTATTGAAAAGACTGTACTTTATTGAATTCCCTTTGCTCCTTTGTCAAATATCAGTTGCCTATATTTATGTGGGTCTATTTCTGGGCTCTTTATTCTGTTCTGTTGATATATTTGTCTGTTCTTTTGCCAATACCACACTGCCTGATTACTGCAGCTTTATACTAAGTTTTGAAGTTGGACAGTGTCAGTCCTCCAACTTTATTCTTCTTTGGTTGTGTTGGCTATTCCAGTTCTTTTACCCCTCCATATAAACTTTAGAATCAGTTTATAGATACCTATAAAATAACTTTCTGGGAGTTTTATTGAGACGACGTTGAACCTGTAGTTCAAGTTGGGGAGAGCAAACATCTTAACAATATTGAGTCTTCCTATCCATGAACATGGAATAGCTCTCCATTTATTTCGGTCTTCCTTGATTTCTTTCATCAGAGTTTTATAGTTTTCCTCATATAGACCTGTATATTTTGTTAGATTTATAGCAAAGTATTTCATTTTTTTTGGTGCTAATGTAAATGGTATTGTGTTTTTTATTTCATATAGATAATATGTGTGCACAGTAAAAAAAAAAATCAAATCAAAAGATACAGATTAGTTTATAGTGGAAAGTAGCTTCCTCTCCATATTCCATTCCTCAGGCCTCTATTCTCATCTATCCAAAGACGATCATTAATGGTAGGTTCTTGTAATTCTTTCTAGAGATGGTATGTACATACTTAAGCTCACATTCATATTTATTATTCATTCAACAAACATCCATGAGCATTTACTATGGGCCAGGCACAGAAGATGGGGCAGAGAACAAAAGGGAGTCCTGTTCTCACGGAGCTTACATTTGTTGCAGTTGTCATCACCAATTGTATCTCTAGTGCTTACAAGATTTCTGCATGGCAGGTATTATTATCCCTGTGAGAGGACTGAGGACCGAAGGAAGGCTCTCTGGAGCCACTGACTTTTCTAAGAGCTCAACAGAGAGGCTGGTCCTGCCAAAAGCTAGGGGAAGGGCTGGCGCTGCTTAAGGCCAGAGGAAGCATGTTTTGAAAGGGAGGACTTCTTGCCAAGCAAATGGCTGGAGATGAGGAGAGGAAGCAGCTTGAAGCTGCCAGCCCAGTCTGGGACAGATTCCTGTCAGAATAATGACTTGGAAGTCCTCCTGTTTGCAGGTGGCTGCATTTTAATTTCTTCATTTTGTTTCCTCTCAGTTTCTTAGACACATACTTCTGGGAATAAGTCTCACCTTGTTTGGCTGACCCCAGGCGACACAGGATTTATCCACTGAGACCAGCGTCGTCATAGGGGTGGCCAGGGTGTCCTCAGGGGCCTGGAGGAGACCATAGTCATGATAGGCTCTGATGAACAGCCAGGGAAAGGTATTGAGCTGCAGGGAACTAGGTACCTAAGTGGCAAATCTGTGCCAAGTTGATTTCCCCTCCTGGGTCTCCCTCCCAGGCTGGAGACGCGTCTCCTAAACATAGCACTGGGCTCTCTGGCATCTCATTCCCCACCTCTGTCTCAGACACTGGAACCAGTGGACGCCCCGCAGCCGCTGTTCTCCATCCATCTCCCAGCCCTGCTAAAAATATGTGTCCAATTGCAATGACGGTGGAGCTGTTATTATCTGTGTGTACCACACAAGGAGTAATACTACGTCACCACTGACCAGGTCCAAGGCCAATAACTGTGAATTTCATTCCCATTGAACAGATGAGAAAATGGGCTCTGAAGCCAAACTTATGCTCGTGCCCATAACACTACATAGCCTCCACTGGGTCCCAATGCCCAGGGTGGAGGCGTACATGCAAGAGGTCCTTCTCCCCAGCTTGACATGTGTGTAAGTGCCTCACTCAAGCAGCTCAGGTGGGTGCCTGATGCCAACCCTCCTTGGTAAGCCAAGTCTCTTCCCCTCTCTTTAGCGCTTGGGTCGTTCTTTGGCTCCCACATCTCCAGGTGGCACTGCTTTGTGCCATTTCTGACTTGATTATTTGCTAGGGGCTCACCTCTTAAAGTGGAGTTACCCCCTCACAGGGTTCAGCCAGTTTTATGGTTGTTGTTACAAACTGCTAGGTAGGACCAATCCAGGAAGACTGGAGTATTTTATCAATGATCATGTATTAGACATATGTGTCTCTTAGCAAATACATCTTTCATTCCTAAAGGCAGAAAGGATTTACTTACGTGATGGTTTATACTCTGTATAAATGTAATGTAAGCAGTGTGTTCTTCAGCCCCTGTGTCTAATAAGCGGAACTGCTTGGCTTTCAAAGCCCTGTGTAGACTGGCCTGGTCCTGCCTGTCCAAAGTAAGTTCCCATGACACCCCGACACACGACTCTGCTCCAGACAAAAGACCTCCTGAGCCCAGAGGAGACTGAAGGGTAAGAGCCAGACTTTCCAGCCTCTGAGGAAGTGCAGAGGGCACATACATTCACAATGAAGAGGAACGGCTTCCCTCTGACCATGAATTCTGGCCAAAGTGGCCGCCCTCAGCAGCTCAGATCTGAGTGTGTAGCCTTTGGGTTCTGACTCTGAAGTTGCAGGGCGCTCAGGTCACGCCTCCAGCTCCAGAAATCGTGGGCCCTATCCCCTAGGCCAGACCTCCCTTGGCCTTAGGCTCTTCTAGCTGCTGAGTGGGGGGATGTGGCTTTTTCCTTTTGCCTTCAGACCAGCCTCTAACATAGAGTTACCAGCAAGGGCTTTGGGGTCAGACGCACTTAGATTGAATGCTCGCTTTCCCACTTGCCAGCGGTGTGACCTTGGGCAAGTTGCAGGATTTTCTGACCTTCAGTTTCCTCATCTGTAAAATGAGGGTGAGAATTTCAAACTGTTGTTGATGTTTGTGTGTGTGTGTGTACACGTGTGTGTGGCTTAAATGGGGGTGGGGGTGGATTAAATGACATAAAGTGACTAACATTAGCTATTACGTTTTATCATCATTATTGTCCCATTAGTCCTTTTATCCCAGCCGAGGTAGTCCCAGCTCTGTCTTATGGACCACTGCCAGTGTTATCAACCCAAGTTTTATGGGCCCAGATATCCCTGAAACAGAGGCAGCACCGTTTTCATGGCCATTCCCCAGCCCTTCCTGGGAACTCTGGCTGTTTTCCCTCATTCTACTAGTTTCCATTGAGCATCTCCTGTATGTCCACGGGGACTGTGCCCAGTGAACACCAGAGCTCTGATTCCATTGGCAAAATAAGGCAGGAGCCCATGAAAAGTTAAGGCTAAAAACCAATACAAGGAAAAAGAAATATGAGGGACATTCCTTTATAGCAAGATGGAAGATTTGATAGTTTTGGGGGAAAACTATAAAACATCTAGAAATGTGAGGTATAAAACAATCAGCATACTTTTTATGCATAGCTGAGCTGCTTGAAAATAAGGCTAGCCCCTGGGCAAGAGGCATGAGGAAGTTGAGAGCCTGTCTAGGAAGGGAGCCCGGCTGCTTTGTCAGTCCTTCCCTGGTCTGGATAACCGAGGGACTTGGGTTTGAATAGCCTCAGGGACAAGGGACAAAGTTTTCAGTCTACACTGAAGCAGAGAGGTAGAACTGAGACCCGCACATACAGCTGGGACCCTCGAGGGCTTAAACCTCCAGTGAAAGTTAGGCTGGAAAAAAATTCACCCACTAGCAAAAGCAGAAGAGCAGAAAGCTTTCCTAACCTGGCCAAGTCTGACTGGGGAAGAGGAAGTCCTCTTCTGAAGAATTTGTAAGCATACACCTGCCTTTTTTTGAATTTGCAATTAAATTTACACTATTCATATGATCTTAGGGTTTCCAGGCCAGGAAACAAACACAAAAGCTATTCCTGGTTGGAAAATTCAGAGACAGAAAGTAGAATGGTGGTTGCCAGAGAGGCAGGGGAAATGGGAAGTTGTACCATGGGTATAGAGTTTCCATTTTCCAAGATGAAAAGAGTTCCAGAAATCTGTCACATTACAACATGAAAGCACTGAAAATGGTTAAGATGGTAAATGTTATGTATACTTTACCACAATTAAAAAATAATTGCTACTCCTGACTGGTAACTCCTTGGGACACCTGGCAGAAGCAAAAGTAAAACCTCTTTGGAGGGACATACTTTTAACCCAGCCTGCTCAGGCAGCCCTCAGGATACCTGACAAACTTGAACAGACAATACAAATTACAAAATGCACGAGGAAACCAGCCACCATGAGGGAGTCAGCAGCAAGAACAAAAAGAGAAAGCAAGAGGATAAATGGCCCCAGATATTTATTGTAGCATTGCTCATAATGTCAAACAAAACAAAAACAACCCCCCCACACCACAACAAATGGAAACAAAGTAAAAGTCCCTCAGCCAGGGAATATTATGTAGCCATTAAAAGACTTGGAGGGGTTTTCCTGAGGGATTTTATAACTGAGTGAGAAAAGTAAGAAACAGAGATGGGTGATAATATCTCATTTTCATAAAGCAATGGAAAGAAAGCAAAACTTGACCCCAAACCCCACACTTGTATATATGTGTGTATTTCTATAGGTATATGAGCATGAGAAAAGGTCGTGAAGGCTGCCCATCAGGGTTACGTGTGTAGGGCTACAGGTGAAGGAAGGGAGAAGGGAGAAGGAAGAGAAGAAAAAAAATAGAGATTTAAATGCAACAGGATTGCCCTGAAAATATCTACAACACTTAACCCTCAGCATGCCTGCTATGCTGCCATTTATGGAGAAGGGTGTGTGTGTGTGTGTGTGTGTGTGTGTGTGTGTGTGTAGGATTAAAAATATTAGAATACTGACATACAGATGTGCCCATTGTGAAGTGGGAGTGGGGGAAGCAAGTTATATGGACCTGGTGATTCAATTTTATTCAGACCAACAAGTAAACTTCCTCTTTATGTGTGTGCACCCCACGTATTACTGTGAGCAAGGAGGAAGGTGTGGAAAGGCAGGTGTTGGCACTAGTAATACCATAAAGAAGAGAATAGAGGGGAAGGAAGTCGGACTGGGAGATGTCAGCTGCTGGTGTCTTTATAAGAGGAGAGACAGTGAGACCAATAGATACCTTGGTATTGTATTGTTTCACTTATGACAACAAACTTGCATTGACTTGAACATGAAAAATAACAAACGAAGACATTTAAAAAACAAACAAGTGATCCAATGAAAAACTCTCCTACACTGCTTCTAAGAACGTAAAGTGTCTAATTTCCTTGGAGAACCCTTTTGCAATCGCATTCAAAGATATAAATGTACCCAATATGCCTATTCCTCCAGACCCAGTAATTCTGTTTCTACATATGAACTTCTCAGGGGGCACCAAGTTTTCTGTACAAAGACAATCATTGCAATATTATTTGTAGAGGTTAAAGATTGGAAATGTAAATATTCATCAGTGGTAGACAGATCAAATGAATTATGGTTCATACACAGGGAATACTTAGCAGCTGATAAAAAAAAAGAGAGGGAGAGAGTGTCACAGTTTTCTAGATAGCGTGAGATGAGCCAGATGCAGCACAGCAATTGTTAGTCTCCTCCGACTGCCATGAGTGACTTAAAACAACAGACATTTTCACAGCGAAGGGAACCACCAATGACATGAAAGGGCAACCTACCGAATGGGAGAAGATATTTGCAAACAATGTATCCAACAAGGGGTTAATGTCCAAAATCTATAAAGAGCTCGTGCAACTCAAATTTGAAAAAAAACATAATCCAATTACGAAAAGGGCAGAGGAGCTGAATAGACGTTTCTCCAAAGAGGACATACAGATGGGCAACACTAGAAAAGACACTAATCGTCAGGGAAATGCAAATCAAAACTACAATGAGAGTATCACCTTACACCTCTCAGAATGGCTATTATGAAAAAAGACAAACAACCAGTGTTGGTGAGAATACGGAGAAAAGGGACCTCTTGTGCACTGTTGGTGGGATTGCCAATTAGTGCAGCCACTGAAAAACTGGATGGAAGTTCCTCAAAAAATTATAAATAGACCTACCTTCTGACCCAGCAATTCCACCACTTCTGGGCATTTATCCAAAGAGGATGAGAAGACTACTTTGAAAAGAGATATGCACCCCTATGTTCATTGCAGCATTATTTACAATAACCGATGTGTAGAAGCGACCAAGGTATCCACTCATAGACAAGATGTGGTACTTGTGTACAATGGAATATCACTCAGCCATAAAAAATGAAATCTTGCCATTTATGACAACATGGGTGGACCTAGTGGGTATTATGCTAAGTGAAACCAGTCTGAGAAAGACAAATATTGTACGATTTCACTTATATGTGGAATCTGAAAAACAAAACAAACAAACCAAAACAGAAACAGACTCATAGACACAGAGAACAAACTGAGGGTTTCTAGAGAGGAGGGAAGCAGGTGGAAGAGTGAAACAGGTGAACGGGATGCAGAAATACAAACTTCTAGTTATAAAATAAGTAAGTCACGAGGATGTAATGTATAGCACAAGGAAGATAGTCAATAATATTGTAATTTCAGCTGGAGTTCCTTCAGCCTCTGTTTGGGTTTGAAGCCTGCCCTGGGAGAGGCTGGGTGGGGGGCTGGGTGGGGAGGAAGGAGGTTGGGGTGCTGGTAGAACCTGAGGTTGTCGACCCTCTGTGCCTTCCTGTTGTGGGGAGATGGGCCCAACTGCATGCCTATGGAGCATCGACACTGGTAAATATTCCTGGAGGTTCTGGAACAATCCTCCTTGCTCAGGCTGGATCCCCTCATGAGGAATATTGAGCTGATAGAAGGGTGGTGAAGGCCTTTTTAGCTTCCTGCCCCTTCTGTGAAGCCCTCTGCCCCTTCCCAGTCTCCTGGCCTTTCTGTGCCACTCTTGGAGGCATCTCCTTTTCCCCCTCAGCAGCCTGCTCTGTAACCCGGCCTCCCCACAGTGTCAGCTGTTCCAGGCTGGGCTCACAACTTTTCATCCCAACGTCGGGTTACAAATGCACATAGAACAGAATTTAACTCTGATGTGGAGAGTTCGTGACCTGCGTAAGAAGTGTCATTGAGGGTAAGGGGGATCAAATATATGGCGATAGAAGGAGAACTGACTCTGGGTGGTGAGCACACAGTGGGATTTATAGATGATGTAATACAGAATTGTACACCTGAAATCTATGTAAATTTACTAACAATTGTCACCCCAATAAATTAAAACAATAAAAGAGGTGTCATGATGTTATACAGGTGGCATGGGCAGGAGTTGGGGTTGTGGTGGAGCCAGGGCTGGGCCTGCGTCAGACTGGGTGTGTGTGAGTAGGGAGGAGGGGACATGGCCTGGCAAGGAGGCTGGTGACTCCCCCCTGGCCCCAGACCTTCCATTTTCAGGGACAGGGTGCTGCGCCTCATTTTTCCTTAGCTGCAATACTAATGCCTATTAGCTGAAAAGTCACCCCAGCTTTCCACTGTGGTCTCCCTGCGTTAATCAGTTAACACAAGGATGGAATTGTCCTCATGATAGGTGCTAGCTGGGAATTCAATAGGGCTTATGGTCCAGCAGGGGAGAGAGTGTGAAACTACTAATGAATGATCTAAAGTTTATTACAGTTATGCAGTACAGGTCCCTACTGCTTTCATAAGGTGTGACAGAGCAAATCTAATGGTGAGCCAGCACAGAGAGCCTGTGTGCCAGGGCCGGCGTCCATAACAGCACCCTTGGAACAGCAGAGCTTGAACCCAGATTCAACAAGCATGAGGCTGGATCTCTGTAGTAAAATGGGCCTTGTGTGACCAAGATGCTCCCCACAGTGGGAACATCTATAAACACGCCCATTCCCCTTCCACCACTCCCTCAGCACCCAGTTTGAGGAGGAGTGTCTCAAGCTCCATTTTTCAGATGGGTAAAGTGAGACCTATTTGCTCTGTAGGTTCCCAGTCAGTAAGGAGAAGCCAAAGCCAGGTTTCCCAGCCCCCGCGTGGGCCTGCCCACGTCCCCACAGTCCATCCTCTGTGAGCCAGAAAAATTAGAAACAAAGCTGCTCTGTTTACCAAGAATTCCATTTTCCCCATTGTTCTCCACTAGGGACATTCCTGAATTGGTAAGAAAGGGACTGGTTCAGCCCAAGTCCTGGCAGTTGATCAGCTGTGGATGTTGGGAGACAGAGGGAAGGAGGCTAAGTCTGACACTGTCAGGAGCGCCCAGCCTGAGCTGAGACAGAAAGCATGCTCAGGACACTGTGATCAGGTGAAAGCAAGCGGCACACCAGGGCAGGAGCTGGGGGCACAGAGAGAGGGGGCAGCTGGAGCAAACGGGACTGGCAGACTTTTCTGCATTGAGGACGGCTTGTGGGAGAGTGAGGGGGTGTGGAACATTGGGGAAGGGGAGATAGGAGGACGCAAAATTGGGTGGGCAGATGAAGGGGGAAAGGCATTCCACTCAGGGCACAGCAGGTGCAAAGGGGTTGAGACCAGGCAGCCATTGTGACGGGTGGGCTGCATGGGTGGGGGCCTGACCTCTTTGAGGATCAACATCACTGAGGATGCTGAGAAAAGCAGAAAACCCCCTTCTTTCCCTCAAATGCAAATGTTCGCTTGTGTACTATATTTTTGAGTTATTTTTACTTTTTTATTGTGGTAAAATATATGTAACATAAAAATTACCATTTTATTTTCTAAAATAAATTTTATTGGGGAACAGTGTGTTTCTCCAGGGCCCATCAGCTCCGAGTAATTGTCCTTCAATCTAGTTGTGGAGGGCGCAGCTCAGCTCCAAGTCCAGTTACTGTTTTCAATCTTCAGTTGCAGGGGGTGCAGCCCACCGTCCCACGTGGGAATTGAACCAGCAACCTTGTTGTTGAGAGCTTGTGCTCTAACCAACTGAACCATCCAGGTGCCCCTCCGGAAGCTCAGTGGCAGCTCGTTGTCTTCAATCTAGTTGTGGAGGGCGCAGCTCACTGGCCCATGTGGGAATCGAACCAGCAATCCTGTTGTTCACAGCTCGTGCTCTAACCAACTGAGCCATCCGGCTGCCCCCAAAATTACTTTTTTATATGTCTTAAGTGTACAATTCAGTGACGTTAAGCACATTCACAATGTTGTGTGACTACCAACACTATTTCCAGAACTTTTTCATTGTCTCAAACAGAAACCCTGTACTCATTACACAACTCCCCTTTCCCCTCTCCCCAGCCCCTGGCAACCTCTGTGGTACTTTCTGTCTCTAGAATTTGCCTGTTCTAGATACTTCAATATTCAAGGTCTGACAATTAAGTTCAAGAACTTCTTGCAACGATGTTGCTAACTTTTTTTGATATCAGAGGGATTATTCATTATGAATTTGTACCAACTGGACAAACAGTTAACCAAGTTTACTATTTGGAAGTGCTGAAAAGGCTGCATGAAGAAGTTAGACAACCTGAACTTTTCGCCAACATTCATGGCTCTTGCATCACGACAATGCACCAGCTCACACGGCACCGTCTGTGAGGGAGTTTTTAGCCAGTAAACAAATGACTATATTGGACCACCCTCCCTACTCACCTGATCTGACCCCCAAGGACTTCTTTCTTTACCCGAAGATAAAGGAAATAATGAAAGGAAGACATTTTGAGGACATTTAGGATATTAAGACTAATATGAATGCAGTTCCAGAAAAAGAGTTCCAAAATTGCTTTGAAGGGTGAACTAGGCACTGGCATCGGTGCATAGCTTCCCAAAGGGAGTACTTTGAAGGTGACCATAGTGATATTCAGCAATGAGGTGGGTAGCACTTTTTCTAGGGTGAGTTCGCGAACTTAATTGTCAGACCTCATATGTGCAATTTTTAAAGAACAGCTTATTGATGTAAAATTGACGTGTAATAAACTGCACAAAAGTATACAATTTGCTAAATTTTGAATATAAATACCATAACCCAGATAACAACTGTATTAATCACTGCCAAAAGTTTCCTGATGCCCCTTGAAATTCCCTCCCCCCCATCCTTCCTCCCCACACATCCACTGGTCTGCTTTCTGCTTGTATAGCTTAGTTTGTATTTTCTAGAGTCTTAAATCAGTGGAATTACACAGTATGTGCCCTTTCTTTGGGGAGGTTTGGTTTTTCTCACTCCGCGTAAATATTCTGGGCTTCGTTCGTGTTGTTATGTGTATTAACAGTTCATTCTTTGCATCGCGAAGTGTTCCGTTGTATTGCTCTACCATATTTTTAAAAAATCTGTTCATCTGTTGATCGACATTTAGGTTGTTTCCAGCTTTTGGTGCGAGCACGGAGAAATACCGTGGATTTTTGTACATTGACCTTGTGTCCTGCTACCTTGCTGATCTCGTTTATTAGCTCAACTTGTTGCCAGTTTTAGGGGAAAAGCATTCAGTCGTTCACCAGTTAGCTGTAAGTTTCTCATAGATGCCCTTTTCCAGGCTGAGTAAATTCCCTTCTATCATAATTTGCTGAGAGTTTCTGTTGAGAGTGGATGTTGAATTTTGTCAAAGTGACATAGTGCTCTGCATGTCTTTCAGTTTGCTAACATGGGGCATTCACAATGATTTTTTTTTTTTTTTTCAAATAAAGCCAGCCCTTGATTCCTGGTCCTGCATGTGATTAGCTTAGGCCCTGGGGATCCAGCTTCCTCCGGAGTGTCCTGGGTCTTATCCCCATATGAAGACTGGGCATTGGGTGCTCAGTCATCCAGGTAGAGGGAGGGAGAGGGCAAAGGGCTAGGGCAGGGAGAGCGCAGGCCGCCGCCTGACACAGCTGCTGGGCCTGCCCAGGTGAAGCCCCAGGTGACCGTCCCAGGTGAGCCTCCGACCAACAACGTGCCGGTGACACGGCCTCTGCTGTCCTGCTGTGTCGCCGGGGAGATGCCTGAGCTCAGTGCGCAGCCCTTGCAGCACCTGGAGTCTCAGGTGAGACTCCCGCGAAATGGAGCTGGTGGTGGCTGGGCCGCGTCTGTGCGCCCCACGAGGGGTGCTCTTCTGAGAAATGAAAGTAACGATCCTTTCTCCCTGGACTGCTGTGCTCACCAGGAGCGCATGGTGACAAACAACTACGAGGAGAGGAAAGCGCCCGACGGCCCGGGCTCCAACCCGGATGCCTCGGCTCAGCCTTGTCTTCAGTCTCTCCGTCTTGTCTCCTCACTTGGAAAGTAGAGCTAAGGAGACCGCGAGATGTAAGATACTGATGAGAAACTGGTGTCATTACGCAGATGAGCGAGCAAGTGCAGCGGCCAATGCCTGGCACAGTGCGGCGGGGCATGTGGGAAATGCTGGGTAACAGCTCACCGGTGCCCAGAGCGGCTGCGGCTGCGGTGAAGGCTTGTCCTGGAGCTGCAGGAGCCACAAAGGCGGCCAGGGGCAGAAATGCAGCAGCGGGAGAGGGCATTTACCCTGCCCTGGAGGAAGTTCGCAGTGGTGTGCCTTTCCGTGGCGCTGCCTCCAAAGTGGGCATCGTCTCTATACCCCACTCAGGTACCGGTGGGGAAGGGAGGCTGAGAGCTAGAGCTAGAATTGGAGCCCAGAGGCCCCTGGTGGTTTGGAGAGGTGTGCAAACTTCCAAAAGGTGACGGATATCCCCAGGATTGATGCTAACTCTGGTTCCGCATTGAGGGTAGGAGCTGAGAGAGGAGGAAGGAATCAAGGTAGCCAAGGAAACTTGGTGGATTCTCCCCTTCCTCATCCTAGCCTGCTACCTGGTTTTCCTCCAACTGCTCAGACTGTGGAGTGTTTAGCAGACCCAGTTCTCCTTCTCTGTGGGCACTTCGTTATCAGGCCCAAATGTCCAACTCATTCATTCAGATACTGTTCACCCCATGGTATCGGCTCCCATGTGCTGTGACAGCACCAGGGACGCTGGTGAGGCCAGAACATGACTCTCCTAGAAATCATTCTTGTGGGGAGAAAACACCCAAATGAACACCGTAGAGGTCAGGTCAGAGTGGCCAGTGCTTATGCAGAAGTGCCGCAGGGGGTGCAACGGGATGATCTGGGATAGCCAGAGGAGGCCTCTCAATGCAGGTGATGTTTGAATTGACAAGAAGGAGCCAGCTGGGCAAAAATCGAGGGTGGAACATTCTAGGCAGAGGGAACAAGCAAAGTCCTTAAGGAGGAGTCAGCGTGATGTGTGGCCTAGCGGTCAGTGCTGGGACAGTGGGTGGAGCTTGTGGAGGGATCACCTTACAGCCTGCCAGGAAGTCAGGGGGAGAAGTTAGGATTTATTCCAAGTGTAAATTCCAAGATTCTTCTGCAAATGAATGGAATTGTATTCTTTCCTCACCTTCTGTCTTTTGCATTTTGGGGACCTCTTTTTTTTTGAAATACATTTGAGGGGCTCTCAGAACTGGAAGGAAGGGTTAGCGCCCGCTATGTTCGATCCCGTTACCCACTCTTGTATCTATTTCCCGGCTGCTGTGGGGTGGGAGCTTCTGCCACGAACAGCAGACCCTTGCCAGAGATACTTGGGAGGTTATACTACTGCATCCCTCACCCAGAGGGGTGAGGGACTGAGTGGGGGTGGGGGGCCCGGAGGGAGACCTGCGAAAGCCCAGCCTCCTTGGGAAGACTCTGTGGTGTTGTTTAAATATGCTTCAGAGCCTCTGAGACTTGCCCTTCCCTATCCTGCTCCCCTGCGTCCTTCACAGGTGTCTCCTGAGAGCATGCAAAACTGAACCGCTATCTCCGGCTTTGCTCTGGGGAAGCCACGCTCAGGAGCCATGTGTTCTCTGATTTAGAAATTGGGGTTCTGGGATCAGAGGGTTATTCCCTTTCAGCTCTGAAAGTCTCTAAAATTGTGTGATTTACTCAATCACACAGCAAATCAGTGGCAGAGACAGGCCTACAAACCACTCACAACCTGAAGACACCAGGGGTAGGGCTGCGGCCTGCTGATAAATGTGGTGCAGGTGCCAAGGTCCAAGGTGCCAAGATCCAGGATTGCAGCTGTGGTTTGCCAGGCTCTGGGCTCCCAGATCAAGCTTCACCTTAGGTAAGGCCCCTGTCATGCAGAGCGGCCTGCGGGGTCTCTGCTCCCTTTCCCCACATAAGAACACAGGACGTGGTGAGGCCAAAAAGGAACACCCACGGAGCCATAGGTAGGGGAGTTATACCAGTATATTCTCGCTGGCGGCTGGGTTGGAGACACAGGAAGCAGGAGCCACACAATTCTCAACCCTCACTGCACCGCTTGCAAGCTCAGCCACCATCTTCTTGCTAGCCCCATTTTTCTGCTAGCGTAGCCACGGCAGTTATATTAGTGGCCAATGGCTCACTGGTTACAGCTGACGGCCAACTAGCCAAAGCTGATGGCCATCTGATCACAGTTGATGGCCATTTGCTACCCGAGCCAGCACCTTTCCACGTGAGGCAGAGAGCCTGGAAACTGCTTTCTGGGGCTCTGTCCCCACACTCCACCCCTACAGGGTCTCGCCTCACAATCTACGCGACAAGCGTCTTCCGCGAGGGGCCCTGTGTGAGGAGCCTGGAGGTGAATGCAATATCCTGGACACAGCCAGGCTCTCTGAGCGCAGCCAGGGTTTCTCAGGGCACCACCAGTGCCTTCTTCTGGGCACAGCCAGACTTCCTGGGCTTCTTAGGGTACCACCTGTCTCCCCAGGCACAGCCAAGGCCTCTCAGGGCCATGCCACTCTCTCTGGACTCAACCAGACTTCCTGGACTCAGCCAGGGCTCTCAGGGCACTGCCACTCTCTCTGGGCCTCTCAGGGCACCACCAGGGTTTCTCACATTTTCTCCACGGCGGCCGGTCGAGACACAAAAACAAACCTCCACCAGTTCCATTACATGGTGGTATGTTCCCAAGCAAACAGTCAAACGGTCCATTAATTTAGGGATGGAAGGCAATTCCCCATAGTCCATAGTCATTCGCCAGGGCTGTCCTGGGGGTGAGGGACGACCTTGACCTCTCCCTCATCTCCCACGGAGGACTTAGCAAGTGTTTCCTCCTGGGACTACAAGTCCTGCATCTGGGCTGCCTCAGCAAGCACTTCCCAGCCCACAGGGCTGCAATGACCTTCGCTTTCTCTGGTTTATGTTGGTTGGCAAACCATCCATGTCTTTCCATCCCTCCACGGGGGTCCAGCTCTCCGGCATCTGCTCCTCCTGGTCTTCCTATGACTGAGCGTTCATAAGCACAAAGTGCTCCACCACCCTTCGGAGAGCTTTGGCTGGCACCGTACCCTGCTTGCTGTGCCATCTGTTGCGCAGGGTGTCCTGCGGGGCCTCTGGTCCCGCTCCCCACATAAGAACACAGGATATGGCTAGGCCAAAAAGGAACACCCATGGAGCCATAGATAGGGGAGTTATACCACTATATTCTCGCTGGCAGCTGGGTTAGAGACACAGGAAGTAGGAGCCACATGATCCTCAACCCTCACTACGCCGCTTGCAGGCTCAGCCACCATCTTTTTGCTAGCCCCCATTTTCCGTTAGCGTAGCCACGGCAGTTATATTAGTGGCCAATGGCTCACTGGTTACAACTGACAGCCAACCAGCCACAGTTGATGGCCATTTACTACCTGAGCCAGCACCTTTCTATGTGAGGCCTAGAGCCTGGAAACTGCTCTCTGGGGCTCTGGCCCCACAATCCCCCTCTGCCTGTATGACTCTAGAGACCTGAGTCCGAACTCCACCCCCTTCCCTCTGTTCTGGAATAATTCACAGTGAAGTGTAAAAGATTGGCAACTCAGAGACAATGCATCCTGTAAAGAAGATGCTTGTTAATCCAAATACAGTTTTAATTCGATGGACTTTTTGTCAGGATGATAAAGTGAGTTAGAAAAATGCATACAGTGTAATTCTGTTTTTGAGGTCATATCAGGGGACTCCTCAGCTTTCCCAGGGATTAACTTCCCCACCCCCGTTTCTGCTTCGCCTCATCCTCCTCTCCCCGTAATCAGACCACATGTGTTGAGAAATACTCTGAGTTGTCCTCAGGTTCCCACAGCAGGGCCTGTCAAAGGTATGAGTCACTGGAGGGGAAGGTGACTCAGCTAAAAAATGAGTTTGCCAAAAGTGCATTTTTTAAAAAGAACAGATTGGTGGATTGAGCTAAGCTTCCTGGTAAATGGCCTCTACTCTTCTCGGAAGAGTAGAGGACTGTGTATGATTTAGTAAATTTCCACGCCATTTTCTAATGGGTTGGCATCACTTATTGGCTCTGGAAGGTTTGTAGCATAGGTCTGGGGATAGCAGGGAACGGCACTTCTGAGGAATGGCAGCCACCCCGAAAGAGGCCTCATCCTGTCTCTGCCCTTCCCGCCCAAGTGGCCTTGGGCAAGTCATGGACTTCTTCCCAAGCATAGTTTCTTTATCTGTAAAATGAATGGAACTGAATATTCCAGAATCTTATTACTCAAAGTGTGGTCTGCAGACCAGTAGCATCTGTAACACTTGGGAGCTTGTTGGAAATGCAGAGTCCTAGGCCCCACCCCAGACCCCACTGAGCCAGCCTCTATTTTAACAAGATTTCCAGGCCATTTGTATGCACATCACACTGTGAAGAACCCTGCTCTGCACCAGACTACTCAAATGTGGTCCTTAAACCAGAATATCAGCATCATCCGGAAGGAGAAGCTTGTTAAAAATGTAAGTTCATGGCCCCAGACCTATTGAATTGCACAGCTAAGGGCAGGGCCTGGGAGCCTGTGCTTTAACAGCCTCTCCAGGTGATTCTTAAGCAACACTGACTGACCTTGAGAAGCACTGACATTCAGGTCTGATGTCAATTCTAGCCCAGGCGTGGCTGTCGAGCGGCTGTTGTATGAAGAGCTTGTTCTGTGCTTTGTGGCTTCCTGAAACGCTCAGAGACCAGCACTTCACAACAATCCTGTGATGTTGTTTTGCCCTTATCTGTGCTCTGCCAGAGAGAACACTGATGTTTAAAGGAGTTCAAGTCAGTTGCCCAAAGTCTTTTTACAATATCATGCATAGCAATATTGGCATAAGATGTTTTTGGCAAAGGCAGTGAGCTGTTATAGGGTAATAAAACTCTAAATATTCAACGGTACCTGTTTGAAGCTCTTGAAACAAGAGCTGGGGTAGATGTTGTGGTTCTTGATCAAGGCTTAGGAACTCTTGAACTTCAGCTCTTCTCTTTTACTGTTTAATGTCTTGTTTAGATAATACATTCATATGTTTTGACTGTCATGTAAAAAAGGACCAGAGTGAAAGTTTTTCTTTCACTCCTAATTCATAACCACCCACTACCCCCGTCCCCAGGCAACTGTTTTTAGTTTACTGGGTCTAATTTAATTAAAGCTGATCTTTGGGACAGCTGAGGTATCTCCTGATATATGGTTCCCCTCATGACCCCCCAAATCTCTGGATTTGCAGTATATGTACATACTTTTCCAATTCACTTTATCACCCTGACAAAAAAAAATCTATGAAATTACAGATTTGTTTGGGTTAACAAGCATCTTCTTTTAAGGATGCACCATTTCTGGGAGGTTCAAAGCTGCCACTCTTCCATATTTTAGTGTGAATAATTCTAATATAGGATCTCTTTTTGCACATACAAATAAATACATACAAATTGAATACACACTGTTCTGTGCCTGGCTTGTTTCACTGAATATATCATGCTATTTTATTGTGTGATGAACTCAGGTTGTTTTCAATCTGCTGTCACAGACACTCTGCACCTTTGGCATTTTGTAGGTACATGTTATATATCTATGATAAATTCCCAGAAACGGGATTGCTAGAGATCTGCATGTGTAATTTTGAGAGATATTGCCAACTTTCTTAAGGTTAGTACCAATTTACACCTTCACCAGTTTTGGATGAGAAGTTACTATTCTCCCACATGTTTTCCAACACATTAAAATTACCACATTACTGGATTTTTACCAATCTGATAGTTGAAAAACAGTGACTCAACTGAGTCTTACTTTAAATTTGTTATGAGAAGTTTTAAACTTTTATGTTTAAAAGGACCATTTCTCTTTCTTGTTCCATGACTGTCTTACTCATGTTCTTTGCTTATTTTAAAAATTGGATTGTTGCCTTTTTTAAATTTTATTTCTGGGAGCTGTTTATCCGTTAGGGAGATTAGCCTTTTGCCTCTGATATAAGTTGCACCCACTTTAGTGTTTCCCTTTTATTTTGTTAATGGTTTGTTTTGTATGCATGAGTTTTTATTGTTATGCAGCCCAGTCAAATTTATCAGTCATTTCTTTTATGGCTTCTGAATGTTGAATCAAGTTACAAAGGTCTTCCTCACTTCAAGATAATAGAACATGTCCTTTTTTTCCTTCTATTTTTTTACGTTCAAATTTTGATCCATTTTTTTTTAAATTCATCCTGATGCTATGAGGTATATAGATCCAACCTTTTTTTTTTCAACCCCCCCCCCCATCGTTATCTTTCTCCCACTGAATCGAGAAACTGCTTTATTATAAGCTGGTTATCACAGGTCTTTTCTCATACATATGTGGGTCTATTTCAGAACTTGTTACTCTTTTCCATTGGTTCCTCTGTCTATTCATGTTCAGTATTGTTCCCACAGTTTTGCTTACTAAGCTTTACAATATTTAAAAATATTTTTTAATTATATGGAAGCCTTGCTTTCTTATTTTTCAGGCTATTCCTGTTTCTTTGTTTTCTCAATTTGAACTTTAAAGTCTGGTATCTGATTATACACACACATATGTTGTGTTTTTATTGGAATTGCTTTAATAAAAACTGAAGTATAACACACATATATAAAAGTGTATAAATTGTATGTAGACAGCTTGATGAGTTATCACAAAGTGAACCCAGAGTACAGTGAACCCAGATCTGGAACAGGAGCCACCACCCCCCCCCGCCCCCCCCTTCGCCACCCCACTCCCCAGGCCCTTAAACAGTTACTCTCCTAGTCTCTTCCAAAAGGTAATCAACATTCTTGTTTCCTATGTTCTAGATTGGTTTTGCTGTTTTTGTTTTTAACTTTATATACATGGATGCTTTTACGTATGGCTTCTTTTGCTCAGCATTATATGTGTAAGGGTTTTTTTAATCCGTTCTGTTGATGGACTTTCAAGTTGTTCTCAGTTTTTGGCTATGACACATGGCTTTTGGTGCCCATATATATGCATTTCTGTTGGATGTTTACTTATGAGAGGAATTTCTGGGCCATAGGATATGCATATGTTCAACTTTAGAAAATACTGCCAAACTGCTTTCTAAAATAGATGTGTAACAATTTGCCCTCCTTTCAGTAGCATCTGAGAATTCCAGTTATACCCAGTATTGTAACATTTGGTTTTGTGGGTCTTTTAAATTTTATTCATTCTGTTTGCTATAGTGGTAATTAATTGTGGTTTTGGTTTTCACTTCTCTAATGACTAGTGATGTTTAGCACTTTAAAAAATATCTATTGGCCATTTAAATATCCTCTTTTGTGAAATGTATTGGGATTGCTTTAAATTTACACATTGACTTCAGAGAAGGGGCATATTTATGATTTGAATCTGCCTATGGAAGAACGTAGTATGTCTGTCCATTTTTTTAAGACTTCTGTGTCTTTATGTATTGTTCACAGTGTTTTTAGTATATAACTTGTATATTTTTTGGTAATTTTATTCGTAGATATTTAATCTTTTTTGTGGAGTGTTTTCTAACTGGCTGTTGTTTGTAGTCATTTCTTAGTTGATTCTCTTGGATGTTCAAGGCTTATAGTCATATCATCTATAAATAGAAATAATTTACCTCCTCCCAACCAATTCTCTATTTTCATTGAGATATAATTGACATATAATATTACATTGGTTTTAGGTATACAACATAATGATTTGATATATGTGTATGTATATGTTGTGAAATTATCACCACAATAAGTTTGGTTAATATCCATCACCACACATAGTTACAAATTATTTTCTTGTGATAAGAACTTTTAAGATTTATTCTCTTAGCAACTTTCAAATATACAATACAATATTGTTAACTATATTCACCATGCTGTACAGTATATCTCCCCATCAAATTCTTACATCTCTTATTTCTTTAGCTTATCAAATTGCATTGGCTAATACCTGTCATACAATGTTAGTGGGCATGTGTGTATTGTTCCTAACTTCAGTGGGAGTGTTTCTGATGTTTTCCAGTTAAGCAAAATTCTGGCTTTTATCTGAAATTTGTATATTTTATCATGTTAAAGAATTATCCATCGATTCCTTCTTTAATGAAGTTTTCTTCAGGAAAAGGTGTTGAATTTGTCAAATGCTTATTTAATGTTTATGGATCTCCTAGGATCTATTATTATGTTATATTAAGAAGATTCCTAATATTGAACCATTCTTGCACTCCTGGAATAAATTCCCTTTACTTTTAATGTGCTGTGCCACCATCCTGGAGAAACTTCTTTAAGCCAACAGTTCTGTGGGCTCCTCTGGAAAAGGACTGTGGACATGGACAGAATCTGCATATATGAGCTGAAGTTTCCTTTCCTGAAGTAAGAAATCATTGGTTTGATGTTCTTCTAGGAAACCCAAGTCCAAATTCCTTCCTGGTGTAATGGACAATAGAAACTGGGGTTTTTCACTGAGTTAGAAAAAATCTGCATGATTTTGATTTCAGCCTTTTCCAGTTTTTGGTTAACTTTCAAACCACAGCATACCAAAACCCCAAAAACAAAGCTAAACAGCCTTTATCCTGTTACACTTTATTTTGTTTATATAATGCTTTGGAGATGTCCCAATAAGCTTTTAGAGTCTCTGGGCTATTATGAAACTAAACTTGGGACTCACTGCCCTGTTTCTCAAGAAGGGGGGGTGAAAAGAAGTTAAAAGAGTCAGGGTCTTTTTTTTTTTAAGATTTTTATTGGGGAAGGGGAACAGGACTTTATTGGGGAACAGTGTGTACTTCCAGGACTTTTCCAAGTCAAGTTGTTGTCCTTTCAGTCTTAGTTGTGGAGGGCGCAGCTCAAGTCCAGGTCCAGCTACCGTTATTAGTTGCAGGGGGCACAGCCCACCACTCCTTGCGGGAGTCTAACTGGCTCAGCCCACGCTTCAACCAACTGAGCCATCTGGGCACCTGGGAGCTGAGCAACAGCTCATTGACTTTATTCTAGTTGCGGAGGGCGCAGCACGTTGGCCCATGTGGGAATCCAACCGGCAAGGCAGCCCCGTTGCCCAGAGCTCGCGCTCTAACCAACTGAACCGCCCGTCCGCCCCCAAAAGCCTGGGTCTTTTCACAGAGAAAAACCTTTGGGTTCTCTGTCACTGGGGAATGCAGTGCCCAATCCACAGAAGAGGAATCCACTTGGCAGAGCATTCCAGTGGTTAAGACAATAGCTCCAAGCCAGTCGTTTGGGCTTAGATCCCTTTTTTATGGTTTACTACTTGGGTAACCTCTGACATGTTCCTTCAGCCCTCTGGTCCTCAGTTTCCTCATCAACAAGTGAAGAGGTCCTGCCTCTAGCCTCACTGTGAGGATTCAATAAGTTAATGCATGGCAAGTTCCTTGGAATATAGTAAGTACCCCATAAAGGTGGGGGACCTGAACGGGGATTAGAACATCCAGGGGGATTGGGCCCGTTGGTCTCTACACTCATTAACCTTCCTGACCTTCATTGACCCTAAACCTTGTGGACATAACTGTATGGTGTGCTTAGACAAGTGACCGGCAAGTTCTCAGGGCCAGGGGCTTCTCAGATAAAGCAAAATAATGAAATTAAAAATCTGCTTTTGTAAGTATCTAGGCTACGGAACGGGCTGAAGATTCCTTAAGGTTGACATGTCAGATAATAAATTTGTGAGTGAGTGGGAAGAAGAGTTGGGCCAAAGCTCTTGGTGCCTAACCAAGCTTTTCCGTGGTCTTTAATTCTGAGGTTTGGAGCTCACTCAAAAGTGGCCTGGTTCGCTTTTGAATGGGGCATCTGCAAGGTGGTTCTCTTGGGTAGTTCTGCCCATAGTCTTATAGTATTTATGTTTCATATGGTGTAGGGGGCATTTTTTGCAGAGGGAACAGCTTTGCAAGGTGGATGAGTGTGAAGGGAGAGCCACTGGGTAGGGTCTCACCGGGCAGTGCCTGGGTCCTCCCACTAGATGTGAATTCTGAGCAGTATTGGGCTGGCCCTCCTTCTGGTGTTCTGATTTGGTGAAGTGGGAGTCAGGCTGGAGCCTTTGTCACCAGCTTGCTGTTTCCAATTAGCTATTTTCAATTTTTAATATCAGAATATAATTTACTTAAAATAAATTGCACAGACGTTAAACATTCCATTTGATGGTATTTTAGTTTCCCAAGACTACAGAACAAAAGACCACAAATTTGGGGGCTCAAAGGAACAGAATTTATTCTCTCACAGGTCTGAAATCCAAAATCAAGTAGTCAGCAGGTCCATGATCTCTTGGAAGTCTCTAAGGGAGGATCTTTCATTGTCTCTTCCTGTCTTCTGGTGGTTGCATGCAGTTCCTAGCATGCCCTGCTTGTGGACATATCATTCCACTCTGTCTCCGTCGTCACATGCCATTCTCTTGTGTGTCTCTATTTTCTCTTCTCATAAGGACACCAGTCATTGGATTAGGGCCTACCCTAATCTGGTATGACCTCATGCTAATTTAACTAACTACATCTGCAAAGACCCTATTTCCGAATAAGGTCATGTTCTGGGATTCAGGGTGGACATGAACTTTGGGGGGACACTATTCATCCCAGTACAGATGGTTTTTGACAATGGTGTATACCCACGTGAAAACCATCCCACCCAAGAGCTAGGACATTTCCATTGCCCTAGAAAGTTCCTTCATACGCCTTTCCAGTTAATTCCTACCACCACCACCCATTATTCTAATGTCTATCACTGTAGATTAGTTTTTTGCCTGTTCTTACATTCAAATAAATGGAATTATATAATGTGTGATCTTTGTGTCTGGTCTCTTGCTCATAATAAGGTTTATGAGATTATCCATGTTATTTTATTACATGGATTAGTAATTTGTTCCTTTCCTTTGTTTTTCTTTTTTTTTTTTTTTTTTTTTGCTGAGTGGTATTCCATTGTGCAATCAAACCGGTCTCTGTATCCATTCTTCTGTTGATGGACATTTGGATTGTTTTCAGTTTTTGGAACTGCATGTTATTCATTATATGAATATAGCAGCAATACACATTCCTGTTCATTCTTTTTGTGGATGTAGATATGTATTTTAATTTTTTTTATTGCAGTATAATTGACATAAAATCATGTTAGTTTTAAGTGTACAATATAATGATTCGATATGTGTATGTATTGCAAAATGATCACCATAATAAGTCTAGTTAGCATCCATCACCATACCTAGTTACGACATGTTTTTTCCTTGTGATAAGGACTTTTAAGATCTGTTCTCTTAGCAACTTTCAAATATACACTACACTATTAGTAAATTAGTGACTACACTATTAGTCACCATACTATATATGACATCCCCAGGACTTACATAGTTTATAACTGGAAGTTTGTAACTTTTGAACTCTTTCTCCCATATGTGGAAATATATTTTGATTTTTCTAGTTTAAATACTAGGAGTGGAATTGCTGCGTCACAGGACAGGGGTGTGTTTAATTTTATGAGAATTGTCAGTTTTCCAAAATGATTGTACCCATTCACACTCCCAAGGAATATGTGTGAGACTTCCAGTTGTTCCACATCCTTGTGAACTTGGTTTTCTTTCTTGGTGACAGTGATTTTCTTTGATACATAGAAAGGGTAACCCTCTGCAGAGGTTTCTGTCCATGGAGCTGTCAAGCTAAAGACCTTCCAGCTACTGACTTCTACCTCACTCCTTTTTGCTTTGTTTTCTTTTTTCTCCTGTCCTCCAAGGAAGCTTTCAGGCACAAAGGTCTGCGGGAGTCCCTTTGTCCACTGTCCCTTTTTTCCGAGAGTGGCACTAGGGTGGACACTCTGTTTTTCCACTCTTGAGTCTCCTTGCTCATTGGAGATCAGAGGTCAGAGGTTAGATCCTTCAGAAGGGCATGAGTCTCTGTCTTGAAGCAAAAGCTGTTTAGAGCATTCAAAGGTCCCATGTGACTAGTTGCACATTGGGTTTCTTTCTCTCACAATCAAGTGAGTATTTTCCTCACAAATCTCTATTGATGGTGCAAAAGCAACAGCCATAAAGGAAATCATTCAAAATTAAAAGTGGGTGTGGGTGTGTGTGTGAGTGTACCCCTCTTGTCCAGAGTTGATTCCCTCCTTGAACCCTGAGCTGCTGGGAGAGGCTCTGGCCACCCGGGACTCTGAACTGGAATAAGCAGGTTGGAAAATAATTCTCGTACTTTTATTAACCTTTCTTAAATATATGTAGAGCTCATATTTATTTCAATGTTTAATACTAGAAGTGTTTTGGGTCTTTATTTAGAAGTTTAATGATTTTCTGTGACCAGAAATATGCCATAGTAACATAACTGCTGTTTATATGGTATCAATCGGCCTATGGTAAAATTGGCTTCATTATACGTCACTTCACCTAACATTGCAGTTTCCAAGAGCCCATTGATGTTAAATGAGGACTTACTGTACTGAGCTTCTACTCTGCACTATATATGCCAGATCAGGTTCTACGCTTTCTGTATGTAGAAACTTGGGAAATCCCGCCATAACTCTTTGAGATCAGAATTTCGTGTGAAACCATTTTACAGATGAGGAACCCAAGGGCAGAGAATCCTCACCTTGCCCACGGCGAGGTGGAGCCAGAATTTGAACCAGACATTCTGACTTCAGAGTCTGTATTCTATCAGCATATTCCCCCCCTGCCCCCCCCTCCCCAGGGTCATTCACATTTTAGAAACCTAGCCACATTTATTTAAAAAGGAAACTTTATGTTTCCACCATAAATGGGATATCCACATCACTTAATCATAAATAGCTGATAACCATAAGAGGAATACTCTGATAACAGCATAACGCTATTCTAACTTATTCCTGTTACTGCTTCCCCAACTTCATTTTTTTTTTAATGGTTTGTGCTTTTGGTGTCATATCTAAGATCATTTTGCCCAACTTAAAGCCACAAAGATTTTCTCCTAGAATTTTTATCGTTTTAGGTTTTGCAATTAAGTTATGATCCATTTCAAGTTACTTTTATGCATGGTGTGAGGTAAGGATTATGCTTAAATTTCTTTCTTTTTTTTTTTTTTTTTTGTATAAAGCTAGTCAATATTTTCCATAGTATTGTTTGAAAGATTCCTTTCTCCTATCTTCTCTGAGTTTGGCTTTTTTCAGAGAATGGGAGGGTTCATCCTCACAGTTGCTGCAAGGAGAAAAGGTATAATCATTTTGCTACACTGATTGTAAAATGATTGGCACATGGGCAGCACTTAATAAATAGCAATTAGTTCTCAGATTATGCTAACTGCTTTCCTGTGATATGGCACTTAGGTTTTTTCCAGTTTTCTTTCTTCAAGTGTAAACAGTAATGCAATGGATACATCAGGTATACAGCTTTTCTTTTTTTTTTAAAATTATTTTTGGGTATACTTTTGGATCTTTACCCATAGTACAAATTAGTGTTAAAGGACTTTAGATCCGTGTACTCTGCCAGAAGCCATGCATCTGCTTCCCATCAGAGGGAGCTCCTTGGGAGGGTTAAACCCTGGAATCATAGTCGCCCCTGGAAAACCTTTCTGCCTTTTGACCCCTCTTACTTCCCCCCTAGACCCCGGTTGGTGGTTTCTCCTCTTCCCTTTAGCTGCACACAATTTCCCATGGTACTGTTTTCTACTCATTTAGAATGTCTCCTTGTCTCCCCCACTGGCCTGTATGCCTCTCGCCGGAATCACCACGTACTAGTTCCCAGCATAGTACCTGGACTCGGTAGGTACTTAATAAATGTTAACTGTCGACACAGCATCTAGGGTAGCATGACCAGTTCTGCCACTCGGTCTATGGACTTCTCTGAGATCAGCATTCAGACAACGACTTTCTTTCAGCACCAGTAGCTGGTGTCGCCCTTGGCTCCACGACATCTTGTTATTTAGACAGTTTTCTCTTAAGTATGGGTCATGTACCCCAGGTTAACGTTGGATGGTGTTACATGGTACCTGGATCCTGCATTAAATAACACTGAATCCCAGAGTGAGGGAAATTTCTTTTTGGTTCTTTTTCAACCCTTCTTACTTCTCTAAAACATAGTTTTTCAGCCTCAGCACGATTGACATTTGGGGCCAGAAAACTTTGTTGTGGGGGGCCGCCCCGCTCATGGTAGAATGTTTACAGCATCTCTGGCCTCCACCCACTAAATTCCAGTAGCACCTCCACCCCCAGTTGTGACAGACAAAATATGTCTAGACACTGCCAAATGTCACCCAGAGAACAAAATCCACCTCCTGGTTGAGAACTGCTCTAGGAGACAGACAGTCTGGTGCTAATATATTTGAACACCTCTTAAACTCTTGCTAATCTTCCTTTTCTAAAAAGAGAGCAGATCCCCAGGTCAGAGCCTTCAGCAGGCAAAGCTTTCTCACTAGAATTTAATTATGTTATTTAGCTTTCCTTGATGTTACCTTCCCATTTTGGCAAGTGAGAACTGTTCGTTGCTTAGTGAAAGTGTTAAAAAGTTTTCTTTACAAGTAAATTTAAGTAAAAAGTTGAGCAAATATAAAGAAATGTATCTCAGTATGTATAGATATGGCCTGAATAATTGTGCTGCACACCTGGCTCTAGGAAACGCTGAGTAAGGCATCTGCCTGTTTAATGCTTCTCTCACTGATAGCATTGGGCAGGTTTTCATGTTTTGTTTCACCCAAGACAACACTCCAGGCATCTGATGTGGGCGCCATGGCTTCCAGACATGGTGACAATGATCACATACATGGGACGTCTGTCAGAAGTGTACTGCCTGCTGCAAGCATTTGGTCTGTGGACCCAGGCGTGGGCCCCACGTGATAAAATTGTTCAGGTGGCTTTGAGTCTGGCTTTTCTCAGAGAATGGGAGAGTTAATTGTCACAATTACTATAAGGAGAAGAAAGTATCAGACAGTAGTATGTGGCTGGAACCCAGTCAACCCTTTTCTGAGAAGCAGGCATTTGCATACAAATTACATGGGCCTGGAGCCTTTCTCATTTCATAGAGAAGTCAGATGTGGGAGGATAGAACAATATTTTATTCATATCAGACATCTTGGCAAAGCTACTTGTGTCCTACTGCCTCTGCTTGTGTCATGGGAAAGGCTTGATCAGAAAGCAAGGTGAGTGAGACTATCCCACTCAGCAACCTTTGATGAATTAAGGGTCTGGGCATTAAGCATCAGTGGCTGCCAACATCAGGAAAGAGTGAAAACCAGACATGACATGCCTCCTGTTGAAAGACCCCAACACCACCTATAACTGGGGCAAGGGGCTTGAGTCTGATCCAATGCCAGTGTGCAGAAATAGAGACGACAGGGAACATGTTGAATTGTGTGCAATCAGCAAAGTCTAGATTGGGAACACGCTGTGGGGCAAATATCCTGGGTTCTTCAATAGATGAATTGTAGGGGAAAGAATGGGATGGAGAGGGGACATCCCATAGATTAAAAGAGACTTAAAAGGAATGTGAAGTTTTAAAAATGGACAAAGCTAAAAAGTAAACTGTAGTGTCTAGGGGTGCTCACTTAGTTGATAAAAAAGAAAGAGACTCAGCAAGGTGATTGCTGTCAGGATCGTGCTTACTTTTGTGGGGAGCTGTGATTGGGGTGGTGCTTGTGGGGGGCCTTCTGGGTTGGTTGGCCAGGTTCTGTTTCTTGATTAGGTGATAGTTATAAGGTGTGAGTGTCATAATAATTCATTAAACCATGTATTTGTTTTCTGTTATGTATTCATGTTTTATTTTTTAAAAAGCAAAGTGCAAAAGAATATGTGTAATATGCTACCATTTATAGGCAAAGAGAGAGGAAATATAAAAATTATGCTTCTATTTTTAAATATAAACAATGCAAGGATACACCAAAAACTAATAAAAATGTTTATTTATCAGGGAGGGAAAAATGAAGAGGGAGAAAGATAGGAACTGGAAGCTAGACCTTTCTGAACATACCTTTTATTAAAAGTTTTTGCTTTGGAATGATGTGTTTTTCATAGTTAAAACATGTACACAAAAATTAAAAATCCATAAGAGACAAATGGAAATACATGTCTTTGACTGTACATTCCCAGTGGGGATATAACCTAAGATAGAAAAAGGCACAAGGAAATCTTAAACTGTACAGACTTGTCTTATGGTTAACTTATAATATCGTGTTACTATTTTTAAACTACTACATATATAGAAGAATAAAGAAAATAAATAATTAAGTGTCATTAGGAAACAAGATTTTCAGCACAAAACAGAAGAGATGAAAATAACAATCTAAAGAATTTAAAAACCCTTATAATTCTAATGATTTACCTATAAACTAGTGACTTCTATTTCTAAAAAAAAAAAATATGAATTTCCTAGATCTGTCCACTTGAAAAGGCCTATAAACACTGACAACTGAGTAGTAATGAGCACCTTCAGTATTCAGGCTGTGATTTCCAAGTACCGTTTCTCACTAAAAGTGTTCTGGAAAAGTAGCTGATTTTGAGTCTGAGGCAGAAAATGTACAAGATGAACTTGGAACCTCCAGTTAGGCCAGAAAGCAAGGAAGCTACTGAAGACGACTGGAGTCATGTCAACAGGACAGGAACCTACTGGAAGGACCACTCACTAGACAAATGATGAAATAATTTGAATATCAAAAAGAATAACAAACAGCTACTTTGGAAAACAGCTTGGCAATTTCTTATTATTAAATCTCCAGCTATCATATGACCCAGGGGCTTAACTCCTAGGTATTTATTTACCTAAGAGAAATAAAAACGTATGTCCCCAGAAAGATCTGTGTGCAAGTGTTTGTGGCAGCTTTATTCATAGTTGCCAAAACCTGGTACAATGGAATACTACTCAGTAATAAAAGAAACAGACTACTGATACACTCAGCAACACGGATGGGTCCCAAGCATTTGCCAAGTTGAGAGAAGACAGGACAGAAATGGCAATATACTGTATGATTCCGTTTACATAATATTCTGCCGGGGGGGAACAGTCTGGGAAAATGAATTAGATAAGTGATTGCCAGAAATGTGGAGTGGGGAAAGCGGACTGACTGTAAAGGGACACAAGGGAACTTTTGGGGGTGATAGAAATTTCCATATCTTGAATAAGGTGTTAGTGTGTATATTTGTTAAAACTCATCAAACTGTACACTTCAAGAGGGTGAACCTTAATATATATCAATTATATCTTAATAAACCTGACTTAAAAGTAACTTCAATGAATTGAAATATAAACATTTTAAAAATTAATGAATTCAAAATGATACTAAAAAAAATAATTACCTTTAGAGGGAACAACTCATTCTGAAAGCTGGTAAGGTAAAGGGAATGAATCAAACTTTTAGCCTGCTTTTTCTATACAGACCAAACTTTAAGATAACTAAATAGATGAGGAAGGAAAGTTCTACTTTATAGAAGAATTGCAGTAATAAATGTAGAAGGAAACATCAAGTTAGAAAGTCACCACCTAATGAAATATTGAATCAAGGCTATAATCATCTGTGTCTGATGAAAGGTGAAAGTGGATGGAGACATTTATAATGGATGGATCCAAGAGAAAGAACATGACGTTATCTCACTAAAGTGGGACAAGCAGACATTCTGTGCCTCCTGATGTCATGCAATACCTCCCAGGAAAATTATACCTGAGCCTAATGAAGCTTCCCAATCTGAACATTAGAAATACAGAGATAAACATGTTAAATGACATTCCAAAGATGTAATCAGCCAAATCCAGAATGTGGCCAGTCTGCAGGAAAAATGACCCAGTTTCTTCAACAATGACAAAAATGGAAAGTGAATTATTATATATTAAAAAGTATTAAGAATTCAAAACTTACTACAAAGCTACAGAAATCAGGACAGTGTGGTATTGGCATAAGGGTAGACACATAGATCAATGGAATCACATTGAGTGTCCAGAAATAAATCTATACCTGTCTATGCTCTATGTTCAACTGAACAAGTGCTAGCTATTATGGAAATTGAGCAGCCACCTTGATGATGCTCGAAGGTTCTGGGAGACTCTTGAAGGTACGCAGTGAGGTTGGATGGCAGTTTCCTTTGGGCACATCATGAGTGGACATCTTGAGTGATACCTATCTTTAGGAAGTGCCAGTGACAGAACGTCACAGGTTCCAGAAAACCCCAGAACTGAATCACAGAAATGCTCGGGTGCAACAGAATGTAAGAATGCTAATGCAGAACTGGATTTTGAGAAGTGGGACTTTTGGAAGATTGTTTTCTGCATGGACCATGCTCTAGAATTTGCTCCTGCCTGCCATTGCTTCAAAATCCCCAAAGCAGAATATTTAGCAATGCAGGGTGATTATTCAGAAGCACAGTGTGTGGCCAGTGACACTTTACAAATGGATTCCACCAACGTGGATGTTCTGTATGTCCGAGGTCTTTGCTTTTATTATGAAGATTGTATTGAGAAGGCCTTTCATTTTTTTGTGCAGGCTCTCAGGGTGACTCCTGGCCACGAGAAGGCCTGCGTTGCTTGCAGAAATGTCAAAACACTTAAAGCAAAGAAAGAAGGTGGGAATAAACCCTTTAAAGAAGAAAATCACAAGCCAGCCTATGAACTGTACACAGAAGTCCTGGGTATAAACCCCAACAGTATAAAAACAAATGCTAAACTCTACTGTAACCCGGGTACAGTTAATTCCAAGCTTAGGAAACTAGGTAATGCAATAGAAGACTGCACAAACGCAGCGAGGCTCGATGATACGTGTGTAAAAGCCTTCTTGAGAAGAGCTGAGTGTTCCATGGACACAGAACAGGTGAAGAAGCAGTAGAGGACTATGAAAAAGCGTAGTTGATGGATAAGAACATAAACAGGTCTTAAAAATGCACAGCTAGAACTGAAGAAGAGTAAGAGGAAAGAGGACTACAAGATTCTGGGAGTGGACGTGAAAGCCTCTGAGGACGAGGTCAGGAAAGCTCATCGGAAGCAGACTTTGTTGCACCATCTGGATGGGCACAGAGCCAGTGCGAAGTTCAGACGGAGGTTGGATCCTCTCTGATCCCAAGAAAAAGACACACTATGACAGTGCACAGGACCTGGATAAAGAAGGCATGAATATGGGTGATTTTGATGCAAATAACATCTTCAAGGCATTCTTTGGTGGTCCTGGGAGCTTCAGCTTTGAAGCATCTAGTCCAGGGAATTTCTTTTTTCAATTTGGCTGATGAAAGGAAACCATCCAGAACCCAGGAAATGCAGATTTGCTCAATTTAACCCTGACCGTGAACACAGTTCACCTCCTGTCATCATGTCTCCATGTACTTAGAGCAGTGTTGTTTTCTCAGTGGATACTCTGTGTCTGTGAGTGGGGTGAAGGAAAGTGCCAAAGACTGTGTGTAGAGGAGGGGGTTGGGGTGTAGATAGGGAGGCGGCTTTTGAATTTTTGTTTTACTATTTAACTTCATTAAAAAAGAAAAAATATTAAGGGAACAAAATGTTTTGACCCTTACAAAAAAGACTGAAGTACTGATAGATGCTGTGTCTTAGTCTGCTTGGGTAGCCATAATAAAATAGACTGGGTGACTTAAACAATAGACATTTATTTTCTCACAGCTCTGGAGACTACACGTCCAAGATGAGGGTGCCAGCTAGGTCACTTTCTAATGTGGACTCTTCCCTTGGGTTGTGGATAGCTGCCTTCTCGCTGTGTGCTCACATGACCTCTCTGTGGGAGCAGGAAGAGAGAGCAAGCTCTCTGGTGTCTTTTCTTATCAGGGCACTAATCCCATGATGAGGGCCCCATCCTCTTGACCTCATCTAACGCTAATTACCTCCCAAATACCATCACATTAGGGGTGAGTGCTTTGACATATGAATTTTGGGGAGGGGCACAAACATTCAGTTTATAATGTGCTACAAGATGAATGAACCCTGAAAACATGATGCTAAAAGAAGAAGTCAGTTGTAAAGGATCACATATCATATGATTGCATTTATATGAAATGTCCAGAATAGGCAAATCCATAGAGGTAGAAAACAGATTAGTGGTTGTCGGGGGCTGTGGGAAGAAGAAATAAACAGTAACTGCTAATGAATACAGAGTTTACTTTGGGGGGTGATGAAAATGTTCTGGAATTACAGTGTGGTGATGGTTACACAACTTTGTGAACATACTAAAAAGAAAAAAAATCCCACTAAATTGCGTACTTTAAAATAGTGAGTTTTATCACATTGAATTATGCCTTAATTTTTTTTAAAAAGGGGAAAAAGACGAAATAGAGACATTAATCCAGGGCACGATGTTGACCACCTTGTCAGGCTCTTGATTCTGTCAATATAAGAAATGTCCAAACCTGGGGAGAATTTTTTATGAGTATTTGAGCCCAACTGATGACCATTGCTGGGCAGCAAAATCTCAATGGAATGAGAAAATGCTCCAGAGAATGGCAGTTTTTTATTTTTATTTTATACATTAGAATAAAAGGAGGAGATGTCAGGAGAATGACATGAAATCCATTGGTAGCAGATTAAGGAGGTGGGGGAGAAAGCAAAGTGGGGAAATCTCTGGAATTAGATAAAAAGGCAAAATAGAGAAATGCGTAGTTCTTTTACATTGGTGGGTACAGGATAATTAATAACATTTGCGGCACGTACGAGTAGAGATGGTTTTGAAGAACGAGATAACAATGAGGGGTTCTGTGGTCTTCTGTTGGGGGTTGTGCCCCAAGGATCTGGCAGAGGAGATTAGTCTGACATTTCAAAGATATGTTATCGTAGATGCAAAAAGACGATAGACAGGCTCACTTAAGGTAAAGATGGACCTTTGTCAAAGAAGCTACAGGCCTAGGATGTGACTACTCATCTTGATGGGCTTTTATGGTCAGAGTATTCTGTGTGTTTATTTTCAGCCTCTGGATTTGTAAGGCCCACCATGGAGGCCTCCCATGACCTTGTCAGGTTTAGTGTGTGGCCCCTTTTTTGTTCACAACTCAAACAAAGCATCTCAAAGAAGGATATTTTAAAAACAAGCAGAACCATTTTAAAAATATGATATATATGATTAAATGATGTAAGGAATTATTGATTTGGGAATGTGCAATAATAGTAATATGATTAGATTAAAAAAATCCTTATATATTGGTAAAATGCCATGTCTGAAATTTGCTTTAAAATACTCCAGGGAAAAAATTAGGGGATGGATGAAACAGGAATGACAGAGTATTAATCATTTTTGAAGCTGAATAATGGCCATATGGGGGTCCATTATACTATTCTACCTTGTTTGGGTTTGTTTAACAATTTCTATAGTAAAAAGTTTCAAAACATAAGTCAAGTATGGTGGAGGAAAAAAAAAAAGTCTTGATTTGTACTGAATTCCAGAAAGTTCCTCTTTCAACAGAAGATTTTGAGCTGGGCCCTAGGGGCAATGACAGCACACTTTTGCCCACAATGGCCTCCTGACTGGGAACTGAGCTTCATTCTGAGAAGTCACCCGAACCAGTTCCAGAAGAACTTTTGGGTTAGAATTCATCTGGCTCTTTACAGAGCATTTGCAGAGGTGATGCACTTTCATGCTGTATCGATTAGCTTTTGCTGTGTAACAAACGACCCCCAAACTTAGTGGTTTAAAGCAAACATTGCTTATTTCTCCTGATTCTGTGGCTGGGATTTTGGGCTGACTTCACTGGGACCAGATGGTCTAGGATGGCCTCACTCTAGATCTGTAGGAGGCTCGCCTGGAATTGTTTACCTGATACGAGGAGAGGACAAGGCCCAAGGCACAAGCACATTCCATAGGTCAGAGCAAGTCACATGGCCACGCCCAGGGTTACAGGGTGGAGAAATAGAGATTCCTTTGCAGTCTGGACTTGCACTGAATGGGAGCCAAGGGTGCCAGCTATTCTGACCCAGCCCACCTCCTTGAACGAGACTGACTTCATAGATGTGGGCCCTGTGTTACTCATGTACCCCAGGTCTAGAATCCTCTTTCCACTGGTAGAACAGAGTGGAATTAACCAGAATAAATCATTCCTGTTTCTGCTTTTGTTTGTCTCCCTTTTTCTGTGGCTTAAATTCAGCCTTGCTTTCCTTGCATCTCCCCTTGAATAGAGACAGCATCTGTGACTCACTCCTCATGGCTGCCTGTTGTTGTCCTTCCCCGTATTCTCTAAGGACTGAGTGGCTTGACTCAGAGGAGGAGGATGGAGTTGGGCGTGTGGCCTTGGGCCAGCTTCTTCCCCCACGAACCCGTTTCTTCATCTCTAGGATGTGAGGGCTGCATGGAATGTCTCGGAGGCCCTTGTGGCCCAGCCCTGCTTATAGGGAAGTGGTCAGGCTGGAGGACGTGGTCCAATGCTGTGTCCCCTGGGCCTCAGGTCAGGCCTGGCTATTTTGGGGAGAAGAATGCTCTGTGAGGGTGTAATAGATTGGTTGCAAAAGTCGCCCCTCATTCTTCACACCCTCCCATCCATGCCTTTTGCAGTGATGTCGTGCAGCCCCTTCCATCAAGAAGTGGAGTCTATGCTCTGCCCCGCCTCCATCTGGTTTGGCCTGTAGAATGTGTTAGAAGTGATGATGTGATTTCCTTGCCTTGGCTTTAAGGGGTTCAGACTCATTGGCTCCCTGTCTTGGAATCCTGCCTCTGTCATGAGATCAAAGCTAGGCTGGCCTCCTGGAGGTGAGTCATTACAGCTGAGGCCAACCGAGACCATCCAGCACCCCACCAAGCCACCAGCGTGAGCGAGCCCAGCTTAGATCAGCCCAGCCCAGCCTCGGTCAGCCGCGTCCCAGACAACCAGTAGTGTCGTGAAAAATAAGAGGTGATTGTTGTGTTTGGTCACTATAGGTTGGGGTGGTTTGTTACACAGCTGGTAGAGTGGGCACTTGGGCTGTGTGTGCCCTGGCCACCTGTATCTCCTCTTCAGGCTGGGACACAGGCTCCAGAGTTTAACTGCCAGATTCCAACTCGAGTTCCTGGCTCCCTCCCCACGAATGTGGAGCCATCTTGGTTCTCAGGCAGGTGGCTTTGGCAAGGAGGGAGCCGTGAAGGTCCCAGGGGGAGCAGGTCCTTGCTGCCAGACCTGGATGGACGTGGCAACACAGTTTCAGCACAGAAACGCCTTTTTAAAAAGTTTAGGTTTATTTTTTAAATCAAAGTTACACGTGCACCTGAATTAAAGAGTCAAATTGTTCGATAGGACATTGTTAATGAACCACAGCAGGTTTCTGTCTGCTCCTTCTCCCTATTTCCTGTTCCCTAGATACAGGGCGGTCAACGTTTTTTACAAGCAGGATATATTTTTTAGCCTTCTGGACAGCATGCTCATACCGCTGCTTTTTTATTTGAGGCATTCTCTGTAGACTTCCGACCGTGGAAGATTTCACACCTCGTCGCCCGCTTCCCTCCTCACACACCTGCACCCTCCCCAACTCCTGTCCTCCCAGGAGCCGTAAGTCGTTATTCTGTTAAATGAATGTTCACTCTTTACTTGCTAATGTGACTTTGAAACTGAGGTTTGCAAATGAACTTTGCCGAATAATACTCCAACTTTTATTTTCTTGCACAACTTTTCCCTGCGTGGCCTTCCTAATGCTCCAAGTCCCAGGGGTGGCGTGGGAGTGGGGTGGAAGAAGCATATTCTCATATTTTTCACCCTCCCTCATTAGAGAGAGAGAGAGAGAGAGAGAGAGAGAGAGAGAGAGAGAGAGAGGCAGGCACGCATGCCCTGGGCTCCCCCAGCATGAGGCACGGCCACTCTTTTAGGCAGATTACTCTCAGGCCTGGAGGGGCCCTCCGTTTCGGGGCCTCCGTGAGCAGCCCGGTTTTCTCTGTGTCCTTTTCCCCTGGGCTCTGGCTGCTGTGTCATCAGGCAGCTTCCACTTTGTGTCCTCCTTGGCTTTTACACGTCCCCCCCCCCCCCCCCCGTTTCGGTGGGGCGCCAGGGATGGGTGTGACCACAGATAGAGCCCAGGTTCAGGGCTATGTGGTGTGGCATGAAGGTGACCATGGGCCCACTTCTCACTTTCTCAGCTTCTCCATCAGGGTCTAACGGTCCAGGACGAGTGGGCCAGGGTAGGGCTCAGCGCTGGGTCCTTTCCGGGAGATTTCTGAGTGAGGAGGTGGCCAGGAGAGTTTTGTGGGGCCTGGAGATGGCTCGGAGCCTGATTCTGCTGGGTGCACGGGGTGGGGGAGGCTGAGAGACTCCAGCTGGTGAGAGCAGGACAGGGGAGCACTGCCTGCACCCCTGTGGTCACACAGAGCTCGGGTGTTCTGAAGGGCTCTGGAGCACGCCACCTCCAAATGACAGATAGGTCCGAGAGAAAGGGAAGCTTCCATCCACACCGAAACCTGTATGCAGAAGCGTGTCGGGGCTCTGTCTGTCATTGTCAAAAACTGGGAACAACTCAGATGCCTTTCAACTGGTAGGTGGACAAGCAATGTGATTTGGCTGCGCAATGGGGTACTACTCAGCCGGGAAAAGGAGCAAATACACGCAAACCCTGGCTGAGTCCCAAACGCAGCATGCCGAGTGAAAGGAGCCTGACACAAAGGGCTGCACACATGGGGACTGCTGCTGTGTGGCATTCTGGAACACGCAAAATGGCTGGAAAGAAGACACAGCTGAGTTGTTGCCTGGGGCTGGGGTGGAAGGAGGCTGTGACTACAGAGTGGCCGGAGGGAATTTTCTGGGTGGATGGAAATGTTTTATATCCTGATTATTGTAGTGGTTATACAACTCTATGAATTTGTCGAAACTCATGGACGTGTACACTAAAAAGGTGAAGTTTACTGTATGGAAATTATAAACCTGAGGAAAAAAACTAACGACAACAAGAAGTTTCAGTTAGGTTAGTGTTGGTGGTGATACTGTAATAGTTAGGAAATTGCCAGGGTGGATGGGAGGAGCAGGTGAGATCCAGGGGTGACCTCACGCAGGGGTTGTATGGGAACACTTCTGTTCTTTGTGAGTCCCTGCCTGCCTGCTGGGCACCTCTGAGGGCAAGGACCAGCATTTCTAGTACATCCCGTAGGGATGGATGCCACAATGGAGAAGATCCCCAAATCATACCTCCTTTCCCCTCGTGCCGTCCACCTGTGGCCATTTCCCTAACCAGAGGGAAACAGGGAGAACAAAGGCATGGAACAGAACCAAGTCAGAGACTGAATTTCAGAGCTGGCTCTGTTGCCAGCCAACTCAGCCTCTCAGAGCCTCAGCTTTCTCATCTGCAAAATGGGGACAACAGCCTATACCACATGGAGTCCAGTGAGGGATAGATGAGACAACCGTATGACAGCACCGAGCTTTGTGTCCTGCTAGTAAGGGCCACCTAACACCTGTGGGTGTTGCCATGCAGGAGTGGCCATCAGCAGTCTGGGTTTGAGTTCTTGTTGCACTTCTTACAAGCTGTGTGACCTTGGATATGTGTCTTAACCTTTCTGGGTCCCGATTTCTTCATTGATAAAATGAGATTTTTAGGGTCCCATAAGACTGTTGTGAGGATTCAGTGACTACAAAGGCCGTAACCCTGGGCCTAGCACATAGTAAAGACTCAGGAAGAGCTATCCCATTATTATCATAGGGTTGCTAAATTTAGCAAATAAAAGTACAGGACTCGCACTTAATTTGGAATTGCTGATAAACAATGAAATTTTTTCTTAGCATAGGTATGTCCCATGCAAAGTTTGAGCCATACTTATACTAAAAAGTATTCATGCCATAATTATATTAAAAATATGTGTTGTTTTTCTGAAATTCAAATTTAACTGGGTACCTGGTATTTCACCTGGCAACCCTATTAAGAGGGGACGCAAATATGGGGTAATAGGAGCATGAGGCTAAGCCTCAAGGTGAGTAGAAGGGTGAATCACCTGCTTTTTAAACCTCCCGGTAGCCCAATCATTCACATACTTTACCAGCAATCTCACCTCCTTCAGGAAGCTCCCTTGATGTAACCCACATGGCCCCTTCATTCCTTGGTCCTGCTTTTGTTCAGGCTGCTAGCCGGTGTCATCGTAACTCAGTCCTGGGCTGGTGCCACCCTTTGGGTATTCTGAAGTCATTTCTTGTGTGTGAGCCTGTGTCCGTGAGTAGCCAGCTGCCAGGGCTGTGCGCCGCTGGCCTTTCCCAGGGGTCCCGGCCGGGGAGTGGGTACAGCACAGTAGGCTCTCGGTGCCTGCAGCTGAGGGCTGAGTGGCAGCGCTGCTCTTACATAATTGGTTTCTCTCCTCCTTTCTCTTTCCAGAGCCAGATTTCACACTGAGCAGCTGCAGACGGAGAAATCAGAGAAAGCACAACCCAGTCCCAGATTCCGAGGGGCCTGCTGGGGACTCTCTCCTTCTGCTTGGGAGGGAAGACCCCCGAGGCCGCTGTCTCAGGCTGGGTCCTGGCTGCCATGGGACTTACAGCTGCTGCCTCCCGGCTGCCCTCACCACTGCCAGGCATATAAGGGTGGCGCTGCCCCAGGAACACCTGCTGCCCCCTGCCTGACCGTCCTCTGTGGCCAGCCCTTCCCCTACTTTGGGCCACCTGTGCTGACCCGAGGCCATGTAGGCCCCACTCCAGCCTCTGGATAGACGCACGGCCGGGGACACTGCCTCTGCTCTCTGGGGGACCCAGCGCACCACCATGCCCCGGGGACTCGCCTGGCTCCACTGTGAGTACTGGGGGGTCTGTGGGGACCGCCCCGGGGAGGCCTGGGCCCAGAGCCACGCTCTGCCGTAACCATGGCAACTGGGCCATTCTTGCTGGTGAGAAGTTGAGATGTTTCCCTGCTTAGTGCAGGAGCCTTCAGGAATTCCCACGCCCACCCTCTGCCCCCTCTCCAGCTGACCCGAGCTCAGGCGGGCATGGTAGGTATGAGCCTTAGGTTGGGTGGGTGCAGTCATGGGGACGGGGCAGGCACTGGGGGTCGGTGGTAGCGTTACCTTCTCAGACTCATCGGTGCTGGGGAGTCGGGTGGGGACTGAGGTGGCAGAGAGAGGATGTCTGGCCTCCCTGGGTGTGGCTGTCCGGCGGTGAGGGCTTGTGAGAAAGTGTCTGGGCCCCAGGACACATGGAAGAAGTGCAGCCAGGTGCCTGGAGAAGGCAATCTGTTCCCTCTGCCCTTCCGTACATAAAGAATAAAATTAAAAGGCAAAAGGAGAACAGTATTGTTGATAAAAAGAAAAATAAGTTGAAATGAGGACAGAAAAAAAAAAGGACCTAGAAGCCTCTCAAGCCTGCTGGTGGGAGGCCAGACCAAGATCCCTTCAGGCTCTGAGATTCAATTTAATTGACTTAAATTCAACACACGTTTCTGGTGCCTCCCACGTGCCCGCTGGAGAGTTACTGTCATGGTGACAAGGACCTGCGCTGTCCTGGGTTTTGCTCTTCAATGCGCGGCACAGAGTTAGGTGCTGGGAACTCTGTGCGGAATGGATGAGGTCGGGGCTTGATCCTGTGAGGAATTTGCAGAGGAGTTGGGTCCAGCCTGGCCCTTGCAGAGGGATCCTGCAAAGGGTCAGGGCATTCGGAATGGGCGGAAGGACACAGACCCAATATTCTGGAGGCCTCCAAGTCATGAGGAGCAGGAGAGCAGCTTGGGTGAGGTGCCACTTGAAGTGGTCTTGAAGGTGGGCAGTGCTCACACAGGTAGCCACGGGGAGATGAGGACAGTGTTCCAGATAGAGGGACCAGCATGAACAAAGGCTCAGCGGTGGGCCAAGCTGGAAAGCTGGTTGGGCACCAGTGACTGAGGCCTTGGAAGCCAGGATGAAGAGCACCCAATTCATGAGCTAACAGGGGGCCCTGGAAGGTTTGTGATCTGATGTGAGGGTAGGGCCATGATTGGGAGCTCCTCTGCTTTGGGGAAGTTCACTTTTGTGGTGCTTGCAGGAGCTGCAACCTTCTGGACAGGCAGTAATAAGGGCCAGTTCTGGAGATGGAAGTGGTAGAGGGGACAAAGCTGGCACATCGCAGCACCTGGCAAGGACTGGCTGTGGGGTGAGAGACAGGGGCTTGCAGAGGGGCTGGGTGCTGGAGAAGGATTGGTTGCTGTAACAAATTACCATAAATGTGGTGGCTTAAAACAGCAGGAATTTATTCTGTCCCGCGCTGGAGGCCAGAAGTCTGAAGTCAAGGTGTGGACAGGGCCATGCTCCATCTGAGGGCTCTAGGGGAGGAGCCTGACTGCCTCCTCCAGCTTCTGGTGGCTGCTGGTGTTCCCTGGCTTGTGACAGTGTCACCCCAACCTCTGCCTCCGTCTTCACATGGCCTTTCCCATTGTGTCTCTTTGTCCTTTTCTCTGTCTGTCTGTCTGTCTGTCTGTCTCTCTCTCCTCTTCTTGTAAGGACACCAGGCAATGGATTAAGGGTGGGCTTGAATTACATATGCCAAGACACCATTTCCAAATGAGGTCTCATCTGAGGTTCTGGGTGAACAAGAATATTTTTGGGGGTGTTATTCAACCCCCTACGCAAGCTGGGGTGGGGGTGGGCAAGCCCCATTTATCACTACACAAAGGGCTGTCTCGGGGAGGGGCACAGATCCCCCACGCCGGGGAACGAGGACAGGATCTCCTTCCTCACGTCACTCTTTCTTCAGCCTCCCCTTCTGTCTTGCAGGCTTCCTACTTCTGGAGAGGGTGGGGGGCCAGGTGAGCCTGCCAGCCAAGGTCAGGTTTGCACTGGCTGTGGGGATGCAGAGTGACCATGAGTAGGGACATAGTCATGTCCCTACTTCGTCACCTGTTTGCTGATGTGTTTCTCAGGATGGAGGCAGCAGAAAAAGAGCTTACAATTGGAAAGGGGCAGCAGACTTGCAGGAAGTCTGTCTGGGGGAAGGCAGATCATCTGTGGACAGGGTTTCTGGTGCAGCCTACAGGTGCCAGGCTGGCAGGCCTGGTGGCTCTGTAAGGCGCATTCCCTTCTACAAGCCCACAGTTGCCAGGCCCTGAAGGCTCTGGACCAGGACAAGATAAGGGCAGCTGGAGCAGGACTTGGGGGGTGGGGTGGGCAGCCAATGGTGACTGTCACATGAGAAAGAAGACCCAATGTGGACAGAGATACTGATTTTTAAAGACGATATAAATTCAGATATTTATGTGAAACCTCTGTGAACCGGATGTGGCCCTTGGACTACCAGTTTGCAGCTGTCTCTTTAGGTCAAGTGCTCTCAAAGTGTGGTTCCCAGACCAGCAGCACCACCTGGGTGCTGGTTAGAAATGCAAACTCTCTGGCCCACCGCAGACGTCCTGAATCAGACACTCTGGAGTGGGGCCCAAGCAGCTCTCCAGGAGATTGAGATGCACGCTGCCGTCTCTCTATTTGAGGTGAACCCCACAAGTGCTCAGTAATCAAGCCCGGGTGGTGGTTACCATGTCACATACCCACACACTAGGGGCTAATCTGGTCAAGATACTGAGTGCATTGGACAGATGGTGCTAGAAACAGAGATTGACGGGGTCTGGTGTAGGCAGGGAAGACCCTGGGGAAGGAAGGAGTCTTGGTGAGACCTTGAAAGAGGTCGGCAGTGTGAGAATACTCAGGGAAGGGGCAAAGGGCGAGCAAAACCCCGAGGCAAACATGATCTTGACCTGTTGGGGTGCCAAGCTGACCTAGACACAAGACGGGAAGCGAGCGGGGTCAGTGTGTGTTTCTCTGTTCCTTTGTCCAAATACTGGGGCAAGTACATGGAAGGAGAGTGAGATGGGAAGTGCAAGATGGGCGGCAAATATGCAACCTTGCAAACACCGGTCAGAGCTCTGTGAGAGGAAGCGCTGCTGCCCTTATGGGGCATAGGGCTCCAGTAGGCTTGGGCTGCTGCTGTTGAGGGGCCCAGTGGGAGTAAAGTCATGGCAGCAGGACTGAGAGGGTGTGGGCAAGTAAAGGGGAGCGAGGGTTTAAGAACAGAAGGCTTCCTAAGAACCAGGGAAGTGAGTGGGGAAAGTCCAGTCAGTAATTCCTCATAACCAACGGTGGATTAGGGAGGTGACTCGGCCTGCCTAACTGATTTTTTGTTTTGTTTTGTGTGTTTTTTTTGGGGGGCGGGGTGGGGGAAGAAAGAAGAAAAGAAAGAAGAAAAGAAAAAACGTGATTGCTTCTGGCTATAACAATAGCTATTGATTTTACAACATAAAATACGTCCTACAAAATATAAAGAACATAAAACTCTCCCATAGAGATTTGGTACAGTTCCATCTACGTTTCCTGTGCACACACACGGATCATTAACAAAATTGAAGTCATGCTATATAGCCAGATATGGAGTGTTGAGTCATGCTTTTTAAAAACTTCCCCAGGCATATCATCAGTATTTTTCTTATTACAGAAGCATGTCATAAAACATTCTTTGACAATGCAATTTTTATTGGCTACAGTCATTGTTATTGACCATTTAGGCCATTTACAGGTTTTCACTATTGTGAAATAATGATGCAATGGAAGCCTTTGTCCATAAATCTTTTGATTAATGCCGCTCTTTTCTGTTTTCCTTTAGGTTCATTCCTAGAAATGAGTTTAATGGGTCAAAGGGTGTTAACGTTGTGAAGGCTTAGTGGGTCAAAGGGCGTGGCTGTTAGTAAGCCCATAAATAACAAAAAATGCCAAATTGCTTTCCAGGACGAGAGCACCTGCCTTACTAAGTTGCCAGCACTAAATGTTATTAAAATAAAACAAAACAGAACCCCCCCCCCCACTTTCCAGTTTGATAGGTGAAATACGGCATCTGATGGTTTTAATGTAAATTTCTTCCTTTTTATTAGTGAAGTTCGTTGTTTTGTTTGTTTTGTTTTGTTTTGTTTGTTTTAAGGAGGGCGCAGCCCACAGTGGCCCATGCGGGATGGAACCTGCAACCTTGGTGTTATTAGCACCACACTCTAACCAACTGAGCCAACCGGTCACCCTTGACATTGGTTTTTTGATACATCTCTTGCCCATTTATATTTTGTTCTTTCTGCTCTGATCAGCTTAACTCTTGTTCATATTTGTTGCAAATTTCTGACTTTTTTGTTAAGCCTAAGGGAAATCTCACAGGCTATTTTTGGAGACACGGCGACCCCCAGTGGTGAAGGCTGGTAACATTCGAAAGGCGCCCGCTCATTTGTTGGCAGAGAGAACTAGGCTGCGTGAGATTTGCTTAGCATCCCAGAATGAGCCCTGGAAGGACCACTGGGAAGAAAATGGCTTAGTCACCCAAGAGTCATTTGCAAAGTTGGAACTAGAATCCATATCTCCTGAATCTCCAAGAGAGGAAATTCAGCAACAGGCTTTGAAAACACGTTAGCCTTGGACGAGCCCTGGAAGGGAGCTTGTGTCTTCCTCACAAAACCAACTCCCGCAGCAGCTTCTGGGGGCCTCTGCTGGCCAGGAGGGGACAGGTTGGATGGCTCACGCTTGCCGGGCCTTGATGTCCTGGAGCCCAGGCTGCAGGGAAGGCATTCCTGGTTGTGGGAAGGCCTTCCTGGGGCTCTATGCCCCACCCCTCCCATGAGGACTTGTGGCCAAGAAAAGGACTGGGCAGTGTGGAAGTGGTGCAGATCGCTCATGTGTTCCTGTTGGGCACGGTCCACAGATCTGGGGATCCTCCTGGGCATGGCCTTGGGTTTGGAGGTGTGGACCTTGACCCAGAGCGAAGAGTGCGCCATCACCGGGTCTCTGCGAGACAAGCTGCAGTACAGGAACCGCCTTCAGTACATGGTAACCACGTGGGCACCTGCTATGTCCCTCTTCCCAAGCCCACGGGTTTGGGAGATTCAGGCTCCCTGTTTGGACCTGTGTAAGTCCTGAGACCACCTGGCCCTTTCTCCACCGTACACCCCGACTCGCCTGGTCTGCACGTACTGTCCCTTTCTCCTTCTGCCAGCCATCCCAGGAGGCCTCCATCCCTCCAACTAGGTCTGACCTTTGATCCCACCTCCAGATGATGCTCACCCTCTGACTCAGGAATGGACTCCAGGAAACTTTAGGGGAGCCCCAAACACTTAATATTAGCAGGGGAGATAAGGACCTAGGAATTGGAATGCAGATTCTTTTTGTAGGGTGGAGACGCACATGTGGCACATGGCTCTCTCTGTCTTTCTTTTTAACAGCTTTATTGAGATATGATTCACATACTACACAATTCACTCATTTTAGTGTACACTCAATGACTTTTAGTGCTCTTGCAGAGTCGGGCAACCATCACCACAATAAGTTTTAGAGTAAACTTTTAATCTGCCTCACGCCCAAAGAATCTGCTTCTCTCAGGGTAGTATGTCTCTCATACTATTTCTTGGCTGAAACTTCTGTCTTACCAGCAACTGAGTGTTTCGTCTCAGGCTCCCCTGTGTCCCAGAGGAAAGACCTGTCTTATCCCGATGGCGAGCCAAGTGCATTTTCTCCGGCAAGGCCACCTCTGCCATCACAGGGCTGCTCCCGGGGCCCCTCCTCCTACAGCAAATCATCTGGGGGTTAGGTGGCGTCTGTCTGAGCGGTATCTGACAGTTTGTTCTTTACCTCCACAGAAACACTACTTCCCCATCAACTACAAGGTCCCTGTGCCTTATGAGGGAGTGCTCAGAGTGGCCAATGTCACCAGGCTGGTGAGAATCCCCTCCTGGGCTGGGGAGTCCCCTGCTCCACACACATCCCATGGGCCTCTCCTGAGAGCCACGTTGCTTAGGCAGGTCCTGTGCCAATGGCCTTTCTCGGCCCTTCAAGCAAGCCCACCCTCGGTCCAGGCCCGAGGCTGCCCGCGGTCCACAGTGGGCGCCTGTGATTGGCTCCCTATGCAGGGGCAAGTGGGTGGGAGGAGGGCCCAGAGGGCCATGTTTGGAGGGTTTCAATGATTTCTTCTATCCCTCAGCAGAGGGCTCGCATGAGCCAGCAGGAGCTGCGGTATTTGTGGGTCTGGGTGAGTCTCAGTGCCACTGAGGCAGTGCAGGAGGTGCTCCTGGAGGACCACCCATCCAAGCAGTACCTGGAGGAGATACACAGACTGCTGGTGGACGTCCAGCAGCGCCTTCTGGTGAGCCAGGCGGAGGTGTGGGTGGGCAGGGCATGCGTGTGCACGTGTGCATGTAGGCCTGCATGCGTGTGGTGGCCCAGGGCTGTCGAGGGAGGATGAGAACACGTGGAATGTTACGGCACATCCTGAGGGCTGTGGGAACAATGGGGGAGAGGAGGAGACGGCCAGTGATGACTTAGGGGAGGGCTGGGATGTGCCTGAGATCCTGTTCCAGGTTCTGTCTCTCCCTCTGCGGTCCTGGGCTTTGTTTCTGCATGTACGAAACATGGTTCTTTTGGGGGAGGGGAGGGAGGGATGAACAGGTGGAACACAGGAGGTTTTTAGGGCAATGAAACTCTTCTGTATGAAACTGTAATGCTGGCTATGTGCCATTACGCATTTATCAAAGTTCACAGAATGTACAACACAGAGTGAAGCTTAATGTAAACTGTGGCCTTCAACGAATAATAATAATAATATAAAAGGGGTTCTTGATAACTGCCTGCTCAGGGTTAATCTGAAGCCTTGGGGTATGTCCTCCAAAAAGCCTGGGGAGTAAGGCGACCAGATGAATGTGTGCCCATGCAGGCCACGTATGTGCCGTGGGACCCCTCTCTACACCCCGTGTTGCCCTGCTCCCCACCCCACCCAGCCCTCCTCAGGACCCTGGCACTGGGGACCCCCACCAGCTCCCCAGCCAGAACACCCAACTGCAAATGTGAGCTCTGATGATCGCTGGCTTAGGGATTAGCAGCTGCTCTGGCAGCTACCTTGAACTTTGAGGAGGCTTTTGAAATTCTGGCAGAGGCCAGGCAACCCAGTGATTTCCTTGGTGGCTCTTTTGTGCCTTGGGGCAGGGTGGGTGGTGGCGCTGACTTGGAGAAGAGACAGTTTTCCGTTCTCGATTTTCCTTGAGAGTGTCTCTGGCTCTGAGAGGTCTCGGGAGCTAGTTTGGGAGCGAGGAAGGAGATCGTGGGGTGGGCTAGGGCCCTACCCACCTGGGCTGTTCAGATTTAACCAGCTTTTCCATCTGTTCTAACAATGTTAGTGGTGTAGGACCTGCTCTGACTATGTACAGCACCTGTCTGGCCGTGGGGATGGGCCATGGGATGGGCCCCATTTTCCCTCCCACTAGCCTCACTTGACTCTCTGAGCCTGTGCGCTAGGTCTGTTTTTAAGGGCTGCTGTAATAAAGCACCACTAACTAGTGACTTTAAAACAACAGAAATTATTCTGTCACAGTTCTGGAGACGAGGAATTTGAAATCAAGGTGTGGTCAGGGCCATGCTCCCTCTGAAAGCCCAACCTTTCTGCCTCCTTTCTACCTCCTCCAGCTTCTGGTGGCCGCTGGTATTCCTTGGCTTGTGGCAGCATCCAACTTCTGCCTCCATCTTCACAGGGCCTTTCCCTCTGTCCTCATGTCCTTTTTCTTAGAAGGATACTCGTCGTTAGATTTAGGGCCTACGTTAGATTTAGGGCCCACCCTAAATCCAGGATGATGTCATCCTGAGATCCTTAACATAATTATTTTTGCAAAGACCCTATTTCCCAATAGGTCACATTCATAGGTACCAGGAGTTTGGACTTAGACATAGCTTATTTAGGGGGATAGGAGAGGGACACACAATTTAACCCAGCACACTTTCCCTTCAGGAAGGTCCTTCTCCAGCTTAGGCGCCACATTTCTGGCTAGAACAGCAAGGATGACTATGCCCTGTCTGGCCTGCCCCCTGTAGTCATTTTTCAAATGATGAGAAAAGAGAAGGCTCTGTGTTGTGCTTGGGGGAGGGCCATTGAGGGGGACCCCCTCCTCCTGGAAACTTGGCACCTGCAACAAGGAGAGAAATTGCTCACAGGCCTCCTGATCACAGGAAGTCTTGTCCTTCTCCTGTGGTTTGCACAGCTCCAGGTGGGACAGCCCCGCCACAGTCCTCTTGGGGTGTGGCCTGTCTCTTCACTGGCCCGTGGTCCTAACGGTTTTCTCCCTTCTAGGATGTGGAGGTGGGCCCCAAGGTGGAAGCAGTGTTGTCTCTCCTGAGTGCCCCAGGGCTGAGCCTGAAGCTGGTGCGGCCCAAAGCCCTGCTGGACAACTGCTTCCGGGTCATGGAGCTGCTGTACTGCTCTTGCTGTAAGGAGCTCCGAGTGGATGGGGCTGGGGGTAGGAGGCTGGGCATCTGTGCTCGGGTCAGTGGCAGAGCTGGCACCCTCCTGGGCATGATCTCCGATCTCCAGGGTGGCAGGCCATTTCTGAAGCCGAGATGGGCTATGGGGACAAGAACAATGTGACTTGATCTGGGCCAAGGGGGGTGTTGACCTCTCCTGCAGTCTTTTTTGCTCTCTCCCTTGCAGGTAAACAAAGCCTCGTCCTAAATTGGCAGAACTGTGAGGTGCTAAGCTCTCGGCCTCACAGTCCAGAGCCCTCGTCACAGTGTGTGGCCGCCCAGCTGTACCCTCTACGCCAGGAGCCCCCCACCTCCCTGCCCCACTCCCTGGGATCCCAGGCTGGTCCCCCAGCTCAGTGAAACTGCTAAGGGCACAGGAGGAGGCCTCCTGCCCCGAGTAGCCTGTATGGAGGAGCTCCAACAGTTCAACTGGGTGGCGGTGCTGAGCCCCCCTTGGGAGAGGGTGTTTTTCCTTTCAGGAGGATCCTGTGCCCAAGGAGGGCTCAGCTTTCCACCCCCATACGTCACATGGTCTCACCAGGAATGGGGGGGACCTGGTGGCACCTGAAGGTGAGCAGGACAGAGCTCATGGCCCCTCGTGGCACCGCCCGGCTGCCTTGCTCAAGGCAGTCCTGTCTCCTGGGCCACAGAAGGGAGAGCTGTGCCAGGTGGGCTGGTGGGTGTGGAGGGAACAGAACTCAGCAAGGCCGAGGAGAGGGCAGAGCCAAATGCCATATCTTGCCACAGTGGGTGCTCTTCTAGTTCCTTTTATTGTTTTCTATTAAACACCCGCTTTGTTTTGTTTTGTTTGGGTTTGCATTTGCGAGGGTGAACCTGGAATGGCTGCGAGCCCCTCCTCCACCTCGTGCTCCAGCTCCAGCTGGCCAAGTGCAATGGGCAGCTGGTCGGCTCCAGGCCTGGGTCTGAGGGTTCCGACTTGGAATGGGTGGAGCCTGGCCAGGGGGCTGGAATGGTGGACATGTGAGGGACTGAGTTCCTCCCAGCCCCACCTTAGCACATAGGACCTCAGTGAGGCTGATACAGCGAGGCAGGAGGTGCCATCAGACTGACCCCCTGCAGTGCCTCCTGGCCACCTTCCTCCTCCATCTGGCTGCCTCAAGACAGGTCCCATCAGGGGCAGAGCTGCAGCAGGCCTTCAAAGGTATGCGTCCTGGCACAAGACTCAGTCCTGTTACACAAAGGCCTGGGCTCCCAGGGAGCCCCTCAGTCTGGAATCTGGATGGGAAAGGGGGTGCTGCAGGCAGCAGGTGAGCAGCAGCAGAGGAAGCAGGCGGAGGCATGGCTGTTACAGTACAACTTTATTAATACTGGGGTCTTCACAGTGCATTTGTTATTTGTAGCAGTGACTATTTAAATCAAGGGCAGGATGGGGCGGAGGGGGACGAGGGGAGAGAATTTATCCAAAAACTGACAGAAAGAAACAAAATGGTTCAGATGGGATGGGAGGAGAGGGGGTGCAGGGGGGAGGTGAAGGGAAGAAAGACTGAGTGGGAACCATGAGGGGACGCCTGGGGTGGGAAAATAAATTAAAAGAAGGAACAAGTTAACAACAGCACCAGAAAAGTTACTTTAGTCAAAAGAGTTTGAAAAGAATATTTCTCTGTACAAAATGAAAAATAAAACGAATGTAAGGAAGTCCCCCAAACCCAAGTCTGACGCGGGATGGCTGGCTCGGCTCCCGGGGAGTGGGCCTACAGGTGGTCACTAGACGATGAGAGGTGGTCAAAGGGACGGGGGTTATGTACAGCCCCGGGTGGCTTGGAGGGGAGGGGCAAGTGGGGGGGTGGGTTGGCTGTGTCCCCCTACCCACCCCCCAAAGCCACCCCCACTCCCCAGGAGGCAAGCTCTTCCTCTCTGGAAGCCAAGGACCCAGCCTCCCTCCTACCCCACTGCTCCTCACCCTGCTCCCCTCATACTCCCTGCATCCTGCTCCGCACACCGGCCTGGGAAGAGCCCTGCGGAAGGGGCCGTGGAGACTCCACCGCAGGGCTACCTGCACGGCCCCTCTGCTCTTGCAGCCTCTTCAGGCCTCCTTGGCCTGGGCCCCATCCAGGTGCTCAAACCTGGGCTCTGAGGTTGGCCGCAGTGCTCAGCAAGGTGGTTTTCAGACCTAGTGACTTACAGGTACTGTTCTATGTTGCCCTGGGGGAGCTGGGGGCTCCATCCACTTGGGGGCCCCCTTAGTTCCCCAACCCCACCTGGCCATGCTGCCTGGGTCCCGGCACAAGCACTACCAGGATCTCTAGCTGGTGCTGGGAGACTCAGAGCAATCCTGTCCGGGCGGTGCCCACCCTCTGGCCCTGCCACCCTTTGAGCTCAGCTCTCTGCTGGCCTGCAGGACCTCATGAAGTCCTCCACTCACTGGAGGCGCACCTACTTTTACCTGCTTAGAGTTGGCACAACTTGGTGCAAGGAGGGGAAAAGACACCCCCAGCTCGCCCCACCCCTGCTTTGCTGCCAGAACAGGCCAGGACTGCAGGGCTGGGGTGGGGAGTGCGTCCTGGGATGGCATCTCCTCTGGCAACAGAGAGTCAAAGCCAATCTCCGGGACGTGCCCGACCCGCCCGGCCTGGCCTGGGTTGGAAGATGCGCCTCCCTGGCCATCCCAACCTTAATTTGGCTTTGCTCCAGACGTTGGAGAGAACAGCTGCTCCCTGGCCTTTGGGGAGCCAATTCAGCCCTCCTCGTCCTGCCATGGTCCATCAGGCCACTGTGGGGGCCCCCCATCCGTCAGGCACTCTTGGACACACCCTGTATTGTCCACCCTGTCCCCATACACGGTCCTTGTACAGTCAGCTCCATTTTACAGTCCTAACCCCACATCCCCTCTGCGGCTCCAGCCCCCACCCCCAAATGTAGCCGAAACTGTGAGCAAAGTGCCATCAGAATTAGTTTTGACATGCCCAGATATGGACTGGACATCTGAAAGCAGCTCCTGAAGCCTCTGGACTCTTCCCTGCTACCACACCCTGCTCAGCAACCCCAGCCACAGCTCACAGGGAAGGGCAAGGCAGGACACGGAAACTGTCTGAGGGTCCCCGCCTCCTCCAGGCGGGGCCCCGCGTTTCCTACCCGCGACCCTTCCCTCATGGCCTCTCAACTTCACCTGCCCCCACAACCACCAGTCACTCTGCACACCTTTTCAGTCAAAGCCACTACCTTAGCTGACTGGGCACCCCCTCCACAGCCACCCTGCCTCCCTGATGGAGAGGAGCACGGGAGAGGCAGAGAAGTGAGAGGCAAGGACAGGGGCTCAGTCAGAGGCGGAGCAGCCAGCATTCCGGAAAGGCCCGAGGCACCACCAACCCTGGGAGAAGCCGGGGCCAGGTAAGCTAAGCTGTGGCACTGTGGGCCCAGGCCGGGTGGGTGGGATGGCGAGAGGCTGTCCTGGCCCCTCCGCCGTGGGCAGGGGAGTGGACTCAGGCTCACAGAGATGTGGGAAAGGCAGGGCCTGTAGGGAGAAAGGAGGAACACAATAGGCAAGGAGAGTATAAAACAGGCTCCAAATCCAGTTCAAGGCCTGCAGGCTCCTGTCGCGGTGAGGTCTGTTAAAGAAGTCACTTCCTGTTTAAACGAGGAAATCCAAGCTGGGTGTGTCTTTTCATAAAGTGGCTTTGCCTTGTGTGATTTTTTAAAAAAACAAACCTGCCTGGCTCTGCTCCCTCCTGGCTATGCCTCTGCTCAGAGCCCTCGCTGCTCAACAGGCCTCCAGCCTCATACTCGGCCAGAGGGTGGAAGGGTGGCGCCATCACAAGATGCGTGGCGCTGACCTGTCGTTGGTGACGGTCCTGCGGAGCCGCACCCCTCGCCGGATGGCCACCAGCATATCTTCAGCTGGGGGGTCCCCAGTGGCAGCTGGGGGCAAGGTGGGCGTCTCCTCGCAGGGGGTGGCTGACAGGGCGGTGGGGAAGGGGAACTGGCCCTCGCCCAGGGCATGGGCGCCCGCCACCAGCTCCCCGAGCTTCTCCACCAGGCTGTGCCGGTTGGCGGCCAGCTGCTGCTGCTGCTCCTCATCCTCGGCCCCCGGCCCGGGGTAGCCGGCGGGCTCGGAGGCCGGGCTGGCCCAGGCTGTGTTGGGCAGGCTCAGCCTCTTTGGGGAGGCCTTCACCAGGTCCGGTGCCAGGGGCGAAGCGGCCTCATCGCTGTAAAAGACGCACTCCTCGCTGCCCGCCCGTGTGGGCCCCACGTAGCCAGGGGAGTCGGGCACAGTGGGTGTCTTCACGGGGACGATGGGCGGCCGGATGGGGATGGGTCCGGCACTGGAGAGGGCCCGGCGCACGGTGGGCTTGGTGGAGGGCGTGCGGCGGATGGTGGCCACGCCGGGCGGGGCGCCTGAGGCGGTGGGCAGCCCGGCGGTGGGCAGCCCGGCCGTGGAGGCCGGGCGCTTGGTCTGGATTAGGCGGCGGTAGTTCTGGGCGATGTTGCTGTTGCGCGGGATGGTGGAGGACTTGTCGAACTCGGGCGGGCCCTCGCTGTCTGCGTCGCCGTTCACAGAGTAGCAGTCGTAGTCAGAGCCTGGGGGCACGGGAGGCAGTGGGCCAGGGCCGCAGGGCTGCAGGCCCAGGCCCCCGCCCCAGCCCCGGGGCCTACCTTGGGAGGGGATGGTGTCCTCGGAGCACGAGGGCGTGGTGGTCTGCGTGCTGTAGCCGCTGGAGTACTGCAGCGAGTCCCGGCTGCTCTTCTGGTGCTCCAGGCTCAGGCCGCGGGTCAGCACCAGGGCCAGCTCACTGGCCGCAGGGGACACCTCCTCACCGTGCTGGGGGTGGGAAGACTGGAGGCTGAAACCTCGCTCCCCAGCTTCCCCCCTCAGCCCGCACTCCAGGGGGCTCCCACCAGAGGGCAGAGCTCGCCAGGTCTCCTGGCGCTGACCTGGGGGTGAACGTGGGGCCCTGGCTGGGCTGCCAGGGAGCTGAGCTACTACTGCCTACCTTGGCGGCAATCGTGGCAGGAGACATGCGGGGGCGTGGAGCTTCCTCTCCACTGGGGCCCACGGTGCCCCCACTGGCCGGGCCTGGCTCAGGGTCTCGGAGCAGCTCCACTCGGTCCTTCCTCCGCTGCAGGGTGGTGCCCGAGGGCTGCTCGTGGGGACCAGCCTTGGCCCAGTCCTGCAGGACATGGCAGGCGGGTCAGGGGCACCCTCGGTCCTGCTGTCCCCGGCCCAGGAGCACCTCACTGTAGTGAAAGGTCAAGGCTTCCAGGCCTACGTGGGCTCACAATCCAGGCCAAGGAGAGTCTGGAGGGCACTGTGACCCCTCGGTCCCACCAGGCGCGGGAGGAAAAGATGTGCGTGTGTGCGGAGTGGCTGCAGTGCTGCCCAGGGAGCTTTTCTTTCAGGGAACTGGTGCTGTGTGACACCCTCTGGCTGGACTTTGGCCCTCCCTGTAACCCTCAGCAGGTGGGGAGCACTGACCGAGGTGGGGGAGCTGCACTCGCTAACGGACTGGCAGGTTTCCGAGGCCTCAGAGGACGCAGAGCTGGAGGACTTCTGCCATGAAGAGGCCAGCAGGCGGGGCGGGGAGGCCGGAGGGAAGGAGAGAACAGAGCTGGTCACAGGGCCGGCTGGCAGGGGGTGCTCCGATTCTGCAGCGCCCCCACCCTCCAGGGCCATGGCTATGAGCGTCTGCTGCAGGACGCAGCACCCAGGGAGCACACATCGGCACTGACCTACTATAGACCGGCCCACGGACCACACGTTTTGAGAATGAATGACAGGACTTGCTGCTGCTGGATGTGGTGGGCAAGGGAAAGAGAGATACTAAGGATGGCGGCGGGCAACTGGCGTGAGCAGCGGGGTTGATGGTGTCACGGTTTCCTCAGAAGGGCAGGCCCACGGGAAGTGTGGAGTCCAGAGCTCCATCCTGCACATGTTAGCGCTGCCTACTGGTATTGACACACGGATCAATGTAGGCAACTGTATTTACAAGTCTGGAGTTTAGGGAGACATTAGGGTTGGAGCCACAAATCCAGCAGCCATATGATAGAATAAGGTCACCTTGGCACTGAGGGTAATTAAGAGAAAAGAAAAGGTTCAAGGACCTCATGCATGCCAACATTTAGTGGTTGAGAAGAAAAGGAGGGTCCAGCTAAGGCAAGTGACAGGGGGCTGCTGGTGAAGTGGGAGGTAAACCATGAGCAGGTGACATCACAGAAATCAGTGGAAGAACCTGATGTGTGAAGGAGGGTCAGCTGTGCTGATGCTGCACGGGGTCCATCAGATGAAGGCCAAGGGGCAGCTGTGGAGACCTCAACAACTGTTTCAGAGGAATGGTGGGGGCAGAAGTCCACGGAAGAGTGGACTGAGTGTGCACAGAGACTCCTCTCTGGGCAGTCAGAGGGGATGAGGTACCCTGGGAGGCCCCCAACTCAAAACAACAACAAAGATGTGAAGAAAAAAGAACTAAGACCAGAAACAGGACCCTGAGGGTTCCTCAGGGCAGATGCTGGCTTCCGCAGTGTTTGGGAGTGTGGGCACGTGGCAGGGGGACCCAAATTCAGCCAGGGAACCTGGATGGGGATCGATCAGCTGCATCCCTCACCCCACATCCTGTCAAGTTCTCTAAATCATCCTTAAGGTAGGCCTCTGGGTTTTTTACAGTTTGTAATGAACCATGATCACCAAAATAAAAGGAAACAAAGTACCAGAGGGTGAGGAGCCAGAAAAAACAATAAAGAAATTTAAATTTTTACCAATGCAATTGTTAAAACAAAAAAACCAAAAAAAACCGATGGAAAAAAGTATTTTGAAAACTGAATGGAAAAAAGTAAACACTTAGGCATGAAAAAACCCGCCCCCCCCACAAAAGCCCCCTCAAAACAAAAAAAACAACTTAAAACTAGGAATAGAATGGAACTTCCTTACTCTGATAATCTATACAAACAGCGATACTTTTTTCTCTGAGTTGCAAACAAGATAAGGATACCCACTATCACCATTTCTATTCAGCACTGGAAGTCCTAGTGATGCCATATGCAAGAAAAAGAGGTAAAAAGCAAAAGGATTGGAGAGGAAGAAATAAAGCAGTCATTATTTATAAAATACATGATTGCATAGGTAGAATATGCAAAAGAATCTACAATTATCAGAACTAATAAGTGATTTTAACAAGCTTATTGGATATATAATACAAAAAAATCAAATTTTTAAATATCAGCTACTGAAAAATAAACAAAAAACCCTAAAAAAAGCCAATATAATTTAAAATGGCATCAATAAATATCAAGTACCCAGGGGGAAAAAAATCCAATGATAGATGTGCAAAATCTTTACATGAAAACTACAAAACATTGAAAGAGGGTAAAGCCAAAATAAATGGGGAGATATATACAATCCCAGTCAAGATCCCAGGATCACTGTTGCTGTTTTTGGTAGAAACTGACAAGTTGATACTAAAATTTATCAGGAAATGAAAAGGGCCAAAATTAGATAATGTGATACTGAAGAATACAGGCTGGAAGACTTTCATTACCAAATATCAAGATTATTTTATCAAGTTACAGTAATTAAGATGATGTCGTATTGGTACAAGAACAGACGAATCAACCTGTGGAACTGAATACAAACTCCAGAAACAACCACACACCCAGACACCTGACTGATGACAAAGGAAGCACTGGTGTGCAGTGGGGGGAAAAATGGGCTTTTCAATAACCTGTCAATTAAATATCTGTATAGAAAAAATGACCCCATACCACACACACACACACACACACACACACACACACACACACACACACACACACTCAATTCCAGATGAGCTGTAGATCTAAATGAAAAAGGTAAAACAACAAAAAAAGGCTTTTAGAGGAAAATATTGTTGTGACCTCAGAGTACACAAAAATATCTCAGGACACAAAAAGCACGCATGATTTTTAAAAAATGGAGAAACTAGACATATATTAAAGTGAAGAGCTTGAGCTCATGAAAAGACTTCAATAAGAGGGTAAAAAGGGAACCCACAAAATCAGAGAAGATATCAGATGAAGGACTTGTATCCATAATATGTAAGTTCTATGAATCAATAAGAAAAAGACCAACAACCTGGTAGAAAAATGAGCAAAAAGTTTGAAAAGGTCCTTCACCAAAGAGGACATCCACATGGACTTTAAAAGTATGGAAAGGTGTCCAACCTCATTAGTCATTAGGGAAATGCAAATGATAAACACAGGGCACTGTACACTCAGCAGAACGGCTAAAAGGAACAAAATGTGAACTGCCAGGGCTAGTGAGAATGAGGAATGGCAAAAAGCCACTGTTGTGCTATTCTTGCCACAAGTCTATGACCTCCCTCTAATTACAGGAAGACATCAGACAGACTCAAAGTGAGAGGTAGTCTACAAAATATCTGACCAGTATTTTGCAAAAGTATCAAAGTCACGAAAAAGGAAGATGGACTGAAGAACTGTTAGATTGGAAAAGCCTAAAGAATCACAACTAAATGCAACGCAGACGCCAGCAGGGACCTGGGAGTCCTGGGCCAGAAAAAAGACATTAGTGAGAACACGGGCAAAATCTGGAAAAGGACGGTAGGTTAGTGAAGAGCGCTGTGCCAGTGTTAAATGTGTTGGTTTCGAAAATTGTCCAGTAGTTACGTCAGATGTCAAGGAAGCCTGTGGGAAAGGGATGTGGGGACTCAGTGTTCGTTTTATAACTTTCCTACAAGACTGAAATTATTTCAAAATAAAAAGTTAATCGGATGTTAACTAGACCTATTGTAATGATAAAAAAAAATCAAAGAAAACGTTAAAAGAAAGACCTCAATGGATAGGCGAGGCTATAGAGAAAAAGCAAATTGGCAGACCTGAGGAAAGCTTTCATAATGTAGTACAGAGAAAACAGGAGATGGCAGGAGGAGAGTTAGGAGACAGAAAGACAGAATGGGAAGGTTTGACACGGAGAGAGAGGTCAGAGCACTCACAAGGGACCAACAACGTGACTGATAACAAATCTCTCAACCAACAATGGAAGCCAGAATACAGCGGAAAGGTACCTTCCAAGTACGGTGAGAGGACACCTGTCACCTCAAAACTGTGTCCCTGGGAAAACTTTCAAGAAAGAGGACAAAACAAAGCGTATTTACACATAAAATACGAGTTTACTACTACAGACCTATTCTAAAAGGACTTCTAAAGGACGTACTTTACTGCAGAAAGAAGGAAGTGAGGCAGATGTGAGATTCAAGAAAAAAATGAACAAAGAAATGTGTGAACATATGCATAAATATAAAAAAAAATACTGTGTGTAGGAAATAATGATGACATTAAGAAAAATGTCATTAAAAAAAAAAAGTCATTTGTGGAGGTTACAAAAAAGGAGAGAATAACATGTAATACCATGTTTCCCCCGAAAATAAGACCTAACTGGAAAACAAGCCCGAGCATGATTTTACAGGCTGACATCCCCTGAACACAAGCCCTAATGCATCTTTTGGAGCAAAAATGAATGTAACATCCGGTCTTCTTTTCGGGGGGGAACACGGTAGCTTGTAAGTTGGGAGGCAGTGGGTGACTGAAGTTAAATGTATATTAAGGTCCTTGAATTATTCATGAGGTGGGTTTGTGACTAAGGATATGTGGTAAAATGTCAAGGTAACCTGCAAAAGACGAGGAATAGAGTATGTATAACTCACAATCCAGGAGAGACGAAATCATGGGAAAAGGAAAAACAAAAGGCAAGGGAAGAGACAAAAGCAGCACAGAAAAAAACAACGAAGAGAAAGAAAACAGTAAGACGGAAGTCCAAAAAATGTCAGCAGTCATAAATATAAGTGGACTAAGAATGCCTATTAAAAGATAGGGGTTGTCAGATTGGATAAAAAAGAAAATCTAGACATACGCTGTTTACAAGAGACTCATCTAAAACATAAAGATACAGTGAGTTTAAAAGCAAAGACACTGTGATAACAAATACTGACAGAATAAAGCTGACGTAGCTGTAGTAATATCGAGCAAAATGGCCTTTAAGGAACAGAGCATCAACTATGCCGTTAGAAGCTTCAATTCACTATGAAGACTTGACATTTTAAACGTGCATGCACCTAATAAAAGCAAATAAATAAAGCAAACATGAGTAGAAACTATATGGGAGAAAAAAAGCCATATTTTTCAATTATTGACAGGTGAAGCACACAGGATGAATGGGAGATGAGGGAGAGACGGTCAGTGTAGACAACTCTTCTGAGAAGTTCTGCTGTGGAGGAGACTATGTGGCTGGAGGAGAATGTGGGGGGCTTTTCCGATGGACGGACGATACTGGAGTTCACTTGTGCACTGATAAGAATGAGCTGGCACAGGGAAAGAGCGTCAGGGTGATGGAGACATCCTGGGGCGAGAGCACAGGAGAGTATGGAATGCTGAGCCCCAAGGGAAGCACTAGCCCACGGGAGGGACAGCAGGCTGGATGGAAATGCAGGCTGGGTCACTCCCATCACCCTGCCCCCTGGGCAGGAGGCCCGACCTCCCTTTGTCTTCTGCTGTTTTCCCAGTTTGTCCACCTCACTGAGGCTGCAGGAACTGAGAGAGCCTGCATCTGAGGAGAGTCTTAGGCCAGTCTCTGGGTTTAGAGAAAGGTGGTTCAAGTGTGGAGAAGGGGGAGGGTCCCAGGGAGCCAGAGCCAGTGGCAAGCTGCTGGCTCCCAGCTCCTGTGACTGAAGAAGGGAGTAGGCAAGGATGGAGATACGGGGAGGAAATGGGGTCCCCAAAGCCCCCTGCTGACACTGCTGTCGTGATCCTGGCTGCTCCAACACCTTCCCACTTCTCCTTGGCCTTGAGGCAGGGAACTCAGGCTGGTCCCCAAAGTGGTGGCCCTGGAGACCTTCCGGCCAGTGTCAACAGCTGTAGGTGGCCCCACATGTGGATAAACTGAGGCTCTCATGAGGCTACTGCACCCCACCCGGCTGGTCCGGCTGACACCCCCTCACCTGGCTGGTGATGTCTGAAGGCATGGGTGAGGGCGGCTTGGAGTAGGTGGCATCCTGGGAGACGAAGCCAGAGTCGTGGGAGGAAATGCTGGAGAGGCGGGCGGTGGCGGTGGCTGGCTGCGCCAGGCTGCGGTAGCGACAGGTGGAACTGGGTGAGTATGTTTGGGCACCCCCAGGCCACGGGGCTCCGCCACCCTTGGCACTGCTACTGCTGCTGGGGGCGCTGGGGGAGTGAAGAAAGGGGGCACAGCAGCCAGACAGGGAGACACAGAGGTGTGTGTGGAAGGGTGACATAAGAGGGTGGGGGAGACAGGTGAGGGGCAAAGGAAGGAAAAGACAACGTCAGACTACAAGATCCTGTGACCCACGTGCCACAGAGGAGCTGACTTCTGGGGCTGTGGGACAGGGTAGGCCCCCAGGCGGACAGCGCCCAAAAGCCGGCCCAGCCCCTGCCCCTGGAGTGCTCCAGTGCCCCGGGAGCCACTGTCAGGACATGCCCAGTCTCTCAGCCTTCTATTCTGCCAGTAAGAACAGTGGACCTCAGGTTAGCGATGGGGAAACTGAGTCACCATGTGTGCTTCCCAGTTGTGCTAGAACCAGACGTGTCTGATTATTTCTAGACTGCCTTCTTGAAGTCGGATATTTGCCATCAAATCCCAATCAGCTGTCAGTGTGTAGTGATGGTCTGTGTGGGTCCTGGACCCACCATTGTCCTCATCCCCAGCACCGCGAGCGTGTCCTGTCCCTGTAGCTCATGTCCTCTCTGCACCCATTTCACTCTCGGGCAATTTTCCTGGCAACGCAGGCTGCTTTCCTCCTGAGTGTGACACTGAAGTCCCCCCGTTCTTGGTCATTGGTGTCCCTTGCGATCAACCCTCCCTCCTCTGCCAGCCACCCACCCCGGGTCCAGCAGACCCAGGCCCTCCTCTCCCTGCAGTAGGTGTGTCCAGCCAGAGGCGGTTCTGGGGAAGGGGTGCCCGGGCAGAGGGAGCTCCCTCAGGAGTAACTCATTCTGTGCTGACTGCCCTTTCACCCAAGGAGCCTTGACTCTTAAATGTCTTCTCCAAATCCCACCTGGTGTCAGCTCAGGAAGTGCCCCTGACCCTGAACCTGCCCAGTGATTAAGTGAGAGCTGGGCGGTCAGCTTGGGCTGGGGTTTGGGCCTGTGGCAGATGCCCAGGAACCAGTTCTCAGGAACCAGCCAGGCTGGAGTGTCTGGAAGGCATGCTTGTGGCCTCAGCACATGCTGTCCGAAGCCTCCACACCCTCCCCAATCTTAGATTCTTACTATTCCTCCAGATTGCGCTGGGTCTGGCAGAGCCCAGTGCTTACATACGGGGACTGTGTCTGTTTCCCCTTCTGTGAAATGGACACAACACCATACCCGACATGGTGGAGTTAGGACTCAATGAAGACAATGCATAAAGCATCGAGCATGGCACCTGGTACAGTTACGGCTCCAGAAATGAAGCTGCTCCTGCACCCCCACTCCTGCTAACACATGGCCGTGCCAGCAGCAGTCTTGTGATGGGGGTGTATTTTCCCTCTGCACTTGCAAAGTCCTGGATGACGCAGAAGTCGTGTGAATTCTGGGGCCCTGAAATAGTTCTGGGTGCAGTCTTTGTGGGAACTTCCCCATTCCCTCCCAGGGTATCCCTGCACTCTCCCTACCCCCTACTCACCCCCCACTGACCTGCACATGCTGGACTTCCGGGAGCTGGAGCTGCTGGGTGATGAGGGTGGAGTCTGGTAGGACCAACTGTAGTCTGAGCCCTTCAGGTCTTTGATCACCTGGACAAGCACATGGGTGGGGGTCACTGGAGGCAGCCCTGTCCTTCAGAAAGCCTTATCATTTTCCTGGGGCCCCCAGAGGGCTGATAGGGCCAGAGGCCCCCCACTCTCTTCCCAGTTAAGAACCAGGCCCCAGCAGGAGTCCCCCAGAAGTTGAAGCACCCCCACCCCAGCCACTTCCTAATGCAAGCTCCTTACTTGGGAGCGGAAAGCAGGGCTGCCAGAGGGCTGGGGAAGACGTCTGGGGGAGAGCCTACCCTCTCTGATTCCCAGAGACACTCCTGCACCTGGGCCAGGCCCTCGGCTCACACACTGAGTAACTTCTGAGCCCAGCCTGGGCCAGACAGGGGACATGGGAGAAGCAGGTGCTCCTGAGGACTCACTGTCGCTGGCAGAAGAGCCAGGCGAGAGCGACCACGAAGGACACCATGAGGGTCAAATCCTGGCTCTGTTGTGCCCCTCGGGCAAGTTCCTAGACCTTTCTGAGCCGCAGTTTTCTCCTATGAAATGCAGCCAATCATTGCTGTCTTAAGAGGGCTATGGGGGTGAGTCAATGAGATGAGGCGTGGCAGGTGCATGACAGAGTGTTGGACATTCAGTCAGTGCCCGGGAAGAGCGTGCCACAGGGCTGGACCAGGGGAGCACAGTGCGGGTGGTGTGGGCAGGCAGCGCCAGCTCTGCCCGGCTTGTTCAGGTGGAGCCGGGAGCAAACTCAGGGCCAAGGCCACACACGCAGAACTTCTGCCCATCTGCTTGCAGCCTGAGGCCCCCCTTGGGTCTGTGCACACCACCCCTCGGCTGGGCAGGTGCGCCTGGGTACCTCAGTGGGTGTCAGGACATGTCTGGTCCTCTGGCCCCAGCTGCCTCCCCCAAATGCTGTCCCCTTTCCTCATCTACTGCCCGACCAAGGGAAGGCCATGCCCTCCCCACACCCCGTCCCGTCCTCAGGGCTAGCTACCTGCTCGCTGGCGGGGGGCAGCTTGTGGGGCTCTGCGGTCAGCACCACCAGGTCGTCGATGATGCCCTGCAGGTGGGTGATCTCCCCCAGCATGGTCAGCTCCCCGTTCTGAGGAAGCAGTGCGTCAGAGCGCAGGCCCGGCCCTGCCACCACCCTGCAGGAACGGGCCTCCCCCGGCCTGGCCTCCCCCTTCCCTGCCGGCCAGGGCTGCTGGGGCTGCTGCCGGCGGGGCGTGCACAGCTTGGGGCTGGTGAGGACATGTGCCCAGACCACATCAGTGATAATGAGCTAGGAGACCTGCCTTTAGGCGAGGACCGTGTGGCCCCAAACGCACCCAGCCAGCGATCCCTGAGAAGTGGCCTTTCTCTGAGGTCAAGGGGTCAACTCTGGGCCCCGCCTAACCTGCCGGGACCATCAGGTCACCAAAAAGAGCTCAAGCCCAGCTGGGCCCAAATCCTCGTTCCTGGGATGTGGGGGTGGTGGCACGCCGAGGGGACTGCTCAACTAGCCCGACTGTGGGGTGCTCTGAGCGCTGCTGGCACCCCAAGGACCCACCACCACGGGCTGAAGGAAGGTGATGAAGGTGCAGAAGCGGCCGCGCTCTTCAATCAGGGCCCGGCGCACCGCCTGCTTCTCCGTCTCCTCCAGCAGCAGGTACATGTCATTGACGTCCTGCAGGGCGCTGTCCAGCTGGGGCTGCAGGTCTCCTTTCCCTGGAGGGGTAGGGAGGAGAGGCTCGCTGCATCTGTGGCTCAGGCCCCGTGACGGTGTCCCTGGCCATGGGACTAGGCACTGCCATGGGGGCCAGGGGACGGGGAGGGCAGTCAAGGACTCCAAGGCTTGTGGAGGGGCTGGTCCCCAGAGCAGGCAAAGAGGACAGACAGACATGCACATGGTAAAGACACCAAAGCTGCCAAGCCACCAGGACCTGGGGTCAGCAGTGTCCTGGGCAGACTAAGGGCTGCCCTGGGAACAGCTGTGCTCAGGGGAAGCCCAGCGGCCACCTCCACAACAGCTGAGTCTTCCACCCTCCAGGACACCCTCATCCCACTGAACAGCGCCCCCTTGCTTCCTAGGATACAGGGAAGCAGCGTGGAAGCAGGACAAAGTGGCGCGTGGGGCTCAGCTGCTGCTGCTGGGCAAGCCACGGTCAGATCTGGGGCTGCACCCTGGAGGGCAGGGAAGGGGGTGTTTTAGTGTGGGCCCCCACTGAGCTCAGGGAGCAATGCACAAGGACAGCAACAGCGACACCAAGAAGCAGTGAGAGAGACAGAGAGAGGCAAGAGGATGATGTCAAGGAGTGGTGCGACAAGAAGTGGGAAAGCGACAGGTAAGGGCTCTAGGCTGGGCCGGGATAGGGCAGCCAGGGCCTGTGCCCCACCTGCCCCCGTCCAAGCCCGCGTGGCCTGGCAGACTGACCCAGCAGTGGCCCCGGACTCATCCCTGGCCAGGGGTACTGGGGACCCCAGGGGGACTGTGCCCCAGGCCCCTCCCTCGCTGGACCAACTGCCTTCCTCGCTCTTCCTTGTCCTGGAGAGGCTCCTTCCAATGGCCCTGAGCTGGGGGAGACAGACAAATGCGACAAGGACGGGAAGAGCAGCTGGAGGGACGGACATTGGACTTACCAAGTAGCTCTACAGGAAAGATGTGGGAGAAGGAGAGACAGAGAGAGAAAGAATGTGTGAAAGACAGCCGGATGGACAGAGCCCCTCCTGGGGTAGGGTGGGGTGCCTGGGCCTGTGGGGCCTCCTGCCATCTCCCTGAGAGGGGAGGTCTGGGGCCAGGTCTGGGGTGCAGGGAGGCTCCCTCTGTCCCACCCAACAGACTGGAGGGTCCGTGTCCAGCATAGGGCCCCTCCGGCCAAGATGATGCCCTGGGACGCCTCAGAGGGTGGCGGGGAATGTGGAGTGGGCTGGTGGGATTGTGCCTCCGTGGGCTGCCCTGGGCTCTACCTTTGCGTGCTTTCTTCTGCAGCTTCAGCGTGTCTGAAGACTTCTTCTTGATTTCATGCCGGGCTCGCTTGTACTCTGCAGGGGATGAGAGAGAAGCACTATGACGAGTGTCTCTGTGGAGTGCTGGCGGGAGGCCCCAGCCCAAGCACCCGCCCCACCTTTCGCATGGTCCTTGTCCAGCTGGTTGACTGACTTCTTCCAGTCCTCGATGCGCTCCTGCAGTGGGTTGATGAGGCTTTCCAGCAGCGCGCTGTGGACAGGGGTTGTGTAGGTCAGGGCCACCGGGGGAGTCTCCCTGCGACAACCCTGCCCGCCCGCAGCGGCCACTCACTTAGTGAACTGCCGCAGCTTGGTCTCGATGCTGCGGTGGCGCATGCACATACGCGTGAGCGCTGAGCCGATGTCCCGCGTGGCCCCTGGCGAGGCAAGCGCACGGTGTGGGTAGGGGCCCGCCTGGGCCTCTGCAGTCCCGGTCTCGGCCACGAGGGGGCGAGCTGGCCAGCAAAGGCCCCGCTTGCAGCCCGCTCCCCGCCCCCAGCATTCTGCAATCCTGCAGGCCCCACAGGGGGATCTGATCATTTCCCAGTAGTTACTGAGCCTCTGCTCCGTGTGGGACCAAGGCCCTGCCCACGCAGGCTATGCCAGCCTCCTGCAGCTGCGGGTGCTCTGGTGGTCAAGGCCAGGAGCCTCCCTTTACCCGGCTGCGAGAGGCCAGAACCAAAGACTGGGCAAAATCCCCTCCCACCCCATCAGAAACGCCCTCCAGGTGCCCAGATGCAGGAGTAAGAGGCCCGGCACGCACACATTGCCTTAGTTCTCACCACCCCAAGGAACAGGGGCCCAGGTCCGTGCTACTCGGACCAGAAAGCAGAGGAGATGCCACAGCCTACAGAGCAGGCTCACCTGCCTGTGCTCTCAGAAGGGCAGATGTGGGTGGCTGAGACGAAGCCATAATCAGACTCACCGACAGGAAGGTGAAGTGCTGGGGCTGAGGGGTCAAAGGCCCACCCACAGCAAGAACAGAACCCCCCTGTAACACTCCTGTCATGGTTCACCCACTCCTGCTTGCATGCCTCTAGTGACAAGAGGCTCACTCTCTCTACAACCAGCTCCTTCCATTAGGGAGCAGAACTCAAGGTGCAGACTGGCTCTGGCTCAGCTCATACTGCACTCAGCCTTTCCAGCCTCCAAGCCTGACCTGGAGCCGCCCCAACCTCCAGCCACGCCCCCTCCCCACCTCGGGTGTTGGTGGCCATGTCGGCCACTTTCTGGAAGGCATCCAAGAAGGCCACAGCAGCCAGCACAGTGGTCCTGGGGAGATGGACAGTGGGATGGTCTGTGGTGAGGTGCGCTCCCCTCCGCCCGTCCCCTCCCCAGTTGGGGCACCCTTAGCAGCCTCACCTCAGCTGGGAATGCAGCTTCGTGGCCTTGGAGTTGAAGTCCTCCCAGATGGGGTAGGAGCTCTGCCGAGGAGATGGGAGAGGAAGTGAGACATGGAGCTGCAGGGCTCCATCCAGACCCTGGGCAATTTCTGAGAGAGCAGCCCTGCTCCTGTGGAGGCTCCCGGGCCCTCTGGGAGGACAGACGACCAAGGACAGAGCCATGGCGCATGAGAAAGTCCTGGCCCTGGGAACAGGCGCCTTTGCTCATCCCTTCTACCTGACAGGCAGTTCGGCCTCCTGTCTACAGTGGGACTGTTTCGGTCCACATCCTCCCTCGAGAGAGACACAAATAGTAAATGGCAGGTAGGTCTTGTCTCCTCGGGCCTCCCCAGGGGCGTAGCAGGGGATCTCGGATGAACAGCACGCTCCCCAGGACACAGGCTGGGGTGCTCCACATGGCACTGTGTACAATGGCAGGGCTCAAGGCACACCAGGTCTACACTGGGGCCGCTGGGGGCCCCCACTATGTGCCCCGGAAGCTCTGCCAGCCCGGCCATCCATCCACTGCAGGCCAGCAGCAGTGGCTCCCAGGCCTGGGGAGGATGTGGCTGCTGCAGGGCCCAGCCAGCCTGCCCAGGACAGCCAGGCCCCAGGCTGAATGGGGCCTTGTGCGACCAACAGAGCCACCTTTCTCCACCTCCGGCTCCCTTCCCCTCCTGGGGACACAGTGTGGCCTTTATCCCAGCCTGGCCCAAAGCTCCAAGTTGGGAGGGGGTTTCCCAGTAGGGAGGCCAGCTCTTGGCCACCACGTTGTCCAGTCTGATCAAGGGGCTTTTCCGTCTAACGTGCCCTCCCACAGCTGCAGGGTCCTGGAGGAACCTCAGCCCCGGCCCAAGGGCCCATTTGGAGGCCTCGATCCTTGAAGGGGGTCCTGGGCTAACAAAACCCCAGGCCCAAGGGGCTTCCAACCCTCCCTTCCATGTGGGATGGGGTGCTGGGGGCTGGGCTATTTCTGACGAAAGGGGGAAGGTGGAAACCCCAGCCCCCTGGCTTCAGAGGGAGGCTCTGCTGGGCTGGAACCCCAGGGGCAGGTTAGAGATGGCCTCTCCAGCTGAGGACAGCCTGCAGGGGTGGAAAGGAGACAAGGGCCGCTTCTAGGAGCCTCAGAAACTCCCTCCCGTCCCAGCCGCCCAAACAGTGCCCAGGGAAAACAAATATTTGAGAAGTTCACACAGGCTGGAACTGGAGGGGGAGGCTGCGGGTGGGCTGTCTCCATGCTGGCACAGCTCAGGGGAAAGGGGCCTGGGAGGTCATCCCTGGTAGGCCAGAGGAGCTGACCCTCACCTTGGCACTCCCAGGGGTCTTCTGAAAGGTGGCACCCTCCTACCACCTCAAGCCCTCCAGCCCGAAGCCTTGCTGAGACCTCCAGGGAGGAGAGACGACGCTGGGGGTACAGGGGTACAGAGGCAGCTGTGCTGGACCTCAGGAAACCTTCGCAGCCCCTGAAGCAGCCTGTAGGCAGTCTGACAGAGCAAGGGAGTAGGATAAGCAGGACAGAGACAGGTCCCTACTCCCTGCTGGGCTGGGGCCCATGCGGAGAGCAACTCAGCCAGACTTCACGGCCTCGCTTTCCCTTGGGGAGGGGACAAGAGAGGGCACGGGGAGACCAGGCCCAGTTCCTCCTCAGCAGATGGACCAAGAACCTTGGTCTCTAAGGACTGGGGACTCCACTGGTTATTCATAAAGGACCCGAGACAAGGCTTTGAGGGGCCAGAGCAGCCAGTGCCCCAGGGGAGTGTCCTGACCCTGGCCATGGCCTGGCGTCTGGCTCTAACACCCTGGGTTGTTCTACTAGTGACAGTGATTGCTACTGTTCATCAAGTGCTTGTGGCGGGCCAGACTCTGTGCTGAGACCTATCACTGTGTGATGGCACTGAATTCTTCCAACAGCCCTGTAAAAGTGAATACTGTTATCATCCCCATTCTACAGATGAGGAAACTAAGGCTAGAGCCTAAGGTTAGACTTGCCCAAGGCCTCCGAGTGACACAGTCAAGATCTGATCCCCTGACTGGTCACTTCCAGGGGAGATGAGTATCTGGGCATCAAGGGTGCGGAGGTGGCAGGGTCTACAGGGATGGGAGAAACACACAGCTCTTCCTTCCCCCAGCGCAGTGAGCTGCTCTGGAGGGGACAGGTGACGTGCTTGTGGCTAGAGGTGTGTACGTGAATGGGATGAGACCCATGAGGAGGCTGCTGGGGCCCCTGGTGCTCGGAGACTGTCAGGCGGTGGTCATGGTCCAGATGTGGGCCGTGCAGGTGAATGACCCAGGCTACAGTCCCTGAGAGAAGGCTTCCTGGGTGACCCTGAGCCAGGGCCCCCTCTGAGCCTGTGTCCTCACCCGTAAGATCGGGATGGGAACTGTACCTCTGTTGTGGGGTCAGTGTAGACTCGAGGAGGCACTGCCTGGAAAGCACTTAGTACTGTGCCAGCACCTAGTAAGTGCTCATTTAACTCCAGCAGGATTCCTGCCTCTGTGTCTGGGTGACACTCCCCACTCTTGAGAGTAGGCAAAGATTAGGACTCCATTTTCTGGATGGGCCAGTGCTGGGTGGAAGCCTCCTTCACCCTGCTGCAGGTGCCGTACCACCCCTGTCATCTTGGGCAAGTCCTGCCCCTCTATGGGCTTCCATGAGCAGCCTGGCACCCAGTAGGCATCTAAGCTGAGTTAAATGAGGCACAGCTGGCAGGAAATGCTCTTGAGAGACCCCCTCCCCATCCCTGAGTGTTGCCCTCAGGCAACACTCCAGGTGCAGCTTGAGGCGCCTTCTCCCCTGACCCGCAGGCCAGTGTCTGGGCCTCCAGACGGGCTGGGGTGGGCTGCTGTGGGACGTGTGGACACTGTGGAGAGACCTCACAAGGCAAGCTCAGTCTTCTCAACCTGCAACCTTCCTCTGTGGGAGCCTGGCTGCTTCTGTGGCTCAGGACACGGAGGGAAAGAGCCAGCAGCTGCTCTCTAAATCCAGGTGATGGGCCTCCAGGTGGCCCAGTCCCCTGCCTGTCTCTGGCCAGAGCACATGCATGTGTCCTAGGTAGGGGAATACTGGTACTTGGCATCACCCCAGGTGAAACTTCTCCCATTTTGCCTCCACATATCAGAAAATCCTCCCTGAACTCTTGCTACCATCTGGGCCTGTTTCCTCCTGTTTCATCCCAAATTTCTTTGCAAATAGGCTAGAGAGGGAGGGAGGCAGTCCTGCCCCTCTTCTCTAAGCAAAAGTTGCTGCTCTTTGCAGTGTTTTTGGAGAGGCTGCCAGTGGGAGATGGTGCGGGAAAGTCCACCCTCAGCCTGCCTTGGGAGTGGCTTGGGGAGCGTGGTCTGGACCGCTGGGTCCCAGGAGGGGATCCCAGTGCCAAGGCTATGATGTCCACATGGCAGGAGGGGCTGCTGAGGGCACAGAGAGGCCAGGATTTCTGAGGGCTGGCAGAAGAGCCTGGAGGTGGAGTTGTAAGGGATGGGGGTCTCAGGGGAAGCACCCCACACAAGGGTGGGGGCACGTGCATGCTGCCAACCCTGCAGTCCCCGGCCAAGGTAGCTTCAGTCCCCTTCTGGGGGCGCAGTCTGTCTGACAGCTGCCCCTGGGGCTGTTCTCCTGGCAGCACCAGGAGTCCCTGGCCTGCCTGCAATCCCCTTCCCCCGGAAGGGCCTGCCTAGGCAATGGGGGGGCAGGTTGCACCTGAGTGAGCGGTGTTTCCCCCTGGGCCTGTGATATCACCGTGGGATTACATGCTGTGTACTTGGAAGTACGTGATGGGTCGGGAAGGTGGGGGATCTCAGGAGCTCCCACCGGGAACCCAGTTCTCTCCCTTGTTCTTTCTCCACCCCCCACCCCCCGAAAAGGGTAGGAATGCTGGTTCCTGACCCCCCTATCCTGTCAATGGAGCTAGACCTTCTCTTCGCCTCATTAGCCTGAGTCAGCCTGGCCAAACCCTGGCCTCTTTGGGGGACAGGATGCCCCTCATCTCCTAGATCAACAATGAGGGGTGAGGTGAGGGACAGCGTCCCACAGTCTCCTAATGACCTTGAGCCAGTCCCAGGCCTCAGTTTCCCCACCTGGTGAGCCAGTGGTGGGTCAGGAACGGGTGACCTGCTCCAGCCTGACCTTGGGCAATCCTGGGGAGGGGTCTGGAGCTGAGGGCCTGGGTGGAAGGAAGGTAGGGAAGGCCCTCCTTGGTTTCGCTCCACCAACCCCAACCTTCTCCCCTCCTTCTTCCAAGGTGAGGACAGAGGCCTTGGGAGGCAGGGACAGTCCTGGAGACCTTGGAGTCCTGAAGCTTCCTGGGGCTTGTGGCGAGGTCCGGACCTGGGGAGGCAGTGGGAGGGTCGGGTGCAGTGGCCAAGGCCGGTGGGGAAGGAGTTAACGGCTCTCAGCTTTATTATTTTTCCTTGCTTTGGTGGTGACAGCATTGTCTGGGCTCCAAGGCCAGCCTTGGGGGGGCGGGAGGGGAGGGAGGTGGGGAGGCCATGGTGGTGTAGGGGGCGGAGGCCGAGAGACCCGGACCTGTAAACGGGTGGTAGAATCGCCCCGAGCCAAACCCCATTCATGGTCTGGGGGTCTGGAGTGCAGGGAGCCCGGGTGTGTGCAGGCTCGGGTCAGGACCCCACGGGGGAGTCGCAAGCGGACGACCCCGGGCACAGACCCCGGGGACCGTACGGACACCCTGACACACGAGCACCCACACCGTCCAGACGCGCTCCCGGACACGCAGAGGAACAGCAGACACAGGCCGGACACACTCAGACAAGGACACACAGACCCCGCGGCGCAGGGACACCGCGGGGCAGTGCTGCCCGCCGCCACGCGTCCCCCGAGAGGATCCGCGCCCGCGCCGCGCGCCCCGTTACCTTCATGTCGTTGACGATGGCCTGGAAGAGCCCGCCCAGGGCGCCGCACTCCTTCTCCGCCGTCTCCATGCTGCGGCCGGGCGGCAGCGGGGCTCAGGCGGGGCGCAGGGAACCGACCCGGGGAGCCGGGCCGCGGCGGGCGCTCGCTCCGGGGCCGGGCCGGGCCAGCCGCCTCGGGGCCGCGCTTAGCGGCAGGCCGCGCCACGCTCCGGGGTCGCGGGCCGCCGCAGGGCGGCGCGGGCCATGTCACGGCGGGGCTGGCGGCGGCGCGGGGGGCGCGGCGCGGCGCGGGCAGCTGGCGGCGCAGCCTGGGCGCGGGGACTGAGGCGGCGGTAACCGGAGCCGCCGCGGCGCGGGCGTCACGTGGGCGCGGCGAGGGGGACGCAGGGGGAGTGGCGGCGGGAGGGGCTGTGGGAACTGCCCGGAGGGCGCAGGCCCATTTGCCGCCAGGCACCGCAGCTTTGAAATCCGAACCCGGCGCGGCCAGACTGGTCCGGCGAGCCGGGCGGCAGGCGAGGGCGCCACCGCGGGTCGGGGGCGGCGCTGGGGCGGAGCGCGCCGGCTCTCTCGCGGGAGTGGGACCCGCCCCCGGCGAGGGGCTCACCACCGCCGCCCAGCCTCTGGTCTCCGGCCGCGGGCTTCCCGCGCTTTCGGCAGACGGGCGGCGGGCTGGGGTCCTTCGGGGGCATCCCGCAGGACACATACAGCACACACAGCAGGGGCACAGCGTGTTCCAGGGGCCACCCGCCTTGAGAGGTTTCATCCCAGATACTGACGAGCTCGGACCCTTCTCCGGAGTTCTTTGGCTCCTTTTCCAAGCGGGGTGACCAGGGTTTGGGGGTGGAGGTGTCCTGGTCCTCAGGCAACTTCCTTCCTTGGGGGGCGGGGTCCATTTTGGATCAGCAGGGCAGAAGTGGGCCGTGTCCCCAGTCCCTGAAGCCTGGGTACACGTGTGTGGGAACGTACTGTGTGCACGGGGGCCAGGGCCAGTGCAGCCTGACATCCTGGAGACTCCAGCAGGGAAACCCATACTCCTGGGGCTGCTGGGGCTCTAGGGAAAAGCTCCTTCTCGCCCATCCCTGGGGCTGTGAGAGCCACTTAGGAGCTGCTTAGATCAGTCCAAGGCTTCCCTAAGCTGGGTCAGGAGGTCCCAGGTGCTGAAAGGTGAGGCTCATTTAGCCAAATCATTTAGCCAAGGGGTGGGCACCTGGAAAGCCCTCTTCCTCCTTGCACTAGTCTGGGCCTTCTCTTTCATCCAGGGATCTGCAGTGTGCAATGACCATTCATTCAGAAATGGTCATCTGTCCAATGGGGACATGTCCCACTGTCCCCAGGGGAATCCTGATGGAAAATTCAGATTAGGTGCCCAGGAAGGGTTCAGGGTTCCAGACAGGCCAGTATGCAGTGACCAGCCTCTCCCAGTGCAGCCAGCACTCCTTGGGGCCACCATGAGACCAGGTCTTCAGGACAGCTGGCAAGGTTCTGGGGCAGCTACAGCACCAGGCAGGGGTAGGCGCCAATGGGAACAGGCGGGCACAGGTCGAGGGTTTTCTGTCATTTCTTTATTGGGGCGGGGTTGCATCATTCATCCGGACCTCTGCTGGTCCCTATGTGCACACAGGTATGATGTATACACACATCACTCGAGGCCAGAACTCTGGTGGGCTGGGGAGGTAAAGCTCTTTACAAGTGGGTATTAGAAAGAGACCGATTCCAGAGGATAGGTGGTGTCTGAGAACCAGCTCTGTCCGAATGCTGGGGTGCAGCTGAGAACGCTGGAAGCCCGGGGGACTGGGCTGTGAGAGGAGCTTGGGTGGCCAGAGCAGCCTCTGTCCCCCCACCCTGCCCTGGGCTGGTGGCCAGAGCCAGCCCTACCCTTGAGTTAGGTCCTCGGACTCTGTTGGGAAAGGCTCCATGGGACCACTCCTTGGACGCTTCTCCATGCCAGGCCTGTCAGAGGACAACCCTTCGGTCCAGGTGATCCCCACGCCCACTCCGCTGGTGCCTCACTTCCAGATGCTTCTTCTGGACCTTCTCAAAGTGCTGCAGCAGCTCTGCGTAGTTGATGCTGGGGGAATCTGCCTTCTGCAACTTGGGGGTTGCCTTCAGACTGTCTCTGGGGAGAGGAAGCAGAAGGGGCCAGCATCAGTATCTCAGCACTTGTGGGGGTTGCTGGGGACGGGCAGCACTAGGCACAGGAGGGGAGGGCCACAGGCTGGTGGAACTCACCCTCAGGGATTCTGTCTGCCTCAGGTCCAGCAACCCTTCCCCAACAGCCCCAAGGAGTTGGAGAGCCCAATGAGCGTCCCCTCCCCCACAGCTGGTGAGCCAGTCAACACTGCTACTTGGATATGGCCTTCAGCCTGTGGGCTGGCAACGGAGTCCAGAGTAGGCATTGCATTGAGAAGCATTTCCTGTTTACGAGTGGCTCCCTTTGGGGTGAAAGCCAGGGCTAACAGCCAGCCAGGAAACCAGCTGGGGCCTGGAAGAGGATCCAGGGATAAAGGGGAGGAGGCAGCCTGGCCCTTTCTCTGGGGCCCAGGCTAGCGCCAGGGACAACAAGGATGGCTAGAGTCTCTACTGGACCCTCAACTTGGCTGGTCAACTGTTTTTGAGTGTTGGGGCCCAGAGGCCTGCAGTCATTCCCTGCCCCCGGGGAAGGCAAGCTAGTGTCACCACTGAGCATGCTGATGCCTCCTACAACTTCTATTGCTACCATCTTCCCCAGCTGCTCTGTACAGCAGTACAGGTTGTACACTGCACAACTCCAATGTGCCTGATGCTCCCTTGTAGTCATGCAATGTAGTTGCTCTGCTGCCCCCTTCAAGCCCAGTGTTTAGCTTGCCCCTGGGACTCGCTGTCCTTAGGCCCCTGGCCATTCTTAACCATGCCCCCCCGTGGAGTCACATGATAGACTGCTCCTCCCTCATGTAACCTCACTGGCTTGGGGAAGCAGATCTGTGTGGGCTGGCAAGTATCTTCCTCCAGCCCCTGAGGCCTGGTGGCCCTTGGAGCTCTAGGTGAGGGTCTCAAGAAGGCTGTGAACTGTTCATCCCTGGACCCCCTAAATTCATGAACAGACCCCAATATGGGGGTGTCCAGGCAGCAGCTAAGCACAGGACATAGACAGACACAGCTCAATAGTAACAATGCCACTTCCTAGCCACGTGACTCAGCCTCCTCACCTGTAAAACAGGGTGGCCACAGGAGCCATGCCATGGGATTGTGGGGATTCCTCCAGACCTAGGTACCTGATCGACGGCCAGTGTGGCTACAGCTCTGCCCTCTGAGGTGAGGCCAGCCAGGGCCCAGCAGCTTGAGGCCTGGGGCACATCGTTACTCAGTTCATTTTGGGAGAAACACAATTTTGGCGCTTCACCCAAATGGAACCGTCACTACTGAGCTTGGCCCCTGGTGAGGTACAGGCAACCAACCAATGGTCATAACCCGACAGGCATTGCTGACCACCCACCAGGCTGCTGGGGCAGGACCAGGGGCAGTGGGAATCCTTTCCATGGTTGGGATGCCTCTGGCGCCTGGAGGTGGCCCCTGCAACCCTACCAGCCTGTTGCCTTCCTGCCTTCCTGTTGAAGACGTACCACCTGAAAACACCTTGGCTAGTGGCTGTGGCTGTTTCTTTCCTGGGGCTCAGGCAACATTAGTTCAACAAGGATCAAAAGGAGATGCGTGGGGCCTGCTCTAGGGGTGCAGCATTCTGGAGTCTGGCTGCTGCTTTCAATTCTCCTGGGAACGGGAGGGGCCTCCCTGTCAGTAACTCGGTGGCCCAGGTGCCACTGCCCCAAGAGAGCACCCTGTGCTTCTGAGGAGGCTGAGGGACACCCCGGAACTTGGAACTCTAACTCTAGGGGGTGGCCAGATGCTACCCTAACCCAGGCCCGGACACAAGAGGCCACAGCTATTTCAAGTAGTCATTGGATGCTGGGCGCCCCCGGGTGAGTACGCTGCTCCCTCACACTCCTGGCAAGCCAAAGCATTAGGTCCAGAGTAGGGACTGAGATGAGGGGTGTCTGTGGAGATGCCAGCAATGGATGGCAAGACTAAGGTGATGTGCAGATGTGGCCAAGGGGAGGGTCGGGGTGGGGAAGAAGTGGCTGCACCGTGCACTCTGGGCCCTTATGGTAGCAAGTCCTGGTCACAGTGAGGCAGTTCCTCTTTAGGCGGAGCTTTCCTGGCCTGAGGTCTTGGGAGCAGGAAGGGGTGTGTCCTATGAGGCCGGGTGGGGGTCTCCTCTGAGTATGGAGCACAAGGCCTGTCATAGTGGACACGGCCACTGCTCAGGCCTTCACGCTCTCTCCATGTTTACAATAAACCTCAGACAGTGAATGACTGGGGGACACCCAGCCAGCAACACAGAGCTGGATTCCAGGACTCAAAGCTGACCCTCTCTCCTGCCACCCCACCCACACACCTGTCACCAAGCTAATGCTGGTAAGTGTCACCAGTTTTTCTTTCAGAGGGTCCCTCCTAGATGGTCTTTGGGGAGTGGCCCGCGAGCCTGAGGGAAGCCAGGGTCCCCTAGCCCTGCCGGCGCCTTGAACACACAGAGGGAGGGGCGAGGACCACAGAAACTGCCCCAGCTGTTCCAGCTTGCAGGCCTGTCAGGCAACCTGATGCTGCCTTCCAGCTGCCTGTCCCTCTCAGGGCTGAGACTGTCCTCAGCCCCCTCTCCAGAGTGTGAGCTGTCCCTCTGTGCCCAACCTTGCAATCTGACCCCTCCCCCAGCTGTTCACGAAGCCCCTTCCTCGCCCACTGTTGCCTGCTTGCATCTAGGACAGCTCTGCCTAGGGCCTTGCCAAGAAAGGCTGGGAACCTAGGGCCTTGAAGACCGGGGAGAGCCTCGAGCAACTATTTACTCCAAATGCTCATTTATGGATACAGAAACCAAGGCCTGGACGGAGTGGGGGGCCTGTCTGACGTCACATAGCAAATACCCGGCAGAGCTCGGACAAGATCCTAATCCAGGCCTATGAACCGTCCACTGACCTGTAGGCTCCTCTACCCAGAGGCCTCAATCCCTTCTTCCGAGACTTCGCTGACTGACCATGGGATATTCTGAGGGAATTCTCATTTTTCTAGCTTCCCTCTGCAAACTTGCTCTACCCAGGCTTGGGGCACGCAGAGAGAGTCTGACTACTCTAAGAAAAGGAGATGTAACGGGCAGAACTTGGAGAGGAGACTTGCCCTTAGCAGTGTAGTGTAGGGTCCGCGGCCCGGCCCAGCGGCCTCCTCTAGGAAGGCAGGCTGGTTCCCAGGGGGAAACGAGGTCACAGGGAAGCAGTCCTTCCTGTCTCCTTCTCCCCTCCAGCTGCACCTTCCTTCCTAAGTGCCTGTCACGGCGACCCTAACGCTCCTCGGGTATTAGAAAGGCCAGTGTAGAGGCTAGGACTGGTGTGGCTTCAGGGCCTCTCTCCAAATGCAAACCCAACTCCATGGCTACTCCCTGCTCCCCTGGGGATTACCCGCTGACACCATGAGCAGCTGGGACAGTGTCTAGCACTGCCACCCTGAAGAGCTGCAGTTTGGGGAAAGGGTCGGGGAGGCAGGAGCTGGGCCTTGGCCCAGGGACCTCACTTGCTAAAGACTCAAGCTCCTCCAGCTGGCCTGCAGCAGACAACTAGTGAGGTGCTCACACCCAGGCTCTGGAGAGGCCAGGCTGGGTGGGAGGGGTGATACGGAGGGCACAGGGGCTCGGATCTTATTCGGGACCTTGAGTGCCAGGCAGGCCCATCTCAAGGCTGCCTGCATCCATCCCAAGGGCAAAGGCCGAAGGCCCTGCGAGGGAGCGAGGCGCCAGGCCTGCCGAGTGGCTCCAACAGCCTGGGAGGGAATTCTAGACACATAGGGCATCTGATGCAAGCTGGGTGAGCTCCATTCAGCGTAAATCTTCTCAGTGGCTCTGCTTGTTTCCATGGCGACCTGACAAGTGAAATTTTCCATCTCGGATGCCAAATGCCTGTGGATGAGGCAAAGCCTCCAAGGGTTACCAAATATAGACACGGCCCAACAGGCTCTGGGGGCCGGGCCAGTAGTGGATTCGGGTGGGAGCCTGGACCGCCCCCCCTCCCCCGGGGGCTGCAGCCCCTGCCAGAGCTGTCATGTTGGGCCTCTCGGTGGAGGTGTCTAGGACCTGTTCTCGTGGGCAAGACCCAAGCAGTGGAGCCACGGGTACACTCCTACCTCCCACCCACCCAGGAGGGACTGGGCAGGTCTCAGCAATGCTGGGGTCTTCAGGAGCCCAGGTCTGAGCCTCTCCCACAGACGGAGGGGAGTTTCTCTCTAGGGGCCTCTGAGTGACTGCGGCACGCCTTCTGATTTTTCAGATTAACTCAACCCTGGTTGCTTAGAGGATATCACTACCACTTACCACTTACTCTCAGAATTCCCCAGCCTGGAGTTCTGATATGGAAATGAGAGGCCCAAGGGCCAAGTGGCTGTGGGGCGGACAGGGTCCACAGTGACACAGGGGTGTGATGCTGAGGTTCCCTAGGGAGACCCCCGCAGCCCCCTGGCACTCCTTCCTCACAGGCCCCCACGGAGGCAGAGGGCAGTTGTCCCGCCCAGCACTCACTCAGTCTGCAGCAGCTCGGGGTTAGGCACGCACTGGAGCCGGTGGGAGAGCAGCTGGAAGGCGCTGCTCTGGGGCAGCAGCATGAGCAGGCCGTAGAGGGCCTTGATCAGGTACGGGTTGTTCTTCACATCCAGCAGCTGCAGGCGCAGATCTACGGGAGGGCAGAGGTCAGGGGTCAGGCCTGGCACGGCCCTACACTACACCTTAGGCTGACTAGGAGAGGGCCAGCCAGGTGGCTGTGGCTTCGAGCAAGGGGGGCTCCTCAACAGCCAGACGCCTGCCCCTCCTCCAGCAGCACTTAGCTGTCCCCATGATCTCACTGTTCTTTCTTCCCACCTACCCACCTGCCCATCTGTCTCATCTTCCCAACAGTCACCTCAGCCTGCTGCTGGGCCTAGACCCTGCCCCCACACTCACTGCCTCCCTGGTAACGAGGGGGCTTGGGGCCTGCAGTATACCAGATTCCCTGGTCTGCTCCACACGTGCCAGCACAAGTTATAAATAGGGTGAGCTGGAGAGAAAGACTGGATTAGGACAGCTTTGAGGGAGGGCAGGATGGAAAAATGCTTTTGTGTGTGGCTTAAACACAAACCAAGCAGGAGTGTCTGGTAGGGGCTTTGGGAAACCCACCTCAGATACCAACCCTGCCTAGCACCCCCACCTGACGGGAGGAGATGCACCCGTGTCCTGCCCAGCACCCGTCCCAACTAAACAGGGCCATGCTTCTCTCCTCTGAACCCCTCCAGGAGAATCACCAGCTTCTCCCTCCTGTGTGTCTAGGCCCAGTGTGGGGTACCTTTACTGGAGGACGAGACCCCTCTTCTGGAGAGGCCATGTCACCCAGCAGCAGCCGTGCAGGGGCTGGGCTCACCCTGGGAGAAGGTACCACCAGGCCTTGGGGCCAGAGAGAAGCAGGGGGCTTCCTGCAGTCCCTTCCCTTGCCCTAGGAGGCAGGAGCCACCTGTGTGGACCTGAGCAGTCACCTCGTTGCCCCTAGCAACTCCAGCAGAAGTGTGGGCCTATTTTGAGTCCAGTCCCTCCCCTGGGCCCTGGAGAAGCTGGGGCTTTGGGACCAAGCCAGCTATCACTGGGGTCCAGGCAACCTGGGGTTGGAATGGGTGCTGGGCAGGGCCAGGCTGCATCTGTTGTGGTCACCCCAACAAAGCCCTGGGCCTACAGAGAAGATGTTTGTGGCTCTTCTAGGGTCAGGCTGTACCTAGGGGAGGTGTGCTTGGATACCCTCGGGGAAGTGAGATGTCAGGTCAGGGGACCACTTGGGACAGGCTTTGGTGTTCTCCGCTGAGAAAAGGGTCTCCCTCCACAACTGTGTCTCCCGGGCATCTACGAGAGTGGTGCCTGGCTGTTTGGCGAAGCTGCCTTCTCTTTGGATGGGAGCAAGGGGGAGGGGCCTCTGCCTCTGCCTTTGGGCTCCAGGGTGAAGGCCGATGGGCTCAGCCTGAATAGGTCGGAGGTGCCGCCAGACAGTAGGAGGCCTGGGTGGCTTGCTCGGCAAGAAGGTGGCCACTGCCTCCCGGTTTGCTTCCCCACCGTCCTGTAAGCACGCGAGCTTCATTCAGAGTCGCCTGCTCATGTGTTGAGGCGCCAAGAGCTGTGCTCACCCCAGCCAGCTGCCACTTTTGCACATTTAGCCTGGGTGTTACAATCAGGCAGCTCCCGCCCATTCGCTCCCAGCCAATGCCAGCTCTGCTTTGCAGAGACGAGTGCGTGGCGCCTGGGCACACAGGAGCACCAGCAGGTGGGTCCAGGGTCCCCACGGCTCCTAAGAGCCAGGGCGGAGGGCACCATGCTTGGGGGGGTGGGGTGGGCTGCCCACCTGTCCCGACAGCACTGCTCTAGTTCTCCCTGGCAGGGACGGTACTAACTCTCAGGTGGGTTTTGCTGTCAGAGCTGGTGAGTCCAGGAGCTCCACCGGGAGGCACACGGGCAGGAGCCTCGTGTCCCAGCTCTGCTCCATCTGGTCTCCTCAGCTCTGCCATCCGCAGCCTTACATTCCTGACATTCTACAGCTTCCCTGGGGTGACTGGACTCCCTCCCTCCTCCCTCCCTCTTCCCTGAGGGCGGCTTCACCCCTGCCTCATGCCAAGCCAGGCCAAGGCCAGAGGCATGGCCCTTACATGTGAAGATGGGGCACTCGATCAGCTGTACCAGCTTGTCCACCTCCGTGAGGAAATCCACAGTGACCTCCAGGTCCCCACTGGGTGGGCAGTCAAGGAACATCTGCCCACTGGGCCATGACAGCCTATCTTTGTGAGGGGCCTCAGCTGGGGGTGGGGGCAACTGAAGAGCTGGCGCTTGACCCAGCAGCTCAGAACACTTCTCTTGCCACCAGGCCCGGGTTCCGAGCACAGAACCTGCTTCTGCCTAAGTTACAGCGTTCAGCACACGAAGGATGTTAGTCTATTCTCTCTGCCTTTGTGTCCCTCTAAGTGAAAAGTGGCACAGTTGTCCCCCTTGCATGAGCACTCCGGTTCTGCTCTGGCAGCTCTCTCCCGGTGACTTCTGGGCTCTGAAAGGCTCTTATCACGGCCCTGCAGCCTGTGGGCGAGGGCTGGGCAGGAAAGGCCCCTGCTCCTGCCTGAGTGGACGCCCGTTAGCAAGGCCAAGACCAGAGCTGTGGCAGGCATGTGGCCTGTAATCCCTGACTCACAGCAGTGGCTGAGAGGAGCAAATCTAAGTTGTGGAAGGAGAGGAGGCACCGGGGCAGCCAGGCAAGGCCACAGCTCATCCTCAATGCAGACATCTCAGGGCCTCTTTCCTTAGCCTCCAGCTCCTGGCCCACAACGGAAGGAGGCCAATCTGGCATCCTAAGAAGCGCTCTTATCCAAGCTCATAAGCCAGGCAGTCACAATACAGGCTGGTTTGCTTGATCATGGATGCCTTTCGCTGAGGCAGGTTCTGAGGCATGCTGGGGTCTTCCCTCTTCCTGAGGCCTCCTGTGCAGCCCACTTCTCCCTGCTGTGTCATCTGCTGAACCTGCTGGGCTCCGGCTCTGTGGCCCCCGAACGTCTCTGGGCTACTCACCAGCAGCATTGCCGACACTCAGCTCAAGCCCACAAGGCCTCCCCTGCACCTGCCTGCTGCAGTCTAACAGCCTTCCTTGCTCCCAGGCCTTCTCTCTCGCCCCACCCCCGGCACAGGGCCCAGACGGAGCCGCAGTGAGCAGAGTGCACCCCTGCCTGTCCCCCCGAGCACCTGCACCTAGACAGCCCGCTCAGCCTCTATCCCCAACTCAGAAGTTTTCTCCAGGGCCAGCGCCCCTCAATGAGGCCGCAGATGACCCCTTCCCCTGCCCATGTGGGTTCTGATACCACCAGGCCTGAGGGCAGGAGTATGGGAGTCAGCCCACGTGGGCGGGAAGGGGACACCCTCAGTGAGTGAAGGATACAACTTCTGGATGAGGTCGTAGGCATGCCGATAGTTCTGGGTGAGGAAGCAGAGGGACACGGTGGTGACCGGGTTGTGGCACCAGGAGCGGTACAGACAGCAGAAGAGGTTCTGGCTCTCCTAAGGGGGAGAGGTGTGAGCAGTTAACACAGACCCCACTCCTCCCCACCTGTTCCTCCCCCACCCATGGTCCATGTAGGGACCTGAGAGGGAGGGGCCACAGCCTGAGATCCAGGCTCGTTTCGGAGGGTCAGGAGCCAGCTCAGCTCCCTGAGCTGTTTGGCAGTCCAGTTGGGAACAAGCTGTCATAAAGGAAACGCTGACAGCTCTTCCTCAGACCCTGTCATTATTCCTGGTCCCACAGAGCCACGTGGTGGTGACTGCAGGGCCTAGTGGGGAGTGAGCCTGTCCCTTGTGCTGGCATTTCTGCCCTCGGCAAATAATAGTAACTGTCCTCTCCAGGACCCTGCTGGGCTGGCAGGGGGTGTGACGGGAGGTGCAGAGTACAGGTGAAGAAAATGTTTCCTCAGGCCCACTCTCCCTGCAGCGCCTCCTCTCATCCTCAAGTACCGTATCTCCTCCCTCCTGTGTGGCCCACCTTGCCTTTGGGAACAAGCCCAGGAGCTGAGCCCATATTCGGGGGAGCCCCTGCCCTGAGGAAAATTCTTAAAGCCTCTGCGAATGTCTGAAAGGAACCACAGGAAGCAGGCAGGCGTGTGGTCTGGATCCTTCTGAGCAGCCTGGCCCCAGATGCCCTCCGATCAGGCTTGATGTCCCTGAGACTCCCTGAGAGGGGGTGGAGGCAGGGTCTGAGCTGGGGTGGTGGCCACAGCCCCGATTTGGGAACGAAAGCCCTGGAGCCCCTGGCATATCCAGGATAGTGGCCATCCCTGGAGGCTTTCTGCAGCTCAGCCCCTGGCCCCGGGCTGACCATGTCCCCCAGAGCAGGATGGCAGGATGCTGAGCACCTCCCTGCTCTCTGAGCAGCCCTGCTGGGTCCTCACCCAAAGCCTGCGACAGGCAGTGCTGCGACACCCTGGCTTCCAACAAGGAGCCTTGTGAGACAGCTGTGTCTGACTATGGGGGAGAGGGGCCAGGGCCAAGGAGGAGAGCAGTGCGCTTGATACCTGGAGTGACAACCTCGAGGCCTGACCATGACAGGATGGCATCGCCCAGCGGCCATGACCCTACTGGGTCCCACCACAAGGGCCAAGAACTGAACCCACTCTGTGTGGAAGGGGGCAGTTCCAGGGTGGGAGTGGGGTATCATGAGTGGAAAAGGCACAGCCTTTGGTGGACCAGGGAGGGCACGTGGAGCCTACAGAAGAGCACAGAGCCTTCTGTGGGCAGAGACCTTTGCAGCTCTGGCTCCACGGAAACCAGCTGTGACTCACACCCACGGCTGGTGCTTACGTGTAGCCAACACAGGGGCATCTGAGTTTTACAATGGACCAGGGAAATCTCCAATTTCATCCTGTCTGCTCCACAACAATCCCCAGGGACTGAGGCGTGGGCTGGCACGGCTGAGTACCCACATGCACGTAGGATTAAACCCAGGGCCAGGGCCCATGGACACAAGTACCAGGGTCTTCAGGTCCTTGAGCTGGTTTCGCAGCTGGAAGAGCTCTGTGGAGGTGAGCAGGATGGTGTTGAGGGTGTGGACCATGGTCGAGGCAAACTTGAGGTCTTCCTCTCGGAGCAGGATGTCTGCCATTGAGTGAAAGATGTTCTCTGCGTTTAGCAGGAGGCACAGCTGCCTGGTAGGTGGGCAAAGCAGAAGTTAGGGAAACCTCTGGGCCACCTGAGGACCCTCTCCCTGGTCTCTCAGCATTCTGAGGAAACCGGCTTTTCCCTGGGGCTGGGGTGAGGCCTAGTTCTAAGGCCTGCGGGGGGACATTGGGGCGTTGCTCACAGCGGGCCTGGCTCCAAGCCTCCGCACACCACTCACCTTGGCCCAGCCGCTCCCGAGCCCCACCGACTGCATGTGTTCCCCTGCTCTGGCCCAGGCCAGCAAGCAGACTTCTGAGAGACACAGCTGGGCCTCTGGCTACTGATATTGCCAGAGGGCCCCGAGCCACCTTCCTGATTTCCCACACACCACTGCACTCCTGTCCCCTTCCGGCTTTACTTTTCTGGAGACCTTATCTTCATCTGACAAATTCTACTCAGGCTAGTCAGGAGAGCCCTCTCCGTCAGGAACTTGTTTGTGCTGTTCATGGCTGCACCCCCACCCTAGCCTGGAGCGGGGGCTCAGGAGGCACTTTTGTGAGATGAACAAACCTTATGACAACCCTGAGTTTCATCTTTGCTGTTCAGATGATGAAGCTCTGGTGCAGGGAGGCAAAGACTTGACCAAGGTCATGGGGTTAGGGCCACTTCTCCTTTCCACTGCCTCTCCTGTAGTGAGTCTCGAGGGGGGCAGGTACGTCTTGGGCTTGCTGGAAAGGAGCCCCCATTTTATACACAGGAAAACAGCGAACCCAGAGAATGAAGAAAAACAGTTTTCCCAGGGTCCTTGGGCCGAGGTGACATCAATAGTAACAGGTCGGTCTCAAGGTCAGGCTTGGAAGGCTGTCGACCTCCTGAGTTTGCCTCTGTGCCCATGGAAGCCTGGCCTTGAAGGGATGAGTAGGCCCCCCTGTTGGGAGTCCAGATTTCCTGAGGCTCCGGCCACCAAAGAAGAAGCAGGGACGGGCTGCGCCCGAGAGGGCAAGTGGTTGGTGCGGAGGGGGGTGGTCCCTGAGCTACTCCTGGCTGCAGGGCTGGTGCCAGCACTGCGCTCCCTCCTGTCTTCCGTCTGTCCGCCTGACTCCGAGTCTCTGCTCCAGGGAGGCGCCACAGGCCAGACCTGGGGCTGGTGGGGACAAGCGTCTGAGGCCTTACGGTCTCGTGTGCTGAACATGAACCCCATTTGGAGCCAACATGCCAGAAACATGTCCATCCCAGGTCCCTGAACTTGCAGTCAACTCAGCATCATCAGGGACTGGTTTCCTGCTTCCCTCTGAATACCAGCCATGCCTTGGGGCCAGGCTGGACAAGATTCCTCCCCACCCCAGGCCCGGAAAAATCCCAGATCATTTGGTAACAGCGAGGCCAAACCACGAAGTGCAAACAGTGGGCAGGCAGGCTCCAGCCTAGGCCCAGCTGGAACCAGCAGACTCCGGGCAAGAAACCACCAGAGAAAACGAAACAAGGCTGTTGAGGGGATGGGGTGTGTGTGGGGAGAGAGCACGGGTACCAGGGCTTTGCCATTGCCTGGGCGGTTCCCCTGCATGCCTGGTGTGGGGTGTGGGTGGGGGGTGGGGAGGAAGGTGGGCGGCAAAGGCCCCAGAGCATGGTGCTCCTGACCAGCTGTGTGACCCAATGTCTATGCAATAATGTCTTTACCCCAGTTGGGGTAATACAATGGGGCTACTGAGACGGCTGTTGCCAAGACTGGGGACAAGTTGCGTGGGGTGCACTGTATATGGCGAATGGGAATCCTGGTTGGGTACCCCAGTGGTACCATGGATGGGAATGACAGCCAGCTCACAGGAGGAAGCCTTGCCCTTAGGTGGAGTGCAGAGAACACTTCCTGTCCCCTCCTGGTCCTCCCATCCCTAGATGAGCCCTGTCTCCAGGGCTGTGGAACAGAAATGCTCCAGAAGGGCAGGCCGGGAGGAAGGGGAGCATTCTGACAAATGGTCACAAATGCCCGTCGCCTGCAGCTGCCGCCGTCTCCATGACAGAGGCCAACAGCTGAGGCAGCTGCCAGGCAGCACTCTCCTGGGACACAGGCCGGTGGGGACCTGCAAGCAGCTGGGGGGCAGTGGTGGGGCTGTCACGTGAGGAAGGCTGGGGAGGGTGTGGAGGGACTGGGCGTGAGGAGAGGAGGGCGCAAGGCGTCTGGGGAACACAGGTCAGGGATGGCAGTGTTCTGGACATGCTCTCCTGGCTGAGTGACGACACTCTCCTCACTGACTGCTCCTTTTCCACTAGTGCTGCGAGAGCTCTTCTGCTCTCTCTAGTCTGTGTTTCTTGGTGGCCACATCTGGTCCCAGGAATATTTTCAAAGCTGTGTCTAAATCTGTGAGCCCCACATGTGCCTCTGGAGCCCCCACTGAGCTCTGGATAGCACAGGCACCTGCATGGCTGCCGTGCATGGCTGCCCAACCAGCATTTCAAACTTGGCAGGGCCACAGCACAACTCTTGGTTTCCCCCTAGACGTGGGCTCCCCAGCTTTCCCCATCTCAGGAAATGGTGTCACTGTCCACCCAGCTGCTCCAGGCCCAACGAGGAAGCCATCCTTGATCCCCTGGGCCCTGTGTCAGGGTCACCCAGGGTACATCCTGCCTCCTCCTGGCCCACCCTGGGGCAAGCATCTGCCATTTCTTTCCTGGTCAACTCCAGGCTGGTTTCTAATAGGTCTCCCTGCCTCTTCTCTGACCCCCAGAATTCACCTTCTACTCACCAACTGGGACACTCCTTAAACAGTTCTAATCAGAGCATGGCACTCCCCAGTGGCTTCCCACGGGATCCAAATACAACCAGCTCCAGGGTCTCACACTCTCTGGTCAGTTCCTCTCCAATCTCAGCTCTTATGATTCCTCCCTTACTCACGACGCGCTGGTCTCCTGTACTTCCTCCTGGCCTGGAAAGCTCTCCTTAGGGCCTGGCACTCAGGAGCTGCTCAGAAATTACTGTTGAGCGTTACTGTGTGGCGGAACCAGGCACATGTCTATTAAGTTTCACGGACGGGCCCTGGGACATTCTTACGCTCAGCATGTCCCCTCTGTGCACCACAGCCCGGTCTGCAGAGAGCGCTGCTGTGAGGTCACATCTTCGTCCTTATCACCCAGGGCCTGGCTGCCCTGCCCAGGGAGCCCCAGGGGGCTTCTTGCCAAGTCCTCGCATAACCCTGGGCAGGGGGTCCTATCACCCCCATGCAAAGGACCCACCACCAGTCACCGCTGAGCAGGGGAGCAGGAAGGGAGGATCCAGACCCAGCAGGCACGTTCCAGAAACTGAGCCCCTCCTTACTGCTCTGCCTCCTTGTGTGTGTCATAGGCGGCCATTGGAGGCTGTCCCCACCCAGTGGGGCTGGCAGATGGCTGCCAAGCAGGGCTGCTGCGTCATCACTTCTCTGTTGAGCCCTGGCCTGGCTTGAGCTCCTGCCTGGCTCTCAAGCATAGCATCCATAATGGAACACAGCTTGCAAGCATGAAACATTTGCCCATATTTTTAATACCCATATTAAAGTGCTATTCATCATGAGACAATGGCTTGGAAATGCTTGGGGACAAGGCAGAGAGACAGGGCACGAGGGATTCTGGGTGGGCACATCTACCTTCGGGGCTGGACTTGGGCAGGGTCCTGTGTGTGTGCCCTGAACTCAACTCACACTCCAACCAGAGCCCCCGGTGGGGCTCTGCCTTCATCTCCTCATGTCTCCTGCTGCTTGACTGGACAGCTGTTCCCCTACTTCCGGGTCTGGGTTCATACCAGGAAGGGAATTGTTCTCTTTGGTCCCTCTGTCACATACCAGAAGCTCTCAGGGGAGGAACCCGTCCTTAGTCTCCTCTGAAGCTCCCAGGACCCAAGAGAGGGACCACTTTCCCTAATGGATTGAGATAATGCTACCTCCTTTGGGGCAGGCAGCCACAAAAGGCCAAGGCGTAAGATGGGGCTGGGGAAGCACTCCACAGCCATGCCCTCCTGGAAGTGGCCGCAGCACACTTGCCAAGCCGCTGCGGGCTTCGTGTCACTGCCCCTTCAAACAGTAACACTGGCCACGCATCCACTGTGTCCCAGACTCCAGCCCCAAAAGGCCACCAGCCTGTGCTGGTCCATGGTGAAAGGTGCTCTTCTGAGCTCCCACCTGGCATCCGCCCACGGCCCCTGCTTTAGGTGACGTGGGTCAGAGCGGTGGGAGGAGGAAAGCATCAACTGGCTCCAGACTGGCGAGTCACAGCCTGAGGCTGTGTGGCCCAGACTGGGCAGGAGGCAACAGCTGCTGCCCATCTCCTGGGAGAATGGCATGGGCACAGGCTGGTTCCCGCCAGGCCCACAGGAAGCCTGGAGCTCTGCTTCCCCCTGTCCCGAGTGTGGAAGGGGCCACACACTGCTTCTCCTCCAGGACCCGAGACAGGCCACCCACTTGGGTAAGACCAAGCCTTGGTTTGGAGGACAAGGGTCGCGTGCAGACAGCTGCCGGACACTGCTCTCCAGGGGTACCACCAGATGCTTCTTCCCACCCGGGCAGCCTATTGTCGCAGGGGTTCATTCTGGGGGCCCAGGCAGGGCGTGAAGGACAGAGGGTTCAGCACTGAGGACACCCACTTTGGGAATAGGTAGTAAAAGGGGGAGTTTGAGCAGTTCCTTTCAGGACAGATGCAATGCAGGGGCCTGGGGGAAGGGCACAGCCTGGCATGGGGGTAGGGGTGGGGGGGTAGGGTGGAGGTGTGGGTTGGGGCAGAGGGTGGGGATATCAGGGAGACCCAGCAGGAGACGTCAGGCCCAGCTGCAAAGGCAGGGGCCCCACAATGAGGTGTGGGCTCCAGGGCCCGAGCACGGGTGCCCTTCTTGGGAATCTGGACTCTGTCATGTGGCTTTAACTCCACTTCTCTGCACCCTCAGAAAATAGGACCAGCAAAGTCACCAGCCGCACCTCCACCCCCACAGCCAGCAGACCCTTCCCAGGTCCCTGGACCATTTGCAAGATGCTTGTGCTGGCCTTTTGGGGCTCTCCTCTGCTCCATCACCAAGTACGGGCATGCCCACGCCCCGCCTGTTCTGACTCTGAGCCAGCGCGGGGGCTGGCTGGGCAAGTGAGTTGCTGCCCTCCTCTCTTCTGTCCCCTCCTCCTTGGGCCTGGCCTTTTTAAGAGACAAAAGGCAGCAGCAGATGCCACTCTGACCCACAGCAGGGATGTGCCCCGTCCTGGCGGCCTTCTGAGCCCCACTGGCGAGTCAGCCCAAGGCTATCAGACAGGGATGTGGAAAGGGCTCCTGATCACTACAGAGAAGTTTAAGTGGAAATGAAGGCTGGCGTGATCGTTTCCTCACAGGCCGGCCTTCTCAACTGTCCCAAGCAATAATCTGACCACACCAACAGGTGGCCACCAACACAGGACACAAAACAGCTGGCCTGGTAGGAGGAGATTCTAGACTCCAACCCACTTGTGTGGAAAGAGATGTCAATGTTGATGGATGGGCATAAACATGGGGGGCGCACACCTCCCGCCCCTTATCTCCCCTAGTTGCTATTAATACAGCCCAGTCCTGCTTCAACCCTTGGCCTCCTCTGAGCGCTAACTGTCCTGTGACAAACAGAGAGTTCAGAATTAGCCTCATCTGCCAAGTCCCAAGGTGGGTGGGTGTGCCCCATCTCTTTAACACCCCCATCTCCCCTGTGATCAAGGGGATGACTCCTTCCTGGGCCAGTCCAGACCCCCAGGAGTCATGCCCCGTGAGTCCACCTGAGAGGAGGGCATGTGCATGATTTCACTTGGCGCCTCCCTAGTTGGGCTTCCCCGGACACAGGAAGGTCTGTGCGCCGTCTCTCGAAACTGCCTAGACACCTCCAGAAGCCCCCACTCCCCAGACGCCTCTCCTCCTACAGGCTTCAGATCAGGACACTGGGCACCCCCAGCTCTACCCAGGCAGGTCCAGCTCTCCAGCCCCACGGGGCCCACGAGCTCAGCTCTTCGGTGTGGACTGTGGGGAAGGAGGAGGTGGGCAGTCTGCTGTGTTCTCCAGCTGGCTGCTAAGCAGGGGCTCCAGGCCGTCCTGGTTCAAGCCTCTCCTCAGAGGCTGCAACGGGACGCTCCGGGTGGGGTGGACTCCATGGCTCTGCAAGCTGGCCTCAGGGCTGGGTCCACCGGCAGGGGGGCTCCGATTTCCAGGCACTTCCTGCCCAGGCATTCTTGAGGGCAGGGCCACATGGCTTCTGCTGCCCCTCCTTGGGTGCTCCTGCTCAGTGCTCCCCTTCTCCTAGCCTGGCCTCCTTCCTTCACCCACCCCCAGCTGCTTGCTGCTTGTGTCCTGACCAGGCCAATACCGTGCATGGAGGGACAGGCCCTCACTCCCTCTCTCCTTTGGCCACTAGCTGATGTCCACGTTCCTCTCGGTGGCCCAAAGCCAACGGGACATAGGCTTTCCTGGGAGATGCCTGGAGTCTCACAGCTATAACTCTGAAGTGCAGCCTAACATCAAGTAGAGAAAGCACAGGGGCTCAGAGCCATTCCCACGGGAAAAGGGCCCTCCTGGCCTTGTCCCTGCCTGACAGCTGGAATCCTTTAGGACTGAAAGAGAAAGCAGCTTTTGGGTCAGTGTCCCATCAGGATGGGGGAGGAAGGAGTGGCCTCTCCTGTGAAGTTCAGAAAGCTCCAGAGTTTCACCGCATTCTCCCCCTGCCCTCCCCCTTGCTCCTCTTCCCTTCCAGCTCTCTGCTTCCCAAGTATGAAAATTGTAAATCTGTTTTATTTATTTCAATCAATCCTCGGCAGTGTGCCCCTCAGGGCAGAGGCAGCCATGGTAACCCTGCCAACTCATGCCTTAAAAATTCATCGTGTTTAATGCAGTCGATGTGTCTGATACACTTAAAAGTTTCTTGAGGGTGGGGTGGTGGGGTTGGGAGGAGGTGGCCTGAAGGCTTGTTTTTCTGGGTCTTACTGGGAGCTGGTGGACGGGCGATGAAGGGAGGCGTACGGCATGATGGAAGGAGGTGGAGGAAGAGGTAGAAAGGGGTCTTTTGTCTCTTTGCTCTCTGTCCCTCTGTTCAAGAGAGGCACGGCCAGTTTCTGGGCAGCCATAGACACCTGGGCTCATCCGGAGACCTCCAGGAAAGGCCTTACTTGGGAGGGAGCGGCCAAGAAAGCCAAAGGGTCTCGTGGAGGTAGCTGGGGCTGAGGCCCTCTGCGCCAAGCTGGCTCCTCTCTCCAGGTTTGGGGCTTGCTCTAGGGACCAAGGGAAAGCCAGGAGAGAAGACCTGCTTCCTCCACCGCCCAGGGTAGTCAGGTGGCCCTTTCTGCCACTTGAGGGGCTCTGCCTGTTCCGTAGGACAGAAGCCATCTTTTGTGCATGGCCTAGCTGACCTACCTGGCCTCAGTTTCCATGTGTTCTCATCAACCTGGCCAAGCCCATCCTCCATTGTCCACAGGCATCTCTCCAGCCTCCTTCCAGCCATTGCTCAAGCTGTTCCCATCCTGATCCCTGGGAGGGTTTCTCACCTGTTACTAGCTCCCCATGACCTGTGTCTCCAAGCGCTGCATGGCCCTCGACCCACCTGAGCTCCACCTCCTGACATGCACGTGCCATGTGTCTCCTTTCTTGATCGAGGCTCCCTAAGGCAGGATGTGGTGGAAACCCCACTGGGCCTGGCCCAGGGATGGACCCCTGTGGGAGATGGATACTTGTGGATCAGAAAATTAACCGCCAGGTGAGACAAGGTGGCTGGATGACGTTAGTCGTGGTACTGTGTGCTCAGGGGCCTTCTGAACCCTGGTGGCTTCTGAACCACCATTGGGGTTTCCGTGAAGTGCATGGTTCTGGTTGAAGCACTTGCAGAATTTGCAAGGAGGGGCCTCCGCAGGTGTCTGACTTACAGACGAGGTCCAGGTGTGTGTCCCAGAAAAGAGGCTGTACCTTCTAACCCATAGGAGGTATCCTAGAATGCAGTTCAGATGGCAGGGCATGGCGTCCGTGCTGCAGGTCGTGGGGACACCAGGAGACATGCAGGGCAGACCTGGGGACGTGGCTGAGGTGTGTCAGGCACAGGAGGCCATCTCCCCAGGCCTCAAAGCCTTGGTAGGGAAGCCCATGGCTTCCGATGTGTCATCTTTTGAACACTCAGAGCAAATGAAGACAAAGGGATGGGTCACTGAAGGAAATCCTATTATCTTCATGACAATTAACTCCAGGAAATGCAACTATGCGCAAAGCCCTTGTCAGGGCTCCTGCCTTCTCCTGTCACAGGGATTTCCTTCAAGCCGGTATCACCACTTCCTTCCCAGTAATGGCCACACACAACAGACATCTGTGAGCGCTTTCCCTACTTTAGGCACGTCACATACCTTAAATCCTTTTAACATGGGACAGGCCCCCTTTTAACAGAGAATGAGTGAAGCAGATTAGAGCCTTGCCAAGGTCCCTGTCTGGTTGGCCCAACCCAGCACCCAACCTCTCAGCTGCCACCTCATTATACACCCAGCTCGCAGGCTCCAGGGCCCAGCTGGCACAGGTGCTTTTTCTGGAAGGCAGATGATCTGGGGGCACCCTGGTTATGTCTATCACTGGGTCTTCTGATGGACTGGAAGCCAAGTTTCTCCAGAACCTTCCTGTGGCTCCGGGGCAGCCTATCTGCAAACCATCCTCTCCCTGGGGCTACCTCTGTGGCTGGCAGGCACTGACACACCTGGCCGGGACAGGGCTGACCTGTGCCCACACTTAGCTCCGCCCTGCTGGGGCGATGGTTTGGCACTACGGGGTCAGGTGGGTGGCAGAACCTGGGAACAGAGCCCACAGCTCTGCAGCCAGAACCCAAACTCAGACCCAGGGGCTGGGGGATGGGGAATCTTATGGGGGTGACTCCGACCTCAGGTTCCCAGGACCCTCTGATAGGAGCTCCCGAGTTTGGGTCCTGGGGACGGTATGGATTTCAGTTCCACTGCAGGTAGCGTGAATCCAGGCCGACATGCCCGGGTCACAGCATCCCTGAGCCCGCGTTCTTGGGAGTCCCCTGGGTTGCCTGTTAGAGAGAACCACGGATGGAACCTTTCTCCTCCCTTTTGAAGCCCTCTGTGCTCCCGCCCTTCCAAGTGGGATTTCCTCCCAAGGATGCACTCAGTCTCCCTGCTGTGGTGGCACTGCCTGTGAAGAGGCCGCACATGCCCGAATGCTGACATGCAAACAGCATGGCAAACTCTTTTCTGGCCCCACATGCACCTGGCCCAGCCACACCCCTGCCAACTTCCAGCCAGGCTCATGGAGGCCCCCAGAGATCATGTGCTCATGGGACAGAAGAAGAAACTGAAGCCAAACACAGGTCCAAGGCCACATAGTAGGGCCATACTGGAGTTGAGTCCCTGACCCAGACTTCATGTTCCGTCTGGCCAGACAGTCCCACACTGGGCGTCACCTGCAGGACACAGACCTCTCCTCCCTGGCCCAGCCCCCCTTTCCACCTGGGAGCTCCAATTCCCTGCAACTCAAACGCCTCTTCACGCCATGGCCTGTGACCTCAGGCAGGGTCCTTCTGTCCTGGGACAGGTAAGGGAAAGGTACCCCTACATCTCTGCCACCTCCTCCTTCCAATTGCTTAGGTGACCTAAGAAATAAGGCAGGCAAATAACAGAAGTGCCAGAAGCCAGGGGACCATGGCCCAGGATGATGCATTGTACCCGGGAACGACTTGGGGACGGCACTGTCCCAACAGTCTTCCTGCTACTGAGCTGTTCTGTTCACATTTCCCTTTGCTTCATCCCATGATTCCCAACTCGTCCCTTGTTCCAGGCCAAGAGATCACTGCCCATGGCTGCTTGTACGACCACAAACACTCACAGAGGTGAGCACATCCTCCCACCTGTCAGTGCTGATCCAGACGCCGAGCCTCACAGGTCTGTCCCTCACCTCTGCCCCACAACCTTAAAGCCACACGCGACTTGGGCACAGCAGCCCGTGTTCACATGGTCACTGCACTGAGGCCAGAATGCCTCCCTCGCTAAGTCCCTCCCCCAAAGGGGCTGTCCCTGTGATTGCAGGTCTGGGTGATCAAAGTGAGCCACTTCTATATTACATTACCGTGCTGACCTCCCTCTAAGGGGCTTTGAAGGGTTCTAACCAGGGGCTGCCATTTTGCTTTCTGGTGGCAGTCTCAGTGCTCTGCCCTTGGGCTCCATACGCATGGTTTCAGTTCCACAAAGCACAGTGGGGAGCCATCTTCCTTGTCCTAACAGTGTCCTCACCCACCCAAAGGTCACACAGCTACCCTCCAGAACCAGGAGAGCCGTCCAAGCCAGGAACAACCCCTCCCCAAGAGGCCCCTGAACCTGGCTGTACGTTGGAGTCACTTGCAGACCGTTTGAGACACGAGGACCAAGCTCAGGCCCACTCCAGGAAGTTGGCGATTTATATTCTAAACAGGCTCCACAGTCAGGAGTGAGAACCGCTGCCCCCAACTGCTACCGCTAGCAGCCTGTCCAGGCCACTCTCCAGGAGGAAATGGGGAGATTTTACCAGCTATCCTCACAGCTGCACAGCCAGAGCCTGGGCGTGGCCTCGGAGTTCCGAGCATGAAGGCCCTAGCTGCTTCCCTCTCGCGACCCCACACCATACATGCATTCACTTCTCCAGAGCCTAGGTTCTAGTTTTCCCAAAGTTTCTGCCTGCCTTTTCACCATTTCTCTGCTGGCCTCCTCCTTAGGGGAGCCACGCCTGCTGTGCACAGCCCTAACTTGCTCTGTTCAGCGGAGGGAAAAGGAGATGAATTCTCAGGCCAGGCCTGTGCCTGCCCAGGACTCCTTACTACCACGTACCTGGGCTTGTCTCATATGCCCCGGAGGAGGAAGGTCAGGCGGCTAGCTGCTGTTCTTGGCTTACGCCACTTCTGCAGTTCTGCCTAGAGTTTTGGCTTCCACAGAAAGAGAATCGTCTCTGATGTGGGAGCTAGAACATCCGTGCTTTTCTGGCCTTCAAATCTTTAGTCTGGGGGTTTTATGAAATCTTGTGAACTGAGATTGTTTTTTGTAGCTCTTTACAAGTGCCCACTTAAAGGGCAATGAGAGAAACGCCAGAAAATGGAATGGGAAGTGGAACACTAATACCCACTGCTGGGAACAAAGAACAGATATCAGAGAAGCCTCCCTACTGAGTCTCTTAGAAAATGGTAGGAAGAGCAGAGTGAAAGGGCTGGGAGAGTGTAGGGGCAACAGCAGAAGTGAGAGGACAGAGATAGCCTGGAGGGGACTCCTTCAGTTCTTCACAGCCAAATGGAAGGGGGTTTCTCTTATTCATACCCTTCTCTACCCCTTGCCAGGAAGCTGGAAAATTCCTCTTGTGATCATTTTCAGGGAATTTAAAGATGCATGAAATGGGTTTTTCACCCAAATGTTCCTTTCCGGCCCAGGAAATCACCAGATTCAATGCACAGGAATGGGAAAGGGCCCCAGAAGAGAGACAACCGTGGAAGTCCATCTCTCTGGTAAAAGTGCCCTGCAGGTATCCGAGGAGTCCCAGGGCCTCTTTACAGACCAGCAGCAGAGCTGTGCCAGGAGAGGGACCTGCTGGAGGACAGTCACCCTGCCCTTCTCCCAGCCACTGCCCTCCACTCAGAGAAACAGGTGATGGATGTGGCGGCCCTGATAAGGGACAGCGACCCTGAGCCACTCTGCGTTGGCCTGGAGATTAGACAACAGGGTCCAAATGTGTTCAGGATCTCGAAGGAGGTGTGTTCTGCCGAATGACGCATAAGCCAGTGAAAACAAGGCAAGAACAAGTCTGAGTCTAGAATCCTCTGCTAGAAAACCACAATCACAACCCAAACCAAATGGAGCTGTGTATTTATAAATGCAAAGACAAAGTTTTGGAAGGAAATACATGAAACTGAAAACAGAGGTTACTTCTGGGGGAGGAAGGAGTGGTTCAGGGTCTTTTACATTTTATGCTCGATTCTTCTGCACCATTTCAGTTTTTATCTTACATGGTTTAAGTTTTCTCAAAACAATAAGTAGGGTATTTTCTATTATGTTTTTAAAATTTAGAATCCTCTACATTTCGGGATGGTCTTGGACTCATGGAGATCCCAGAGCAGAGCAGGGGAGCAGGGCTGGGGGAAGGTGGCACCTCCCCAGACGATGGCAGACCTTCCCTCTCGGAGTGGGGGCCGCTGCAGATCTGCAGTTTAACAATGGAAACTTGCATTTTACAAATGAGAGGATCAACAGCCGGGAAATGGTATTTTTAGCTACTGTGGCTCTTTGCTTCAAAGGCGTAGGCTTCATCTAAAACCCAGCAAACCTCCTACAAAGTCTGCCTGTTTGCAAGGAGTGATTAGCATAATACGAGCAAGAAGAGAGTCCTGGCTCCACTCTGAGGCAGGAGTGCCTACTCTAGAGGACGCTTTCTCCTGGAATAGCACCGAGAAGAAGAAAGTCTTATCAATGGAGAGAAGTCTCTGCCTTCAATCAGAGCCGGAAAGCTGCCTCACACCAACAGCCTGGGTATTATGGGTGCGCTGGGGTCACACAGGGTGGGGTCTGAGTCTGCAAACAACCACCGCTATGCATGGGCAGGCTGCCTTTCCCGGCTGCTATTTACATCACTTTGCCTCCTGCAACCACTTTCTTCCAACGTTCAGTACAGAAGGTCTTGGGTCTGCCTTTCCAGACACTCCTTCTGAGGGGAAGGACAGAGCCAAGTCGAGGCTGAGGAAGAAGATGAGCTCAGGAGACAGCAGGTGGGAACAACCGCAGTGGGAGGGCTCAGGATGATGAAACCTCGCGGAGGTGTCCTCCTCGGAGGCTGAGTCAGGGCTCCAGGCCCTTGAGAGGAGGCACAGCTGTGGGTGAGAGGGCGCTGAGGCTCAGTGCCACCCTCTGTCCTCCCCATGCCCCTTGGGCACTCACGCCTGTGGGTCTATCCATCCTGCCTTCCTTTCTGGCCTCTCCTCTCCAGGCCCAGCACCCCCACTCTCCCGTGCCACTGTTCTTGGCCTGTGGGTGTATCTTTGATCACTGTGTTTTCTCTCCTAGAAACCCCTTAGCTGGCTCGGGAAGACTGAACATGTGAAGAGAAGTTGAACTTTTTTCCAAACACCACAAAAATGAAATGAAAGCTGCGACCTTCCAAGAGCTATAATTACAGATACTCATCTTGGGAGCTGAGCTGGAGACTGATCTCACTGGGCAGCTGCTCTGTCACACCAGGCCCTGAGCGCCATCCTGGGGGAAGTGTGACCTTGGGCTGTAGGGATGGGGCTGGGGCAAAAAGTGGTGGTGTGGTTGCTATTTCAGGCGTCACTGGAAGGAGCTGCAGCAGAGGGACTGAGGGGGTGAACGAGTGAAACAGCAGCCCTTTCCGTCGGGATCCCTACGGCACTAAGATCACAAGTCTTCCTGTGGAGGGTCAGGGGACCGGGAAAGCCTCACACATAGGGTGCACAGCTGAAGATCTGAGAAACCAATTACTGTGCTACTGGGGGGCCAGAAGCAGCAGGAGGAATTGGGCTGGGGCAGCCACTCAGGCTTCAAGTACAGGAAGGAAGTGAGGTCACTCCAGGACTGGCCAACTGTTAGGGCCAGGGGCTATTAACAGGGGTGGGTGGTGGTGGGGGGGGCGGCTCTCCTTCAGGAAAGGGGCTCAGGTACGTCAGGAGGGAGGGCTCAGCTCAGGGGAAGAAGGAAAAAGCTGACTTCCCTGCAGAAATGAAATCAACAGAGAAGGCTGACTTTATAGACACAAGGCAATGTCCCCCGAAGAGCCAAACAAGTCAGGACAGGGATGTCTGAGTGTCGAGGTTTTAAACTTAATGCAGATTATCTGCTCAAGCTGCTGGTCCCCGCAGCACTGAACCTTCTAGAATGAGGGAGCAGCCAGACCTCTTGTCCAGCATGCTTCCTAAGCTGCTCCTTAACTAACCTTTGGTGTTTTATGAGGCGGGGGAGGGAGCAGAAGCACACAGCTGTCACAGCAAATGAATGAGACCCCCACACCCCACCCTGTGAGCTGTGGGCCCCACTTCCCTCTGTCCACTGGAAGTTCTGGGGTGCACCACCTCAGGAGTGGCCTCGCACAGACCCACAGTCTCCCTTGGCTGGGGGAGGTCGGGGTTCTGCCATCCGGAAGGTGCCGAGGAGCTCAGCAGTTTCTCAGCAGGGAACTGGCGCATGCCCACAGCAGGCCGACAAAGGTTTTGAACCTGCTCAGGCCCTTCAGTGGCTCACTGGGTTCCTCAGGGCTGCTGGGGAGGCAGCCAGCGACGTGGTTCCAGCCACACTCGCAGTTCCCTGGGGAGCTGGACCCCGGCTTCTGGGCGTCTGAGCAGACTGCACACTAGTCACAAACACCTTGTTCTCCCCACCCGCACCCCCAGCTAGTTCCTACTTATGTTTCTTTCATGGCTCTTCTCAGACAGTGCCTCTTCCCAGAAGCTTTCCTGGACCCCTTCGAGGAGGCTGGCACCCCCCATCCCATCTGCTCCCTGGGGCATCATCACCTGGCGGCACTGCTGCCTTTGTGATTGTCCCCAGAAGGGCAGGGACTGGCTCTGCCCACTGTGGTGTCCCCACTGGTGGGCACCAGGACAGGTATCTGGGACAGGTCTGTTCAGTGACAAATGGCATTTCCCAGCCTTCCCGAGGCCGGCACAGCAGCAGCCCCTTCCCAGACAGACCGGGGAGACTCTTGTTTATCCTCCCGGGGGAAGGGCCGAGTAGTACCATTCTCAGAGACGACTTGCCTGGCCTGATGGCTGTGGCCTAATTTCCAGGGCTGTACCCAGGCTCCTTAGTTTTACCCACCAGTATTTTTCATTCCTGATGCATGGGGGATGGAGAGGGATTGGGGGTGGTGGGGGACAAGTGGAAGTGACAAGTATCGTGGGGCTGGAGGACTCAGGCAGCCCGGGAGGGGATGTGCCAAGAGGGAAAAGAATGAGGCTGAGGTGAGCCAAACGGATTTAAAAAATTAAAAAATTTAAAAAGGAAAAAACAATCCCAAATCCCACCCCCTTAATTTTCCTCAGTAAGCATTTTCACCAAGGTCACAAATACACTAGCTCTATAGATTTTTTTGGCTTCCAACCACATTTCAGGCAGCCTTTAAAAGCTAGTTCTTGGCGTAGCTTCAGCTGAGCCTGAGGAGAGGGAAAACTAGGGCACTTCTATGCTCTGAGAAACATGGGATCCAGGTCACAGCTTTCTGGCTCCGCTGAAGCTGTGCGGCACCCCCCCTTCCCAGAGGCCTGAACCTGAGGACCGCCCCCCTCACCCCATTTCCTCCAGAGAACAAATCACAACACGGACACACATTTCTGAGTACCTTGTCATCTGTCTGTCTATGCCACTAGACTACCGCCTTGCTGAATGCAAGAGCTGGCTCTCAGTCCCGTGCGCCCAGGGCTGGCATGAGGCTTGGCACATCACAGGGCTCCAGGAAGTCACAGAACGGATCCTGTGGGGAGCGAATCTCTCTTCCGCAATGCTCCGGTCACACCTGACTGTCCTGTTTGAGGATTGTGGTGGCTGGGCCAGGGTCTGCCTAGCCCAGGCTGCTCTACAACGGCAGCCCGTCGTAAACATTTACTGGAAAAATCAGACCTCAATTTCCTTCTTGTGTGAAAGAACTCAGCTGCCCCAGCTGCCCCTTCAGTCTCTTCTGGCCACTCTGAGCTGAGCCTAAAATCCAGACTGAGACTCTTCTGGTCTCTCTAATCACGGCCCAGGACTACCATCCTGGGAGCACTCGCGTAAGGGGAGGGCTCTCAGTGGCCCAGTGTCTAACCCCCTATTCCACACCCGACAACACAGCAGACAACATCCAGTCTCTGGCAAAGCGCAATGTTGCAAACAAAGGAAGCCATAGGGAAGGGACCCGCTAGAGGCCTAACTCCTGGGATACTGTTCCATTCCCCCCCGCCAACCCCACCATGGTAGGCTCTGGGAAGAAGGGTTCTCATAGGGAACAAGCCAATCTTTGTTCCTGACTGAACACAACGAAAGGGAGAGCACTGGTTTTCACACATGATCAAGAGTCCTGACTGGGCAGCTCTGAATAGGTCTGGGGCCAGGTGGGGGACAGAGGATGGGAGGGTGTCTGGGGTCCAGTCTCAGTTTGCTCAGTGGCTTCCTTTCTTACCATTCTCTAGAAAACAAGAGAAAGCAACAGTCAACCCCAGAACACCTGAGGCAGTGTGCTGCCTCAGAGGGGGCGAGAGGGTGGGAAGGGGAGGGACCAGGCCCACCTCTGCGACCACTGATCTGCCCACCTCCCCGGCCTCCCTTCTCTTGACACTTACAGACAGAGGATGGCTGCTACTTACAATGACCATCACGGTCACTACTGGTACTTACTGCACAGTTATCAAGGGCCAGACTCTTCTGAGCACTTTTTTGTTAAGTCATTTAGTCCTCCCGAGGATTGGCAGGAGATCATGATGATCTGTTTTCATTTTTCATGTAAGACAACTGCTCAGGAAAGCAGCCACGTGACAGGCCCCATGGTTTTCACTGCTCAGCACCTTGCCCTTTCTCATGAGACAGCAGCTCCTTTGCTCTGGAAAGCTGCTGCTCTCCACTCCATGAGGGGTTCTCTTAGGGCTGGCACTCACAGCACCCTGCCACTGTCACCACACCACAGTGGGCACATGACCCTGTGTGAACCCAATCAGAGCTTCCCCTCAGAGCATAACCTGCAGGGACGTGATGGCCGTGTGATATGGTGGCCATGTCTCTGCCACTTGAAGAAACCAAAACAAGGCTGACCTCAAATAAGGGCCAAGAAGAGAGACGGCGCCACAGAGAAATGCTGAGTTTCTGGATCTTGCTATCCTTGGCCTTGGTCTGGCTACAGAGGCTAGTCAAGCCCCCTTATTCATTTGGGTTCCTGCCTCGTGTCACCCAAAGCGTGCTGACCAACACATATTAGTGGTTCCAGTCTCCAGGTCACAGACCACTGCTGGCCTGGCTGTACCAGCGCCGCTGGAATTCAGTTGGGTGGGGTGGAGGGTGGCTAGGGATCTTTGTTGTTCCAAAGCATATGCCGTCTGGACTATGTGACCTCCAAGATACCGTCCAGAGCTAAGACATAATGACTCTGGGTTTCAGGTGGATTGTACTCAGTGTCCAGCTCACTGGAAATGCTTAACAAATACCCACAGGATCAGGCAGCTTTATGGTGAGTTCTCATAAGCTCCGAATCCCCTGAAAAAGCCCCACAAAACATAAATGTTAACTGTGAAGAAAAACTGATCACCTGGGCTACATGAAAAATAAAGAACTTCTGGTCGCCAAGATAGCAATTAAGAGCAAGACAAGATAATTACAGTATAAATATCTGAGAAAGACTCGAATTCAGAAAGAGAAAGAACTTCCACAAATCAATAAGAAAAACACTGAAAAACCAATGGAAAATGACTCGAATAGGCAGGCTCATCACAAAAGAGGAGATCCAAAAGGCCAGTCAGCGATGAGAGGTTCTTTGACTTCATTAGTCTCTGGGGAAATGTGAATTAAACCATAGTGTGATACCACCACACCTACCAGAATGGCTACAATCAAAGACTGACACTGGCAAGGGTTGGTGAGGAGGTGAGAACTGGACTCACACACCATGGTGGGAATGGAAGTCGGTACGACCACTTCGGATGACATCTATTAAAGCTAAACATATGTATGGGCTCCGATCCAGCAATTCCTAGGTCTGTATCTAAGAGAAATGTTTGTATATATAAATGCATGTATATGTGAAAGGATGTGCATAGCAGCATTATTCATGATGGTGCCGAACTGAAAATAACCCAAATGCCATCAACAGCAGAATGGGTAAACGAATCGTGGTATCTCCACAGTGGAATACTCTACAGAAATGTGAACTATATCTAACACAGATGAATCTCACAAACATAAGGTAAGTCAAAAGAAGCCCGACTTTGTAAAAGGGCACCAACAGTATGATTCCATTTATGTACAAAGTTGAAAAGCAGGTAAAATGAACTCAGAAGGCAGGACTATGGCTACTTTGGGGAGGAGGGCGGCAACGTGGAAGGGACCTCTGGGTAACCTACTTCTGGGTCTGAGTGCTCGTTACGTGGGTGTAGACAATTAGCAAAAGCTAGGTAGCCACTAAATGGCTGAGCTGTAGCACATTTATGATTTGTATAATTTTAAATAGTAGGTTAAGTTGTTCTTCAGTGAAAAATTTATATTAAAAAAGGCATCAAGACATGGAGGTAGACAAGGCTGCCACCTTGCCCTGATCAGGAAGAGGAAAGAAGACGGATCCGGGGCACTGATGCCAAAAGTGTAACGTGGAGATGGCAAACACAAGCAGAAAGCAAGTCAGGACTTCTGGGGACACAGCAGAGTTTCTGAGACGCATTCTTTTCTGAAGCCAAGCGGAGGGTGGGGAGTCTTCAAGTCTGCACAACGGTTCTTCCTTCACAGGGAAGGGAAGGGATACACAGAAGGGCCCATCATGGCCATGAGTTTACTGATGACAGGCTGAGGGGAAAATGGAGACACGAGTGCTATTATTGGGCTAAAGAAGCAGCTCTCTGGGGGAGCAACAAGGAGGTTCAGAGGGCCCCACGTTCGGGAAACCCATCACGTGTGAGAGCTGGAGCTGGGACACGTGACTTGGCACATGCAGAAGAAATGGAGAGACACAAAATTTAGTGCTTAGAAAAGCAGCCTCTGAAAGGAAAGAGTGAGAGGTGAGGCTCAAAACAGACAGCACAGGACGCTGGACAGAGGACTGGGAACAAGGAGCGATGACTCTGGAGTGCACTTGAAATCCATCTCAACTCAGCTTCACGGAGAGGCCATCGTGGATGATGTGAGCGACTGTGATAAACCAGAAGGAAAAACAAATAATCTGGGAGGAAGGAGTGGGTAAGACACGTCCTCTTGAGCAAGAGTTGAAATGGAGATTTAGACCAAGAAAGACGTTCACTGTGCAAACGCCAGGCAGTTCCAATGAGATGATGTCATCTAAATACAGACCGGAAGTGGGCTAGGCTAATGGACAGCCAGGAGTCTGGAGGGCCGGGGCCTAGAGGGAAGGGCACGCAGATTTACAGTTTCACTTCTGCCTGAGAGGTGGCAGCCAGCAGGAGGAGATCCCTGGCAGAGGAGGAGGCGGAGGAGGTCACACCAGCATGGGTCCTGGTGGGGATTTTCTGTGGGTGAACGACCCTGGGTAAAAGGGAGATGCCACAAGAGAGCACTGCTTTTTTCCAGTGAGGGCTGAGGAAAAGCAAGTCCAGACTGGAAATCAGGCAGTTTTCCCACATGGCCTCCACCACCCAGTCTGGAAGGCAACCAAGGACGTCAGCTCTGGGTCTCGGGATGGCTACGTAGCTCCCCCGTGGAGCGAAGCCCAATGCCATAGGGTGAGGGAGTTGGGGGCAGATGCTCTGGCGCTACAGGGGCATTAAAACACATGACGGCGGCAGCCAGAGACCCAAGGACCACACTCTCCTGGGAGCTAAAGCTTCAAACTTTTAAAGAAGTTCCATTACGCGCTCCGATCCCAAGAGACTTTCGGTGGTGCCAAGGATGCCCCAGGCCAGGATCCTCCAAGCTGCAACCATGGTCCGTGTGTGGAGATGGGAATTCTCCTCTGACCTGCGTGGAAGGGGCAGCTGGGCTGGATGGCCTTTCACAAACTGCATGTGATAGAAACCCTTCTGTGTATTTTTCCAAAGGCGGATGTGTGTGTGATCTTTGTGGCTACCTGCTAAAAGAAACCACCTGTGGGGAGAACGGGGAGAACACGGGCCCCCAAGGGGCTGAAGATACCTAAGCTGAAGTGATACAGGAGGAAAGAAAGTTTCCTGAGAAATGCATCCTATAATGGACGAACGAACAGGATATATATACTCTGTAACTGCCGCTCTTGAAGGAGTTTAAAAGCATTTTTAAAACGAAGGACGCCCCTTTGTTTGTACTTTCTCAGATGCAGCTCTACCCCACGGAGGCAGAAGGAAATGACTTTCAGGAGCCAATTCCAAACCTGCCACGATTTGCTTAAGATGCACCATTTTGCTACCCATCAGCTACCTGCTGCTAAATGACCAAGCTGTTTGACTTACCAAAGTCAAATCTTTGTTAGTTTCCTGGCATTCTCAGGTAAGGTACAAACAGATCTAGAGTACTGCAAATTCCATCCAGAAACAACCTCTCAAACTTCAGAAAGAAATTCATTATCAAATTCTCAGCCCTTGGCAGCAGTTCCTGACAATCACCACCTGCCTGAGCCATGGGCTGGGAGCTGATGTTTCTCAGGTGTGGAGACTACACATTTTAATCAGAGGCGGGAGAGGGCCCAGCAGGAGCCAGCACCCGTGCCCGTGAGGGGGGCACGGAATGGTTCCTGAGTCCTCGCCCCCACCACAGGGGCTTCAGGATGCCGGGGTGAACGGCTGGCTCCGTGCTCCGTGGGAGGAGGCTGCTTTGGTCGTATGGCCTTCCCCTGCCAAGTTCATTGGTGACCTCTAACCTCTTACAAGCCCAGCTCAGAGCGAGCGGACCCATGGTCCTTTCCAGGCCCATCACAGGGATCCAGAAGGACCCTTGAAACAAGGGGACACTTCCCTCTAAAGCTCCGCAGACTTTCAGAACACACTGCGCAGGGCTCCTTCTGGCTAGCATTTCCTCTCCTTCCCCCATACCCCCTAGTTAAACCTAATTAATCCCAGCCTGGCCCAGCAAGGCCCAACACATGTTTCCATTTTCCAGAAGAAAACACGTCGCTTATAAGAAGTGCTCAGCGGGCTCTATGGCCAGTGTTTGGACTGCATGGAGGAAGCAGAGCAGAGCCATTGGCCTGTCCCCAGGCCCCGAGCCCTTCCTGCCACCCCTAGGTCATGGCTGACTCTGTGAGATGCTGGCATGCTGGCACTTTGCCAGGTATTAGGGGACAACAGAAATATAGTGGGTGGGGCTCTGAAGTTTGCCCTTCACGAGGACATCTTCTTGTCTTCGAGGGTAGGACTCTTTGTCTGGTGTGTTAATTTGTGCCTGCCATTCACATTCCTTCAGCACTGTCCCCAATTAGGAGATCAGAGCCAAGAGCTGACTGTGTAAAGGAGCTTCTGCCTCACGCTTCCTTTGCTGTCCTGCATCTCAACAAAGCACCCCAGCCCTGGCCCCAGTGGGGAGAATGATGGTGGAAAGCTCCAGAAGATTCACAAAAGGAGCTGGGCAGAGTTAAAGCTGGCAAGAAGATAAGTTTCTACTGAGAGGGATGTAAGAAATTTCCCGGAAGAATTCTTCTAGCCCTGTTCAATGTGCTGTCTCCTTCCCCTCAGTTGGGGACCGAATACTATGGCTACAAACTAACGTAAGATGAAAACCCATCTGCGTTTGGGTAGCGGATCATGACCTCTTATAGCAGAAGCACTTAGTTGGGCGGGTACATGTCTGTGACAGCAATGTATTTTTAATCTGAGCAAACGAACGCAGTCCATTAGACGGGTGAGAGGAAGAGATCAGAGTGGGGCCTCTTAGAAGCCCTCTCTGCATGCTGGGGGCCGGAGGCAAAGCACGCTTTTCTGAAATGCCACTGAACCAGAGATCTGGGTCTTGCCACTTTACTCTGAGTCATCTTCTATAAACATCAGCACGATGGGTTTTTGGGGGACTGGCCAATGCCCCTGGGGCAGGTAAGGTGACATATAAAGACAGACAGGGTATAGGGGGTGTACGCGACGCCCAATCCAGAGACTGGGAGGCTATGGAAAGAGTGAGGAGGGTGAGACCAGCTGGTGTGGGCTGCCCCAGCTACAGTGGCCATTTGGCTCCAGCCAAGGGCTTTTCTCACCGGCAGAATGCACAAGGATAGCAAAGTGGAATTTCCCAATTACTAGATGAAAGAGCTTCTTCTCTTGAGGCCCTCCCCCCAGCCCCTGCAATTAAGAACAAGTCCAGTTTCCAGTGGTTTCCTAGGCCTTGGCTCCCCTGCCCCACCACCCACCTCAGCAGCCAATCAATTCCCTACTCCACGGGCCCCCAACACAGGGCTCTTATGCAAGCGGGGTGGGGGGGATGGGGTCTCATGACTGCTTCCCCCTTTCCTGCTTGGGCCCCCAGCCATGCTCTTCAAACACCCACTTCATCTTAGGGGCAGCCCTTTCCCTTTAGGGGTGCTCAGGACCTCACCCACCATCCACTAGGATGGCTGGGGTTGGAGACCTTGCCTTCCCAGTAGCCACTGGCTGAAAAGAACGCGTTCTCTGGCCAGTCCTCTCTGCAAAGTGGCAGGGAGGAAGAGGAAGGGAAAGGCTCAGCTGATTCAGGCAAAGGACGGCTGGCCATAGGGCAGTCTTGGCTGGCAGAGTGGGGCGTCCTCACTCCTGCTCCCTTCCCAGCACAGAAGCAGGCCTTGTAAAGATCCCAGCTGTTGGATTACGCTGGAGTTCATATCACAGTTTATCACAGAGGCTGCATTTTCTCCCTCCTTGTTTTTTCTGCTGAGTAGAAGTGGCCGGTTCATAGGAAAACAAGGCCTGCACTTGTGCTGCCTGCACTGGCATGGAGGGTGGGAAGAGGCTGGAAGAGGGAAATGTACACGAACACCCACCCTGGGCAGAGTTGTTTTAAAGGGGCTGGGCTGGGCTGCTGGTGGGTGCCCTGGGTGCTGGGGCAGCAGGCCTGGCACACCAGAGACAGCTGTCTGCACAGAAGTTTCAATTATTTCACCCTTTCTCAAGTCCGGTTTCCCCTCCCCACAGACCGCTGTGGGAGGCCGGGGCCATAATTATGAGGTGGAACAACAGCTCCCCTTTATCAAGTGTGCTAAGTGCCATAACATGCGCGGTCTTATGTAACCCTTTCTGCAAATGGCAGGCAGGCGCTATCATTTTTGTTTGTCACAGCAAAACAGGCTTGGAAACAGGTAACGCAGTTAAAAACTGGAGGACCTGGGATTCGAACGCAAGTCTGTTTGACTCCAGAAGTTCTCTTAATCCTGCCCTGAGTGCCCATGGGAGGCCCATCTGCCCTACGCCTGGGGCGTCCTGGGGAGAGGGTGTGGGTGCGGGCAGGGGCTGGGGGTACCCAGCACCAGCCCCTCTCAGCAACCCTACCCCCGTCCTCATCTTCCCTCCAGATGTGAGCTTGGGAGCGGGTCAAAACAAGTCTGGCTGAGATGAGGTTTTGGAGCCACTGGATTCCCCAAACTCAACACGCATCTACACTCTTCCGCTCAGTAGATAACAAGGCTATTTGGACCCAGAGAGGATGTCCAACCCGCCCAGGGCCTTGTTGGAGTTTGGGGGGTGGGGTTGGGGGCCCACTCCCGGGGTACCCCCCAGACGTGCAGCCTGGGAAAGGTGCCTGGGTGAGAGGAAATGCTCCAGGTCCTGAAGGAAATCATGCCTCTTCCTCACTGCACTGCCAAGACCCCCCACCATGTTTGTCTTCAGGAGCTCCAGATGCCTTTGTCCTGGAGACGGCAGCCGCCCCTGGATCCTGAGCTAAACACACTCTGCAGAAATAATGGCTTTTGACTTGTTTGCCAGAAGACTCTTTCCTCTCAATGCTTGATCTTGGAGGTGGATAGGAGCAACTTATAGTTTGTGTAACACCTGAAGGAGAGGGTTAAATTGTTGGTTGTGGTTCTTATCAGGCCTGCAGCTTCATCTCAGCAGTCTGCATGTACCATTATTATGCTCCTCTTTATAGCCCTCAGCAGAAAATAAGGAAATGAAACGAGAATCAGGCCGGCAGGCTGCTGCTCCCGAGGGCTCGTCCCCGGCAAACCTCCGCTGAAGGGAAGGAGGGGGAAACACATCTCCTCAGTGTCTGACAGCCCAGACTGGGGGTTCTGGACTGTGCCCTGGGCAGAGGCCCGGCATGCTGGCTAAACAGGCAGCAGGTCCACAGAACCAGCATGGCCCAGAAGAGGCTGTACCACGTCCTGACAGGTGCTGGTGCTGCTTTGGGGAAATGGCTGGCTGAACAAAAGAAGCAAAGGACTAAGAGAACAACATGTGTGAGGGCCCCCTCCCCCCCCCCAAGGTTCCTTCTGTCCCAGCCCTGGTTCTTTGTGCAAGTACCAAAGGCTAGGAGATCTCCGTGGCTACGCAGGGTGGGCACGAGGCCCGGCTCCATGGCCAGGAGGCCCCAGTGTGGTCCACGAGGGGTGTGAGCCCTCGGTATGCTGGTACACCGAGCCCCCAGTGGACGAGGAGGGAGGAACTCCCATGAGAAGCGGGGCCCCAGGTGGCCTTGGCTCGCAGGTTGTGCAGTGCCCCTCAAGGCACCCGGCTTGGCACTCTCTCACAGAAGGGATAAAGTGGCAGCTACGTCGGGATTAGCAGAGTACAGGGGTCTGCAGCCCAGCTGCGACTAAGCCGGGCGGGTACATGGCTTCCTCTCATTTCCCTTCTGCAAAATGAGGACTCCCATCAGCCCGGGATGCCCACCCAGGAGGGAGACTCTGCAGAGCAAGTGAAGCCTCCCTGCCAGAGGCTGTAAATGGGCACAGGGGGCGGCAGGGCCACCAGGGGCATGGAGCCCACGTTGCCAAACTTCTGCTTGGTGCGGTCTGGGGGTGTTGCTTACTCCCCTGAGCTCCCTCTCCCCAAGGCCCTGATGGGGCATGCGAGGCTGAGAGAGGATGGAAGAACCCATTACAGCCCGGTTCTCCAAAGAGGAAACTAGCTATGAATGCCTTTTCAAAGGCCTCTTTGTCCACTGGTTCCCTGAAAGTCTTCCAGGCAAGGCAGGCTCGTCAGAGGGCGAACACCTCTGCAATTTGGAAAATCACATCAAGTTAACTGTCACTCATGTGGGGTAGTCTGTCATTTTCCTGGCGGGGGGGTCTCTTGTACCACATCTAACCTTTACTTTAACTGACTGCGAAGAAAAACCATGGAAATCTTCCCCTTTGGGCCAATAAAGATAAGGATTCATTTCTGTCCCTCCGTAACTGGTTTTCATTCGGGGCGATTTTGCTTTCAGGGGACATTTGGAAATGTCTGGAGCCATTTTTGATTATTCCAACTGGATGGGGGTGGGTGCTACTGGCATCTAGTGGGTAGAGAGAGACCAGGGATGCTATTCAGTATCCTACAGTGCACAGGACAGTCCCTGCCACAAAGAATTCTCCGGCCCCAAAGGCCAATCCTTTCCCACCACCACCGGACACCTTTTGGTAGTCTACTGTCAGAAGCCCCTTCTCCCGAGGGGCAGGGATTTTGTGGTCCTGCTGTTTGTCCTGGTCAAGCTAGCTTGCCCCGCCCCCTTCAACTCAACTTTTTGGCCTATTCTCCAGGTTCCCTCAACTCTACCTCAGCCCTCGAGCTAAGGCCCAGGTGTTCCCTCTCTCGTGCCGCCCAGGAGACTCTTTAGGTCCCATCTCCCACCACTGCCTCCTGCCATTCCCCTCTTCCCTCTGCTTCTTCCTACCTGCTGGGCTCTTCCCAGCCTCCTCTCTTGGCTTCTCTTTCCCCTGACCGTTACACACTGGAGCTCCTAAGGACTCAGCTCTGGTCCTTTTCCTTCCCTCTCTGTCCTCTTACCCCTGACTGTTCTTACTCCCTATGAATGCAAACTCCCCGAGAGCACTGGAACGGTAGCCTGCAGTCAGAAGTCAGTCAGTATGTGTTGAATGAATGAGTAGCTATGCCTGCAGTTTCCAGATTTGTGTCTGGGGCCTAGGTCCCTCTTTTGAGAGACAGGTATAGCAAACTGCTTCCTCAGCATCTCTCCTTTGAGGTTCCCAAAGCAATTTAAACGGAAACATAGGCCTTTCCCCCCTCCCTGCTCGTCCTCCAGGGCTCCCATCCCAGGGACTGCCACCACCCCCCCGCTGTCACACCAGAGTCTTGGGTGTCACTTTCAAGTCCCTCTCCTCTTATTCCCTCATGCAATCAATCACCAATTGATTATACTAACAGGGCTCCTACTAATTAATTCTTGAATCCTGTTGCTTCTTTCTATCTGCCTGCCACCATCTCTCACTCGGACAACAGCCTCCTAACTGCTCTCCCGCGTGTCCATCTTGCCCTTCTCCACCCATTCTCCCCCAGCAGCACAGTAATCTTTAAAAACAGAAATCTGGTCACACCATTCCTCTGCTCAAGCCCTTTCAGTGGCTTCCCGTGACCTCTGTGTAAGGTCCCAATCCTTAGTATGGCCCGCAAAGCTAAGGCAACTCTCCCCTGCCTTCCGGTTTACAGCCTTGAAGCCTCCGCACGGGCTGAAGCGTCTGCAGGGAATCCTCCTTCAACTGCCCCTCCAGCCCAACGGCCTCAGGAGCCTCCTGGACTCCTGGGACCATATCAGTCTAGTCTGTTCCCCAAGCATCCGGATGGCTTTAATGACCCTCATCACCCCAGAGGTTCTGATTTCACTGGTAGGGGAGGCCCAGCCATCACCTTCTTTCTTAAGTCTTCTTGGTGACCTAACACGGAGCCAGAGCCGAGAACCATTGCCGTAGAGCATCTGGGGCCAGACTATTCTGGAAAACTCCTCCACCTGGTTTTTTTGGGGAGCCTGGAAAAATCTGTGTCTCATCTAGATTTTGTTGGCCTGAAGGTCACTCTGCTCCTTGGAGCTGAGTGGAAGGCAAAGGGCCACACCTGGCCATGCTACTGGTGATGACAGTTCTAGAGGCTCACACGACTCAAGTACCTGGCTCCGCCAGAGCCACTGCTGTCACCAGTCCTGGCCAAACTCTGCACTGGCAGTGGGGCACTGCACACTGCCCCGTTCCATGTTCTGGCGGGTTCACCTACTTTCCTCCCCAAAGACTCTGACAAGGGCATTTAATGATCAGGTGTTTAACCTCAAAGGAACATATTACCTCACAAGTGAACTACTATTTCATTTGTTTAAAAAATGGTGACATTGACCTGCTTCATGTCAGTAGCACCAGCAACTTGGTGTGAAGGGGAAAACCCTCTTTGTTTCTTTTAAGAACAAATACAAAGGTCAGGCAAAGCAGGCAACAAAAGCGAGAGGAACTGGTTGCTTCGACACCTTGCATGGAGTGAAAATGAAAAACCATGGCTGTGTGAGGAAGAGAAAGCAGACAGAGACTAACCTGATGATGAAAGCACCTCTGACCTCCAAGAGCTTCCGTTCACTGCTGAACCTCTTGAGAAGGTTGATCATGAACTTATAAAAGTAGGAGTTCATGGTAGGAGTGGAAGGAGAACATTCGAAGCCTTTGGTACCTGTAGAGAAAGGGACAGAGCTGGGATTTATTGTGTCCACAGGGTGATAGGACCCACCATAAAATATAAACCATTACAAACACCAAAAAGGTGGTAGTGGGGCGGTGGGGTGTCTGTGTGTAACAAGATGAGGGAAAATCTTTACTCAAGAGCCGGCAACACCTTGACAACAAACACCGAGGACTACGTAAGTATTTATGAGCAAATACCACTCTGCTTACTGCAAGCGCACCCACTTACCTGTCCACACCCCCAGCCAGGCCCCAATCACTTAGCGACACCTGCTAGGATGAGTAGGACCCTCTGCTAGGTGCTATGACATTTTTAAAAAACAAATTTTTCTCATTATCCCAATAAATAAAATACACTTGTGCTTTATTTTGACAAACAAGTCAAAGAGAAAAAAGAGGGGAAGACACATACACAATCTCAATGGTTAACAAAACTGACAAACCCTGAGAGGCAAAAGCCACTTTACCCAATGTGACAAGAAAAAGTAAAAGCTACCCACAACCACTAGATTAAAGACAGCACACACTAACAAAATGTTACCAAGTGTTTCAATCTTGACCTAATGTTTTGAAATTGGACATTCTTCCTTATCTGCAGGCAAAGATGCTCTCACAAATTCTACTCCAAACACTTTCAAAGCCCTAGTGGACTTTAGAAACAGAAGCACACTGGAGGTCTCCCTCTGATAGGTGTCCCAGCTGAAACCACACTGAGGACCGAGGGCCAGATGCAGCCTCACCCCCCACCCCCACGTGTTCTCCTCTGCAAGGCATCTAGCATGGAGGGGAGGGGACAAGGACAGGGTGGAGGGAATGCTGGGACTACCGTTACGGGACGCAGTGTATTTCCACACCCCATGGGTTCCCCCCTTTCCTTTCTAACACATGCTGCCCTCAACAGCACTGCTGGAAAGAGGCATTAGCGATGGTAGGCATCCTCACTCCAGCTGCCCAACACATTAACATGGCATTAAAAAACAAACAAACAAAAAACAGCTTGAGATATAATTCACATACATAAAGTTCACCCTTTCAAAGTGTACGATTCAGTGCTTTTCAGTATATTCACAGAGTTGCGCTCCATCACCACTAATTCCAGAACACTTTTCATGACTCCAAAAGAACCCTGTACCCATTAGCTGTCATTCTCCATTTTCCCTCCACCAGCCACAGGCAACCATTAATCTATTATCTCTATGGATCTACTTATTCTGGACATTTCACATACTCATACAGTAGTATGTGGCTTCTTTTGCTCGGCATGTTTTCAAGGTTCATCCATGCTGTAGTATGTATCAGTCTTGTATTTGTTTTTATGGCTGAATATTCCACTGTACGGATAGACCATATTTTATCCATTCAGCAGTTGGTGGACATTTGGGTGTTTCCACTTTCTGGCTATTAATAATGCTGCTATGAACATTCACATACAAGGTTTTGTGTGAACATGTTTTCATTTCTCTTGGTTATATACCCAGGAGAGGAATTCCTGTTTAAACTTTTGAGGAACTGCCTGTTTTCCACAATGTAAGATGGCTGCACCATTTTACATTCCTACCAGCCATGGATGAAGGTTCCAATTTCTGCACCTCCTTGCCAGTGCTTGTTATTATCTCATTTTGATTATAGCCCTTCTAGCAGATGGGCAGTAGTAGTATCTCCCTGTGGTTTGCTTTGCACCTCCCTAATGATTAATGATATTGCACACCTTTTCATGTGCTGACCGGCTGAGTATCTTCTTTGGAGAAATCTTGATTCAAAGCCTGTGCCCATTTTTAAATTGGGTCATTTGTCTTTATTGTTGAGGTGTAAGAGTTCTTTATACTGGATACAAGTCTCTTTTCAGATATTTGATTTGCAAATATTTTCTTGCATTCTGTGTGTTGTCTTTTTACTGTCTTCATGGTGTCCTTTGAAGCACAAAATTTTCAATTTTTGAAGTCCAATTTATTTTTTCTTTGGTTGCTTGTGCTTTTGGTGCCACATCTAAGAAACTATTCCCTAATCCAGGTCAGAAAGATTTACTGATCTGCTTTCTTCGAAGATTTTTTTTTTTTTAAACTCTTACATTTATGTCTCTGATCCACTTGAATTTTTGTATATGGTGTGAGGAAGGAGTCCAAAGTCATTTTTTTTTTTTTTTTGCACATGGATGGATAGCTCGTTGTCCCAGTATAACACGATGTCTTTTTCTTTTTTTCACTAAAGGCAGGAGAAGAGGTTGCAGCTCCTGCGTGGGAATGATGTCTTTTTTAACTTTTGTATACACTTTATTTTGTATATTTAATTTTTTCAGCTTTGTTGAGATGTAATTGACATATAACTGTAAGTTTAAGTTGTACATATTGATTTGATACACTTAGATATGATTAACACCATAGCATTTAGCTAGCACCTCTACCGCCTCACACAATTTTCATTCTTTTTTGTTGTGAGAACATGTAAGATCTACTCTTAGCTACTTTTAAGTATGTAATACAGTATTATTAATTATAATTACCACGCTGTACGTTGGATCCCTAGAAGTTTTTCAACTTCTAACTGGAAGTTTGGAACTCAGGAAGAACACTGGAGGAAGCGGAGTGGCTGACGGAGGTATCTGGGGCCATCACTTTCCGGGTGGCCCCTCTCTGTCCCAGTAATCGTAGCCATGACTTCCTCTCCCAACCAGGGAGAAGATGGCCACACACCAGCATGAAATAGGCGGGATGTGGGGCCTCTGGGAGTCAAGTTTGGCTGTGCAAGGGGATATAGCTCCAGAAGCATCAGCCCAAAGCATGTAATGTATAGAACTACCCAGAGTACTATAAGTGAGCCTACAGAGGAGCCCCTGTGGGCTGACCAGTGGCCAATGGCCAGGAAGTAGCAGTGAAACCTTCTCCCAGGAGCTATCTTTAGGCTGAATTTAGACTTCCCTTATGTCCTTGCACAGTCCTTATAGGGAAGTAGGTGGGAATTGGAAAACGCAGTGGTAAATTATGGTGTGAGGATTCCTTATCAGGAGCTACACCTTCAAACTACTGTCCTCTCTCCTGAGAACCTCCTCGACTGGTCCCAGACCCTGTCCAAGGGCCAACCCTCGAGTGAGAAGCCCAGTTCAAAGGTGGGCCTCACTGAACTACTGTTGTTTGCAGTGCGTTTTTCTGGGTCCTTGCCCCGACGGCCTGGCCTGGGAGGTCCTGAGTGATTCTGGAATGGCAAACAGTCTCTGCCCCCTGGCCCAGAGGGGGCTTTTTGCAGAATCAAGTGTCACATTCTTACAGATCGAATTACCCCACGCCCAGCTGGTGCTGATCTCTGAAGAGGTGGCTGCAGATACAGCTGCTGAGGCAGGCTGGCTGCCTCCTGGGCCCCTCTTCACATCCCCACAGAGGATATGAATTCACCTCCCCGTGGTGGCCTGGCTGGAGGGCACAGGCCCCCCTGCAACCCCACTGGAAGTACCTGTGGACTGGAACCCAGCTTACTGCAGCCTTCTCCTGGGTACTTATTCATGATGGCTCCTTATGTCCCTGTCCCCTTCTTGCTTCTGTATGTGCACCCCCGTCCCACCCCATTTCCAGGCCTAGTGCCACTTAGGCTCCAAAGTATTCCAAAGGACAGACAAAGGGACCAACACAGGATGACCACAAAGAAATCCTCCCCAACGGGAGCCACCTGGGACCATGATCTCCATTCCCCAGGGGCTGGATATCTTGGGCAGGCACTGGGGCGGTGCTGGGAAGTATCGAGCATGGTATTTCAGAGCTCGGCCTGGGAGGTCATCAGAGCAGGTTCCGATCAGATCTGCACTCTGCCAGGCACTGGCTATGCAACTCTGGGCAAGTCTTACTCTCTCTAAGCCTGTTTCCTCATCCGTAGAGTGGGGCAGTAAGAATCCTATTAAATGAGACAGAACATGCTCTGGGCCTGCGCTTGCCACATAGTCTGTGCTGCTATTATTAGCAAACATGCCGTAACCCAGACCACTGCATGGGCAAACTGCTCTTCCTCTTGAAGTCTTATAATGGATGACTGAGGTCTCGGGGGTAGTGTGGAATGTCTCTGAGTGGGGAAGACTTCAGATCTGGGAACATTTCATAGTGCTCTGCTGAGAGGTAGGGGAAGCTGCAAGGAGGAGACGGAGTCACCTGTAAGTCTACCAACCCCACATCAGAGAGACCTGCCACCTCTCAGCGGGCAGACTGGCCAAAGATGGCAGAAGAGAAAGCCCAGGGCTGCTCTGGACACATCCCTGGTCTCCTTAGCCACAGGCCCCTCTCTGGGCCACACAAGCAACTCTCAAAATCCAGGTCTGCATGGCAGCCCCTGGAGCTGATGCCCTTAGTGGGAGGAAGGAGGAAGGAGAGACAAGTTTACAAGAAGCCATGGCAAGTGACTCATGTCCTCACAGTGCCGTGGTTGCCGGGAAAGCCGCTGCAGCTCAGACCTCACTGCACTCCCAGCACTTACAAACTACAAAGAGCAGGAGGCAGGCACCTTCCCCAAGACTTGGCTGACAGGAGGTCGGTGTGGTGGGAGCTTCAGGGGAGCCGTTCGGCATGGCCTGCAGCTGTCCGGGAAGGGCCTTTTGGCCTCCAGGCTCCCACATGCCAGAGGGACTCTGGTCAGGGCCACTGCCCTCGAGAGGAGGAACCTCCATAGGACAGCACCACAAGCCTCGTAAAGCTTGAGATCCTGGCCCAACTGTGGAGAAACAACATGTCAGGACAGTCGTCTCCCAGCAGGGGGAGGGCAACACTCCTTGGGTCGACTGGTCAGGGCTGGGCCCATCGCAGTGCTCACCATGGACAGGCTGAGGGCCTACTCAGTCTTTCCTGGCCTCAGTCTCCCACTGGGCCACCAGCCACTTTTCTGACCTTACCAGCTCTCAGGCCCAGTTGGCTTGAGATGGAACCTTAGATGTTCTCAGGCAGGGCTGCAGGCTCAGGAGGAGATGGGGGCCGGGGGGAACAACTCTACTCACTCCAGGAGCTACCACAGGGAATGGCAGGCCCCTCTCGACTGAACTAATGTCTGCCCAACTGCAGCCTCGCCGTGGGGAGCTCATAGCACTTCCCCAAGCCACTTCACTTCTGGCTCTTGCTCGTCCACACACTTGACAAGCATGGCTGAGAACTGGCCTCCTTTCTCCGCAGTGCTGATAAAAGCCAACTCTGCTGCGCTCTCCTGCTGGCTGGCGGTGCTGCTGCTCATTAGAAGGGTCGTTAGGAGGAGCCCAGGGTCCCCGATGTAGGGTGTGCCCTCCACACTGTGCTGAGGACTGAGAGGCTTATTCAGGTGACATTACTGACAACAGTCTTCCAGGCCCACCAGGGAGGATGGGCAAGCTGTATGGCCAGGGCCCTGGGGGTGGGGAGGAGAGAACCACCTGGCCATGGTCTCAGGAGAGAGGCGCCCTTTGGGGGGCTGAGAAGAGCAGGAGTTTCATTCCCCAATCCTGCCGAGGACCAGTACTGCCGCCGAATGCTGCTTGCCTCGCATTTCTGGTTTGGAAAAGCGGACTCTGGCAGGAAGCTCACGTGACCACCGCTGGCCCAGGGGCAGACAGATGCTGTCGGGAGCACTCGGTACACAAAACCAGATCAGTGGGGTGGGCGGCCAGAGAGCCAGCCCCACAGATGTTACTAAGTGAAACCTGATGTGGCGACATGAGAATCTGCAGAACGTCTCACAAACAACCTTCCCTGGGATGTTTTGGATTGAGTTTTGTGGTTATGACGTGAAGGAGCCTCACATGTCAGGATAAAAATAGCTCTGGCCTCCATACACAACGTGAGTTACAGTTCAACAAAACCAGATGGGAAAACATTAGCCGCCCAGCCCAGGCCCGGCAGGGTTCCTGCTCTGCTCCCATCCTCCCATCTACCTCCCCACCAGCCCCTTTGCCCTGAGGATGGGGGGAAGGGCCTGAGGACCCAGATGAGACCCAGGTCCTGCTGCTAACTGGCAGTCTTGAGGAAGTGACACCTTCTCCAAGGTGGCGGTTTCTGTCTGAGCGTCACAGGGTTAAGGAGCTTAATGCGCAGTTCCTGGCACAGGAAGTGCTGTGAGGAGGGGGTTGCACGATTGGGAGGCTGGTTTGGAATCAAGGGGGACAGGTGGAGAGGGGCTAGCTTCCCTGGGACAGAGGGGGCCAAGGGCTGTTGTGACTCAGGGTCTCAGGGGGCTATGGAGTCTGTCAAATCAGAGTGCCCAAGCCCACAGCTACACAGACACAAGGGTGGTTACGATGTTGCAGCAAAAGCACCCTTGGGAGCTGATCTTTGAAAGGTGGTCACTTTCCGTGCTATGGACCAGCCCAGTGGAGGTCGGGGAGCCCTCTGCACAGGGCAGCCACCCACATCCAGGAGGCTTTCCAGCTGCCCAGGTTAGAGCAAGAGATACACCACTGGCCACAGCAGGGCCCACTGGAACTTGAAGCTGACATCCGTGGAGGGGCTGCACTAGGAGCGCGCTGCGCCTGCTGCAGGAGCGAGCAGTGCTGGGGCCCAGGGCGGTGCTGGAGGGAGGGGGGAGGGGCCCTCAGGATGGCCAACAGCGATGGCTCTGGGCAAGAGGGGGCCAGGCTCTCCATCTGCTGACTAGTGAAGGCCTGGGCAGCAGAGCTAGGCGAGCCTCAGACCCGGCCTTGGGCCCTGCAGCCCTCCTCCCGTCATCATAATGAATTCTGAAAGCTGCGATTCAGAGCTGACTACAACAGGCCGCTGCGGTCTGACTGGAGCACACAAGTCACCTGGTGATCCTAATACAATGTAGTTCTGAGTATGGGGTGGGCCCGTGTCCCCATTTCTGAGCGTCCAGGCAATGCTGACGCTGCACAACCTGCACCTTGAGAAACGAGGGTCTAAGAAGTCATGGCCACGGCGGGAAACGGATGTGAAGCCCAGCACCCTGCACAGTGACGGGCGGGCGGAACAGCGGCAGCACAGGAGTCTGGTCCGCGCGCCGTCTGCACTGTCCTGAAGCACATGTGAGTCCTTATAATAAGGACGGAACGAAGGCAGTGCCACACAGGGATTTATCTTAGCCCCTTCCATGCAAGAGCTCACAGAGCCTCCCACCGCCCCATCGCCCAATTTACAGAGGAGGCAGGACACGTGCCCAAGGTCCTAGGACAGGCGGGGCAGAGCTGGGCTATAAATCTAGATCTTTGCAACCTCAGCACCTGTGTTCTTCTATGTTGCCTGAAAAGAGTGTGTGGGAAAAAGGGCTTTTAAGGCTCAAAGAGCAACAGGTAAAGCTTTTGGGGGCTCAGAAATGGTCTGGTGTGGCTGGAGGAGGTGGACCCAGCAGAAGAGAAAGAAATGAGGTTCTGAGGTGGCCCAAGGCCAGAATGGGGTCCCTGATGTCACTGTGAAGAGGAGGGCTACCCCAAAACTGCCAGACTGGAGTCACGACCCAGCACCCAGAGACCACCGGCCTGGCTACCACTGCTCTGCTCCTCTCCTCGGGTGGCAGAAGCTTTCTGTGCTGGTCAAGGCTGGGGTTCGCCTGTGTTCCCGTCTTAAGTGTGGGGGTGAAGAGAGCAGGCTCTCAGGCCAGGCCCCTGGGTCAGCATCGATGCTGTTGTGATCCCTCATCCCAGGTGGGAATGGCAGTGGTGTTCCCCTCTCAGAGATGTCACGAGCTAATCCATAGTGCGGCTCAGGAAGCTGACATGTGGGAAACAGTCCTAGTAAGAGCTCAACAGGAATGGCCTGCTAGCATTCTTCTAGAACTTCTTTCTGCATTTGGGCACACCAGCCTGGGCTATAAGGAATGAAACCAAATCAGAACTTTTCCCTTTTGCCCACGTTTTGAGAGCTGGGGTCAAATCCACTTTGGACCAGAGAGCCCTGACATGAGCAGTTTTATCCCACCAAGAATGGGCCCCGTGGACGGAAGGAAGGACAGGGCAGCCTGGGTTTGAGTCCTGGGTGACCTTTGACCCAGACTGTCCCACTGTGCTGGGATGGGCGAAGGCTGCTCCCACTCCTACAGCAGGGGGTCCAAGCCCCAGGAGGGCCAGGCATGTCCCTAACAGGGGCTGGTCCTAGACGCCTCCTGCTCCTGCCAAGCAGCATTCTGCACAGGATCGGGTCAGGACCCTTGGTTCTGCTCGAGGGGGGCTCAACATTCCCTCTCCCCAGAGCCTGGCAGAGCCTAGGCTCACATCCCCCTAAGTGGAGACGGGCAGAGAAGGCACAAAAGTTGCCAAGTCGTAGGAGACCCAAGCGATTGTTTCATTTCATTTCACCAAATCACAGTCTAGGGAGCCAGGGAAATGTGGTATCCCTCCACAGGCTTCCCTCAGGGCTACTCACCCAGGCGGTTCCCCTCCTGACTCTCCCAGAGGTGGCCCTCTTCCCAGCCTGGGGCTCTGCAAAGGTCAGGAACGAAGAGGGTGCGGGAGAAGCGACACCATCACCTCTGCCCATACGATTGCAGTGAAGGGACAGATGTTTACACTCGAGCAGGCAAAAGGAAAATCCCACGTGGGCAACTCTGCCTTGTGGGCTCCGGGGCCCACTGTGTGGCATGGTTAGGTCAACACAGCAGCTACCCTACTGCTGCATGAAATCTGCACCAGCTGAGTTTACAGACCCAACACACTGGTGGGGCCATTTGGTTTCCTACAAACACCACCGAATTCATCTTTGCTAGGCTCCCTGCCTCCTTGGCTTTCCAGAAAATCCTTTTACAGGGGTTGGGTGAGGGAATCTACCCTAAAGGGACATAGCACTGCAGTCTGTAAGTTCTCAGAGCTGTGCCCTGGAGAGCCAGAGGAAAGCAGAATCCAAACAGGAAGAGGGTTTGGCTCTGCAGCCGTTGTCCACATGTACAGCTAGATGGAAACACACAGAATGACCCCCTTGCTTGCATGCCTGAGAAGTAATGTGACAGAGCAGCCCGCAGAGGAATGCGTGCACACTTCCTGCATGCTTTCCGACCTAGCAGCCACCCTCGACAACCTCGGTGCCTGGTACGTGCCCTCCCCAAGGCAGCTAAGGACCAGCTCTGGCTTCCCATGCTGTTCTATTACTGGTATGAGCTTGACCTTGACCTTTTAAAATTAGACTCATTTGAAAAATCTGGTGCCAGCTGTGGACACACAAGCATGCGTGGTTCCCACATTCCTTAAAGTACACACGTGGAGTCTCAGGCTAAGCGCGTGGCGCTCAGCGCTGTGAATCCTTGAATCAAGAAGCATTACTGGCTGCAGGCTTTTCTTTGTTCTTTCCAGGATGTAATTTCTTCCCATCTGGCAGACTTGGTTTTTTCTACGAATTCAGGGTGAGTCCCTGGCTGATGTGAGCCAGTCTGACAGCCTTGGTGAGCTGGGGCAAGTCTTCACTGCCTCAGCCTCGTTAGTGGCCCACCCATCTTGGTGGGGCCAGGAGCTGGGGTGCAGAGTGCTTTACCATCCACGTATCCCCCAGGCCTTGTTGCCAATCAGCTGAAAGGGCCTGCTTCTGTAGGGAGCCCTTGGCCCCGTCCAGAAGACCTGGGCTGCCCGCAGCCATTTTTCTATCCCATCCCCCACTAGCTGGTAAGCATTTCACTCATCCGCGTCTTTGTGCCCAGGAAGGAGAGAAAAGCCACTTTATAGACAGAGGAACAGATCAGCACCCTGGGAGACAAGGCGTCCTTTCCCTCCCCCGCCTGGGGCTGTGCTGCCTCAGCTCTTTGCTTCTCCCACTGGGGAGACATGCTCCAACCAGGGCATCTGAGGGGCAGACTGCGCCTCATCTCAGGAGGCCCTGGCAGGTACCTCATCTTGGCTGCGGTCGCCCTCTTCCAGTCAGGTCTCACGGCCACCCAGTTCCTGGCCCCCTTCTCTAAGGAACAGCCTTCTGCTCCTCACCCTTCTCAGCAGGGGCCTACCCCCACATGAAGGCTTGGCCCCACACTCCACCTGTGGCATTCCTGCCACCCATCCGGAGGACTTCAGGTTGACGGCCAAGGGCTGCGTTGCGGACATGAATGGAGAATGCAGTTCTGGGCTGTGGGAAAGAGGGTGGGAACCTCAGCAGGGGTCCCGGGTCAGGAAGTGGGAGCCTCCCTGACTATGGCCTCTGGTTGCCCAGAGGAAACTGGGCTTGTTGGCAAGGAAACCACTGCATCCTGGGGAAACAAGAGAAGGAAGCTGGGCTGCTGCTAGAGCCCCTTACTCCTCCCTTGCTTCAGTCAGAAACAGCTGGAAACTTGGGACTAGCTGCAAGCAGAATGCGTGCAGTGGTGTGGACTAAAGCCTGGGGTCCTACATGATACCCTGCGGCAAGGGCCAGGGTGGGGCTGGACTTCAAGTTCACGGGGGAGACGTCTTCAATGCACTGGCCTTCTATGACGACTTCGCAGTCTTGGGGTGCAGTCAGGCCTGCAGTCAGGGTTCCGGTGGCTCCAGTGAGCAGGTGTTTGCAGGTGTTTTCCAGGACCAGCCTGGGAGGCCTGCAGGTGGGAGGCTGCTGCTGAAAGGCCCCAGATCTATTTGACGTCTGGCTTCTGTATCAGAAAAGCTGTCTAGGGCCTGTGCCTGGATGTCAAGAGCTGCTCAGGGGACAAAGAGACTCCAGGCAAACACCCAAGATTCTCTGGGTACTTTCCTATTGACTTGCATCCCTGGGCATTTTTCAGGATGGTGTCGTTGGAGGGAACTGGCATCTGCCTGGGAGGGAGGTGCTGGAAGTCGCACTGGCCTGGGAGCAGGGCCGTCTGACGTCTAGAAGGAGCCCGAAGGGTGACCATCAGGAATGCCACGCCACCTTCACGGCCAAGGAAACATCCTGTTTGAATTATGCTGTCTTTTGCCTGGGCTGCCTGCCATGTTGAGAGCTATTTTTAGTTTCTTGGTGAGGAAGGAAATGGCTGCCTAGTCTTCCACCTGTGAGACTTGACTCCAAAGCCCCTTGATTCCTGACTGGTGAGACGCTGCCCCCAGGAAAGAGACAATCAGCTGATTCAGATGGTTTTATACTTAGCCAATGGCTCAAAAGGATGAACCAGTGCAGGAAGATGAGGAAAAAGGGATACGAGGGTTTCTCACTGGGGTGACGGGGCTGCGAGAGTGTGTGAGCTAGGAGGCAGCAGCACGGCGAGGTCCACTTGCCTCTTGGAGAGTGGCAGACCACTAACCTGTCACACTCTGGCAGAACTCAGGGCTCAAGAGTGACAGCCCCAAGGATAGCCCAGCCTAGGATGAGACCGAGCACTAGCATTCCCAGGTCCGTGAGGCTGGACTCGTCAGGGGATTACTTACCAGGAGGGGTCAGTAGGCCGCCTCTGCCAGCGGTGGGCACCTGAAGCTCTGAGTGGCTGACCCGGAAGTCAGGGCCATCGAGGGGGCTTGGGTCATCCGTTTGGCCTGCAGGGGAGGAAGCAATTTCTGCCAACACCTCCAGATCCTTCAGGATAACCTAGGCAAGAAAAGCAGATGATGACGGACAAGCACCTCCACAGGCAGCTGTGGATGTTACTCCAAACATTTATCGATTGATAGACGGAGAACAGAATGTGGCGTATCCACTCCAGGAAGTGACTTGGCAACAGTAAGGAATGAAGGTCTGATACCTGCTACAACACGGATGACCACTGACAACTTCCGCACAGTGAAAGAAGCCAGATGCACTATGTGAAATGTCCAGAATAGGTAAATCCATAGACAGAAAGTAGATTAGTGGGTGCCAGAGGCTGGGGGGAAGGAGACACGGGGTGACTGCTAATGGCTACAGGGTTTCTTTTTGGGGTGATGAACACGCTCTGTAATTAGGGGTGAAGGAGGCACCACCACATGAACACACTAAAACCCACTGACTTGCTTGTATACTTTAAAAGGGTGAATGATATGTGAACTGTACCTAAAAAAAAAAGTCAAGTTAAAATCCCCAACTGGCACCCTAATTCCCAATCCCGTGGTACTCAAGAGCAATCTGCTTCTTGCTCTGCCCATGGCCTCGCTGACCTCCCACAATCTCACCTGGTTTGGACTCCCAGGAGAGCTGAAGGGCTCAAGGAGGCGACCTGTGTCTTCACATCTCTTGTCAGCCCCACTACACCCCTAAACCGCAGGCTTTTCCTCTCAGGCCTGGCTGTGCAGGTGTACAAGGGCACTCGTCCTCCAGGCAGCCAGTGAGAAAGTACGAGGGAGCTGGGGCCAGGCCACACTCAGCTTGATCCCGTCCCCACAAGGGCTACAATGACCCACACCACGTTTCCGATGGGTGCTGCTTTCCCAGTCAGAAAAGACGCTTAGGAAGCAGCAGCAGCACCTGAGAGGCTTGGCCCCTGCGAAATGTCCCCAACCTCTGCGTGGCCCCAGGGCCAGGCTGCAAGAGAAGGGGGAGGCCAGAGAAGGAACCTGTCCTTGCCCCCAGCCAGCCAGAATTCATGCCTTCACTTGTTGTCTCACCTTACACACAGTCACCTGCTCAAGTTAACAGGAGTCCATTTCAAACCCCAACTGGAGCACCAGTTAATTTCAGCCACACAACCCCTCTTCCGCAGCAGCTACTGAGCACCGGCTGTGGGTTGGAGGAGATGCAAAGCCGAACAGGACAGGACTCTGAAGAGGTCACAGACTTGCCGGAAGTGCAACGGCAGCCAGCAACTTGGCCTGAGGGGAATGGAGTGCTTCGGAAGTACCTGGGCCTCAGTTTCCTCATATGTGCAAGGCTGTCGTGAAGAGTATAGTTGACACTTGATGCATCTCTTGTGTTACGAGACTTTGGGCACCACAGCAGAAAATGGTCAGCAGCCCTGGAGTCGGGATGGGGCAGGGGCAGTGGTGCCCACATGGAGGGCTCAGACTTCATTCCCCACGAAGAGAATCTGCACCGCCCATCTCTATTCCACCTCCTCCCACCCTACTGGAGAGCACAGCCAGCAAAGCTGCATATTTTACTTTCTGAATTCTTATTTTAGAAAGTTTAACACCAAATGGCAAATGAATGCAAATTACACTTCAATTGCACAATTAAAGCTGGAAATGTTGTCTACAGGTTCCTACAGTAATCCCAGCCACTCCTCCTGTGCTTACGTATCAAAAGAATTGTCTCCAGTCCCCAGGGGCTGGCAAAAAGCCCAAAGACAGACAGCCTTGCTGGGGGCAACACCACATGTACTTGTGTGTGTACACACACATACACACGCACACACACTGTGCCTTCCAATCCCTCAGAGTAGGATTGGGAGAATAGCACCACAATCTCTGGCCTCCTACAGGCAAGGAGGAGTCGGGGCTGCCAAAATGGAGGGCAAGGAATGGCCTGAAGAGGGGAATGCGGAGCTTGTGGAGTGCCACTTGGGGGCTCCGAGGTGGCTCTGACATCCAGACTCCTGTGCCCATCAAGTACAGCTGAGCAGCAAACCCCACTCAGTCCAGCCTGGGGAGCGTCGAGAAGTCCCCTTGGGAGGGAAGGCCATAGGAGGCAATGTCAACAGGGGCCTGGGACAGGGCAACAGAGGGGCAGCCGTCCAGCTGGACCTGGATTTGAGTCTCTGTGCCAGGGTTTTAGTGCTCCACCCCCTGGAGAACCCATAGCTGTTGGCCTGTGGACAGGATGCTCTGGGACAAGGACACAGCGACCTCAGCAGCCTTGCTTACGGGGCACCTGCTCAAGGACTAGACGAAAGGCCCTGAGCTATAGATGCGCTTCTTGGCCTCTAGAAGCTGTGCTAGTCCTCCCTCCAACGAGCAGGCTGCCCTGTAATCCTGGCTCCGAGAATGGGAAAGGCTCAAAGTAGGGGGAAGCCACGCCAATTAGTATGCACTGCACAGCTTTTTGCAAAATGAATATAAAACACTTGTGCTTTCTTTTTGTGTGAGAGAAAGAAGGGGGGAAAGAGAGGGAGGGAGGAAGGTTACAAGAAAGCAATATTCTGCAGGAGCAGGAGCGCCTGCCGTTACCACGGCAACGGACTGGGGGTGGGGAAGACACATCAGCTGGTCCCTCATCCTGGAGTGGAGTGAGCTGGCCATCTTGGAGTGAAAAGGTCGGTGGCGACAGGGTGTGGAAAACATCTGACAAAGCAATTCTGAGGGGAAGGCCACAGGGGTGAGCGGGAGCGGGCCTCATACCCTCTATGGCTTGGGGAGCAAACACAAGGAAGCTGGGGGATTCCTGAGAAAGCCATTCCTTCTAGGCTGGGACTAGACACCAGCAAAGGGCATCTTTCAGTGTGGGAGGGGAATCATATGGATGGGGCCACTGCATTCCAGCAAGCCAGGGACAGTCTCTCTGGGATGGCAGCTGTTTCCCTTCCTTCTTTCAATGGTCCATCCAGGCACGCTCTGTCCCAACATCTGGTCCACAGACTAGTCCTGGAAAACCCCTTGTGGCAGGAACTCCCTTTTCTCTGTCCCTGAGGTGCTACGGGCCACTCCTTCACCACCTGGGAACAGCTGGAGACCCAGAGCTGTGCAAGGCCACGTCCCTAGGCTGGGAGGCCTGTCCTTGCCTCCCACCAGGACTCCTGACCAGGAAGTCCCAGGGCGAGGCATCAGCAGATACTGAATAAATACTTGCTGATCTACAGTGCCAGGCAGGAAATGGAAGATGGATGGTTTCGAATAGCTTCGGCCAACGGGATGGATGGAGAGGCCGCCCCCTTCACTCTACCCACTTATCTCTAAGAAACTTTTGTCAAAAGTTTGGCTAGGCTACTGGTCAGCTGATTAGGCTCCAGATGTCCACTGGCTCAGCCTTCCATGCCTGAGAGAAGCAAAGGAAATCCCCGAGCTGGGCCCTCTCCAGTCCCAGCCAGGGGGAAGCTGCAAAAGGGTTTCCAAGGGACACACTAGGTGCTGGCAGGAGAGGTGAATTCAGGCTAAAGGTCCTGGAGGCTGCAGTCTGGCCCAAGGGGGCCGCTGCCAGGGGCTACCTGATGCCTCCTCCCAGAGCAGTGGGGCCGTGGAGGAGATGTGCTGGAGAGCAGGGTCAGGTTGGGCTGCTCCTAACTCTTGGGAAGTGGAACTGAGAGTAAGTGCGGAGGGACCGAAGTCAGGCTTCCACAGAAGCTGGGAGGCCTTCCGCTCCCTTTACAAGGGCGATAGCCCAGTGGATCGGGCTCTTGGTCCTCAACCACACACAGAATGGCTCCTGTGGCTGGTGGAATGGGTCAGAGAACAGACCCTCGGAGGTCAGGCTATCATCCCAGGACGAGTCCCCTGGGGGAGCTGAGGGAAGGCCACAGGGACGGTCGCAGGCCCCACTTGCACACAGACGAAACGGCCTGGGAAGGGGTAACATTCTCAGGGTCAGAGCAGGCCTGAGAGGGCGGCTCCCATAGCCCTGCCTTCTGCAACCAGCAAGGAAAGCACTGCCAAAAAGCACACTTAAATTTAGGGCTGGGAGAGAAGGATCACATAGGCTTCGACCTATTTTTTTTCTCATTGAGAAAGCCACCTTGATTAAAAATTGTTTGTTTCAGTAAAGCAAAAAGAACTTAAAAAAAAAAGATTATATCTTGGTTTGTGTTGCCTGACTTTGAAGGCATGTCCTTAGGGATCAGGACTCTTTCTTTTCTTTTTTCTTTTTAAATAAACTTTGAAATCCTTACCTAAGTGCCTAGTTCTGCACCATATATGCAAAAATATGCAAAAGGCTCACACCTAATTCTTACTGTTAAGTTCCACTAACATAATGTGGGTACTGGCAGCTTAAAACACTGCAGTCACCATCCCTCTGGGTGTAGAGAAGAGAAAGGCCAGCCTGGGGCAAGACAACTTGGGAGTCCGAACCCCTAGGTCCCCTTCCCTCCCACCCCCAGGGTCTCCTTCCTGCTGATGCCAACCATTGCTCATTTGCATCATGCCAGACCCCTCACCAAGAGGGTGCACTCTCAGCATTATAAATTCCCCCCATAAGCTAGGCAGGGAATGGGGAAAAGCCTGCTGTGCTGAGGGCAGCAGGGGAGCAGCACACACACCGTTACAGCGGTTACCAGGCGATGGGGGGGGGGCAGCTGTCTCCAGGGCAACCAGGAGAGCAGCACAGGCTCCCTGGTCTCCTGCTTGCCTTCAGGTCTCTGCTTAATCCCAAGCTACATGGAGCTCTGGCTGAGGAGGCAGGCAGGCTCTTCTCCAGGCCCAGTTTCCTGTCTGCTCCAGCTGGGCCAGGTGCCAGCCGGGGAGGGCCCAGGAGCGTGGGGAAGGCCCGAGTGGGATCAGTTCACCATCCACCCCCCCATCCTACTTGTTCACTTTCTCACAAAATGTCTGAGTGCCTGCTATGTGCTAGACTCAGCCTCTGTCCCATAGAGTGTGACCAGGGGACTAACGACACAGATGGGGACATGGCCAGCCCTGACGTGCAGGATGAGTGTGTGTACGTGTGTGTGTGTGTGTATGAGTGAGACAAATAAGGTTTCATGGAGTATCTCAGCCGAGCTCTTGACCAGTTGCTTCACTTCTCTGAGTCTCGGTTTCCTCTTAGGTAAAGTGGGGGACCCCACAGAACCTCCCCTTGAGGGGATGTGCTGGAGATGAACTAAGATCATGCAATTCAGTGATGCCCAGCACAGGATCTGGTGTGGAGCAGGTGAGTGTTAGGCGGTAGCTCTTCCTATCAGCAGTGGGGAGACGGGGCGTCCTCAGCGTCACCAAAACAACCTGCCCTGACCATGGGCCTCGTCAACTGCCAACAGGAAGCTGTCAGGGAAATTCAGCTGATTCCATCTGTGGTCATCTCCAGAGGAGGAAAAAGCAACACACATCTTGGTAGAATTTCCGACTTCTAAAGATGCCATGAGCACTCAGTAGGGTGCAAGGTGAAAACAGGAGGCCCTGGCCTGGCCACCACCCTGAGGCCTACGGAGAGAGGGCATAAGGCTGAGAGCTAGGGGCAGGGCCTGTCGTCTTCCGAGAGGATCTTATGCTGGTCTGTACCCACAGTTCTCAACCAGAGATGGGCATGAAAATCTGACCGAGGAGCTTGTGGAAAATACCGGTGCCCAGGCATCGAGGCCCCACCTGAGCGAACAATCAGGAAGTCTGAACTGAGGCCCAAGCAGCTGGGTTTTCAAAAGCTCCCGAGCGTCCTGACGGTAGCCCTGGTTTGGATGGCTCTGTTGTAGGGCTTCCGTCCAGCTCCCCTTTGTGGAATCCCTCATGCAGATGGGCCCTACTTGGGAAAAGGCAGCCCCCCCTCTTCCTACCCTTTTCAGTGCCACCTCTGCCTTCACCAGAAGCCGGGTGGGCCAGGCAGCACGCACCCCCAGTACACCCACTTACTCTAGTGACTGTGCTGCTTCTGGGTCCTTACTTGCTCAGGAGTGGGAGGAATTCAGACAGAGATAAATACTCCCGGCACACAAACCTGCCTTCCCCAGACTGGATGCCACCAGGCCAACAGCATGATTGTGGGTCCCCCATTTATTTGAGGGTGGCTGAGGTGGGTAACTGAAAGCACAAAGTACAGAAACATGAAAGAATGAGAGTGAGCATAGGACCTCTTGCCAGGAGCGATTCTGGGACTGTTAACCACTGGTCCCCCTTCCTCCCTGCCAAGGGCTCTTTTCAGAAGACCAAAGTCCTCCCAGGACCCCTAGCGGTGACTGCCGGTGCCTGTGCTGGCTGTCCCCAGGGACTCTGACCGCCTATTACCATGCTGCAGGTCAGCCATAGGGAGAGCTGAGTGGCCAAGTGTCCCAGGTCTTTGGTAGGACCCCAGGAGAGCTGCAGGAGTAAAGGGTCCATACCTCTCTGGTTCGGGATATCCATGCTGGGCCCTGCTTGTTTCCCCACTGGGCTGGGCCCCTGACAAGAGGAACCAAGTTCTGGGCTTTGATATCTACCCCTCGGGTCTCTGGGCTGGCATCTGACCCCATCGTACCATCTGACTGTAAAGAAATCTTCGGAATTGAAGAGTTGTTTTGGTTTGCTTCGGAGAGTGGATGGAATGAAAATTGGAATGAAATAAAAACTGAGGCAAGGATATGAGAAGGAAAAACAAGTCCCATTCTTCCGGAAGACTGTCCACTTTTGAGCAGGCCACATTAGTATTCTGGGGCGTTGAGTAAGGACCACACAACGTCGGGAAGAACACAATCCAGTCCAATTGAATTTTGGGAAAGAAAACCGAGGTGAGCACATGCCGTGGCCTTGCTGGTCCCACAGAGTGGGGCAGCGTGGGCCAGACGCCTGCCCTCCCGCTCCTTACCCGGCCCACTCCCCACACTGCCCGTCAGTCACCCAGCCACTGGCCCCACTCCTGGCTGGGCCCAGGGCAGCCGCCAGGGCAGATCAGAGCCGAGTGCTCAGAGAAGGTGCCTCCAGAACTGCAGCTCCGGCAAGGACAGAATACCATCAATGCAATGCGAGGGGCTGGCCTGGAGAAAGCAGTCACCCCCAACCCACTGTACCTTTGCCCCACTCTGCGGCGAGGTCAGAACTCGTGTGGGGTTTTAGAAGTTCTGGAATCAGACAGACCTGACTTCTAATTCTGGCTCCTGGTGGTGTGACCTTAGGCAAGACATCTCCTCATGTCTCAATTTCCTTTTATGTCAAACTGGGGAAAATTAAAACAACCCCAGGACTGCCAGCGGACTCGTTAAGACAACAGATACAATGCACTCTGAACTACGCCACAGACATTGGTGTTTGCCCTCCCCTTCTCCCTATCTCCTCACACAGACACGTGGGGTCCGACACACAGCACCCACCATGGTGGAGGGAGGAAGCCAGCAGTGGGGGTGTTAGACGGGTTGTCACCAGTCTCTAAGCTGCCCTCCAATGAAGGGGCTTCTAATGAGATGGAAGCCCTCATTTCTGGGGCCGACACCGAGGTATGGCCACTTTCCAACAGCAGGCCCTTCCTCCTGTCACCATGGAACTCGAGTCAGAAGAGGAACCGATGGGACTCAGTCCTCCCCACTATTCCTCACAGCACGGCTCTCAGGTTCGGGGCACCCCCTAGTGGGACCCCACGCTGAAGTTCCTGTTGTCAATAACTAGGTCCCCTTAAAGCAGAGAGATGAGCCCCTGGGCTCAGCTGACCCACCCGCCAGATCAAAGTGACAAGGGTTCCTCGGGAAAGGGAAAGTCAAGGGAGCATTTACAGGGACTGGGGGGGATGAAAGATGGAGAAGGAGCGGGACACGACAGGACAACACGGCTGTTGCTCCGAGACAGAGGAAGCCAAAGGCAGGCCCACCCCAATGTGCCCTGGGCACTGGGCTCAGGCTGCCGGTCTGCTGTCACAGCACAACCCCGAGCTCTCCTGCTGCCTCTTACACGAGTCTTAGCTTCTGCGCACGCAGCTGGGCCCCCGTGAGCTCTCTCCTCTGAGATGTTTGAGAACCTCTTCGGTTCTTTAGCTCCATTTCTTCTGGGACCTGGACCATGAAAACAAGTGAAATCCTCTCGGAGAGTCAAACACCCCTCCAACACAGCCCTGTCTGTTCTCCCGTGAGCCCCCTGCTGGTGAGGGCTCCAGTGAGTTGATGGGCCAAGTCTTGCACCAAAGAGAAGAGCTGATGAACCCTCTGCTGTCAGGACTCAGCAAAGGCTAGAAGAGCCCTTGAGCTCCCACCCCACGGGTCTGGGTCCTTCTGAGATGTACCAAGGGCTGAGGTCAGGGGAGGCACCAAGTCCCCCCCGGGACACATCACTCCTCCCGTGGTGTACTTCAAGTGCTCTTGTTAGGTGCCCCCAAATCCCTCCTTAGACCTACCTGCACTATCCCAGCCTCCGAGGTCAGGGCTGCATGTCACAGTGGGTGTGCTTGGTGGCGGGGCCATGCTCTCCATGCAGTTAATGGGTTCCTGAGCTGGATACTCTAGCACTGCCATGAACACCGCCCTCACAGTGCTACCTTCTAAGTTTTCTAGAAAGGGGGTTCTCATTCTTTTCTTGTGTTTCTATAGTCACATAAGCTATAAGCTCCTGTCTGTAATTTCTCTTCACAGTTATTCTGAAACTAGAGGCTTCTCCTAGGTTGAGAACCTCTGCTCTAAACACGAAGGAAACCCCAATTCTGAAATGTTGAGCAGAGTCTGGGGAGACTGCGTCTAGAACCCCAGCAGGGCGTGCCCTTCCAGATCTCAGTGGAATCTGAAGGTGTTATTTTTGAGCATGAGTCTGCGGCAGCAAAAGGCCCTGATGCAGGTCCTCTGCCAACGATGCTACCTCTCCTCCTTTCCCTGGACCCAGCTGGGAGCTTTTCCACCTGCAGAGCTGCAAACACAACCTGCGGACAATGGGGTCTTGCTCCCCGCCCGGGGCAGCTCCGACTCAGGGTGCTGGGCGCCTTGGGGACGAGGTGGGAAGGGAAAAAGTACAGAGAGGGCGCTGGTCTTGCTGCCCACTGTCTTCTCCTTGGGTTTTCTAAGACCTAGAGATGGATGATGAGCCCCCAACACCCTGCCCACCTGCACAGTCCCAAAGACAGGCAGGGACCCAGGACAGAGCAGCTGCCATTCCGGCTTTCGCTGCTGAAGCTGAGGCAGGAACCACCTGGGCAACACAGAGCCCACCTTCCCGAATTGAGTGCGTCTCTGCTATTGCGCCCTTCACAGAATTACAAGCATGAGAGGAGCCGGTGTTTACCACTTGTTTACATGTTTTGGGTCCTGTGCTGAGCATTTTAGTCATGATCTCATCTGATCCTCACAACAAACCTGGGAGAGTGGTTCCACTGTTATTCTTGGTTTTTGGATAAGGAAACTCGGCTGAGAGAGGCTAGGTCACTTGCTCAATGCCAACCATTAAGTGGCAGAGCCAGGATGGGACTCTGGGACTGCCTGATTCCAAAGCCCGTGCTCTTCACCGCCAGGCTGCACCGTCACCCAGGGAGAAAAATTACTGGAAAGGGATGCCACTCAAAATCACAGCAAAAACATAAAGTACCATCAGTAAATTTCATCATGAATGAGTAAGACCTACAAAAACCGACCCTAAAGCTTCACAAGACTTATCTAACTGGGATAAGCCTCGCTCCTGGGGGGGGAGAGTTTAACACAGTGAAAAGGCCAACTTCTCCCAAAGAACCTTCAACGACAGATAGGTCGTTCCGATGGGCCAGGATGAAGGCGGGAGCTTTATATTGTCCCTCGAAACAAGAGTCTAGGCGGCAAGTGCAGACATCATTAGCTCCATTTCACAGGGCAGGGGGGTTCGACTCCCTGCCCAAGGTCCATGGCGAAGAGGGGTGAGAGCTGGGATTCAAGCTCAGATCTGGAGGCTGACCGCCTGGGACGCTACATTCAGTCAGAGGGGAACTAGAGGTCCTTCCGGGTCTCTTCTGAGACTGAGTTGTTTTTTTTAAGTTCTACATTCTTGTTCGTTTGTTTTAAACAGTCTTTATTTTTTAGAGCAGTTTTAGGTGCACAGCGATACTGAGGAGGCACAGATTTCCCACCAGCCATGCCCCCGCCCTCCTGCGATACCAACACCCCTGCTGGAGTGGGTGATGAAACTACACTGATGTATGACTTTCATCCAGAGTCCAGGGTTTACATTAGGAGTCACCCCTAGTGTTGTACGTTATACAGGCTTGGACAAGAGTATAGGGACATGTACCCACCATTATACTGAGGATTTAAATCGCAGGGTGGGAGACAGTTGTGCTTGGGAGTGGATGGCAGTGACAAATGACTCCGAGGCCCCTGCTGGGCCAGCCACACCATCAGGAACATGGAGAGGACCCGTCCTCTGGGGCTCATGGGCAGAGCTCACTTGGGCAGCTGCAGGCTCGGGAGGCAGCCAACAACTGGCATCTTCCAGGCAGGGGAGGAAGCGGTCCCATCATCCCACCAGGGTCCAGCAGGAAGCTCCGAGCATGCGCCCCGCATTCCAGGCTGTTGAATCAGGGGTGCATTTTCACTTAAAAACAAGTAATTGGATCTCTAGCTAATGGGAGGATTTCTACTCTGCTGCCAAGAATATCAATTTGACACCTACAAATTCTTTCTGACAAAAGGAATTTTCAGATAAAGTCTGCAAGGAGCAGGTGCTACTGAGCCAACAGCCACTTATCCTCAATAACGGAAAGGCAGAGACAACTGAGGATGCCAGAAGGGTGTGATCTACTGAGCTGTCACAGAGGTGGAACAGGGGAACAATGGCAGACAAAACATCCCCGGGCGGCCACGTGCCAATGGAACTATGGAACGTGGTGGTGGGGCAGAGCCAAGGTTCTCAAGCCGGAAGCCCTGTCCCCCCAGTTCCTGCAGCGTTAACATCTGCACACACTCTGTCCCGAGGCCAGTGGCTCTCACCAAGGGAGAGGAGCATGTGGCTTTATCACAATCATACTAGCAGAGCAAATCACTTGCAACAAGATGAAGAATCAATGTCCCCAATATACAAAGAGCTCCTGGAAATCAATAAGAAAGTGGACAAAGAGTCTGGGGGGGCTGAAGGGAGAGCTTTTTCAGCACACACCCCCCTTTCCACACCAACCAGAACTCTTCTCAAGAACTTGTGGAACATGAGAAGGCGGCCAGAAATGGGGATGATGATACAATGAGACACGAGCTTAACTCCCCAGCTGGTTCTGACGGGGACAGCCAAGGTCACACGTCATGAAACACAGGCATGGTGGGTACATGTTTAAAAGGATCGGCTTTGGAGTCACACAGATCTGGTTTTGAGTTTGCCTCACCACTTCCTAGCTGTGTGCAAGTTACTTAACCTCCCTAGGCTTTAGTTTTCTGAACCGTAAAATGGAAACAGGAACAGTAATTTCCCCACAGGACTGCTGAGGGTTCCTGAGATATTACAAGTGAAGGGTCCGGCACCGTTCCTGGCACAGTAGTAACTTCATACAAGTAAGCTGTCATTAAGAATTATCCAAGACATGAGATAACCTGCGCCTCGAGGCCCCCAGCTTGGATGTAAGGACCTTCGCAAGGGTTGTGGTATCCATTCGTGAACGAGGCTTCACGAGGCCATCGATAGGAAGGGCCCCTCCCCGCCAGTCTGGCTGTGGTCCCCTTTGATTGCGTGGGCTTCGGGGTCTTGAACCCCAGGAAGCTCCGATTTGATATCAGGGGTGTGTTTGGAAATACTGGGAAAACCCAACAAAGAGCATTTTCTAGAGGTCCTAAAAGGAAGCTCCAGGAAAAGAGGGAGTTTGTCTTATTCATGGCTGTATGTCCACTGCCAAGTACATAGTATGCCCTGAAGGGCACCAAGGAAATTGGGCAGGGGACACTTAGGAATGCTTTTGGTGAAGAAGCAGGAGGTGGCAGAATCAGGACTCCCCACTGATTATTAAGGTCCCCAAATCCATCCCCGAGAGATGGGAAAGCAGGGATTCTTCACTCCTATTACAGCAACACCCCTCCCCCTGCAACTGTCCCCCAGAGCAGCTGCAATCCTCTCCCCAGCGGGACGCACACAAGATGTGCCCCAAAGCCCTGACAACATTTGGCGCTTCAGCAAATGGAATTTCCACAGCCGCGACCCGCAAAGAGCTGTTTAATGGACTGCATCTCCTCCTGCTCCCTTTAAATGCACACGCACACAAAACCAATCGCAAGCAAAGAGAGCTGGATGGGATTAAACAACTCAATTTAAAGGACTGAAAACTCAGCTGCTTCCAGTGAAGTCCTAAAGAAATAACCAATCAGCAAAGTTCTTTTCTTCCTTTTTGTATTGAAATGAGGGCTATGACTGTGCAGTGAGTCATTCTCAACTCAGGCAGAACTGGGCCAAGTCCACCTGGGCTCACACTGCAGTGGGTGGTGGGGGAAGGAAAAGAGAGGTGTGTGTGTGTGTGTGTGTGTGTGTGTGTGTGTGTGTGTGCAGGCGGGGTCAAGGGCATATTCCCAAACCATCTGTTTTGGATTTTTCTGGAAATGTACAGTACCTTAGAGGACCTAGAAGCAGATACCTGCTTGTCTGCATCTGTTTTTTTTGTTTTGTTTGCATCTCTTTTCAGCTCAGGTTCAGGATGCAGGACAACTGCCCTGGGCTGTACCCTAGCCTGGTACCAGCCCAGGGAGGACAGAGGTACCTCCCTCCACAGTTAGTTGTGAGCCACATCCCTCTTTCCCCCCAGTCTGCAGCCCGTGTCCATTCCCATGTTCCCACTGAGCAGTGTGTGAGGTCGGTAGATTCACGGACCCACTGCCTCATGGAGGACACAGCTCTGCCCGCACAGTTCCCAGAACCCAGAAGGAAGGAGAAGGGTCAAAGTGCAGCAGTCACATCCGACAGGCAGCCTGGAGCTGCATGGGTAGAGGGATAGGATGTCACCCTGCAAATGGCAACGCCCAGCTCTAACTGCTGCCCCTGAAAAAGAACTCTCCTACCCCAGCTCCACAAATACCATGCTGCCGACAATGGCGAGGGACAAGTTGTACAACTGGAGAGCTACACATGGCAGAAGGACCCAGGGTCCAGCTCTCCCCGCCTTTTGGGGCCAGCCTTCTCACTTGGGGTTACTCCGCTGCCTGGGATCTGGGCCAGCCTCTCGCCTGCACCAGCAGCTCTTGGTGACCCCAACAAAGTGAAATTTAGGGATCCAATTTTAAGCTAGAGGTCAAAATGGAGTTCAATGAAATGAATAATGCAACGAGTGCTTACTGAGCCTCGGCTCAGCATGTGCCCGACACAGCACTTATCATCTTCTGTGGAGCATTTCATTCTTATAATCCCATATGCTGTTACTACCCCACTGAGCATGGAAGGAAACTGAGAAGCAGACTCATGAAGTGACTTGCTCAAGTTCAGGCAATGAAACAGGGCCCGACCTTGCACTTGGCGCCTAACCCACAGCCAAGCCTCCCACTGCCACTCTCCATTGCCTTCCAGAGACCAGTGAGTTCCTGCACAGAATGGTTTCCTTGCAGATGCCCTGACCCAGTGTGCTTTTCAGAAGGGCTGACAGAAGAGTCCTTATTCTGAAAGCCAAGAGCAGTAAACACAGCTTTCCCTCTAAAGGGTGCACCTTACTAGGTATGAGAAATAGGGCAATTTTGGGGTATTGATTTCAGAAAACAAAACAAGCACCTCTCAGCTACGAGATCCCATCAGTTATTGCCAAGGGGAGGCTGGGCAGCATGGCACAGGGGTAGGGGTATGGGGGACCTACCTCATCGGACTCATCCGACAGTGTCTGCAGTAGGATGGGGAAGAGGCTGTCTGTGTGCCGGAACATCTGGAGAGCAGAGAGGCAGGGCACCTGTGAGCTCTCCCTAGCACGGGCAGGATCCCCCACATGGGCCACCGCCCCTCCCCCACAGATGCCAAGGGTTCCTCAAGCACTTGTCACTACTGTACTCGTCAGGGTTTCTCCGGAACAGCAATGGCCCAAACCCTACCAAGCATCCATCATCAGGCCTTCGAAAACCAAGGTGGACCCAGAAATAGCCCCTGGCTAGGAGGGGCCTCCTGGGCCAACGGGCCTGGGGGCTCACCTTGCGGGGAGTCTTGATGTAGAGGTGGTAGAGCCACTTCAGGACAGCGATCCTAGTCATCATCCCGATGGTCATGTCACTGAGGTGGCAGTTCAGAACCTGCACAATCCCATCGAGGTGGAGGGTGACTGGGGCCCTTTCCGTGCTGTGGGCAAGACCAGGCAGGAGCAGAGTTAAAGCCCACCGCGGCGCTCTCCACCAAGCCAGGCAGCACCTGGCCGCGCACACTCAGAACACACACCCTGCCCTGCTCTCCTGGGAGCAGCGGGCAGACCACACGCACCCTTGTGGGGCTCAAAGAGGGCTGGTTACTCTCCCTCCTCCCTTTCCAAGGCTGGAGCTGTGACAATCACGCAGGGGGGTGGGGCGGGGGGGGCAGAGGGCTGGGCTGCTGGGCGCCCAGCCACTTGCCCCTTTTTTCCCAGCACTAGCCTGGTTTTTACAGGAGAAAACCTCTCCTCTGTCACTGAGCTGAGCCCTGGGAGACCTTGGGGCTGAAAGGCCAGCGAGCATCTTCAGGACATTATGTCCAGACCCTCTGTGATAAAACCCAACCACCATGCCCAGCAAGTCCAGGGGAAGGCCCTGATAACATCCCTTAAGCCCAACAGGGCCTTCACCGGGCACGAAGAGCCTCTCTCGAGTGGGTCAGGGATCACGGCTTTTTAGCTGTCCTACGCTAGGGCACTTGGCAGTGTTCGGCCCGCTTCAGAAACCTTGAGTTGCCTCTGAAACTGTAACATTCTCATCAGAGTCGGGGGAGTCAGCCTCTGCCTGAGAAATGGAGCTGTGCAGAACGTGCTTTCCTCCAGTGCGGCACAGACTCCCGGCTATCCTGGCCGAAGCCTTGTTGGTCTCAGGCAGAGCAAAGTCCTGCTGGGCAGCCCCAAGTAACTTGGGTGCTGCTGAGACACTGACAGCTCTCTGCCCAAAGGAGGGCCCAGGCAGAGGCTGGAGATTTTGGGGATGGGGATGGCATGGGCAGAGAACCTGCGGCTGTCAGGGAGGGGCTGTCTTCCTACCAACACATCACACTGTGTTTGCCCAAAGGTGCCATGGCAGGTGTCAACCAGGGCTGCATTTCCCGATGACCAGGCCAGGTGCTTCAGCTGCCACCTGCACAAAACAGTCTTTCGTGGTATTTCCAGGCTGCTCAATTATTTATTTGCATCAGGAACTCAATGCCTGTGCTTTCCTAATTCGCCTGCAGCCTCTCTGAAGCTCATTTGATGTGAATTCCTAAAGGGCATGATTCTGAGCTCTATAAGTGCTGAAGGGAACTGCTATTTAATAAGGTCTGATGATTCCCCATAGTGCTCATTTCGGGGGCAGCAGTGAGCATGACTGTCCTCTGGGAGCCAGAAGGGCTGGGTGTGTGAGGGCCACGGCCCAGCAGTCCTGAACTTCTGGCTGGGGCTGCCGCCACAGAGACTTCCTGGGGAGCCATGGGACTGAAGTTTCTGGGGTCTTCCAAGGATATCCAACATCCATGTTCTTTGGTAGCCTCAGAACGACGGGGAACTAACGCACAGACAGACGAGTCTAGGACAGCGAACATGGGCTCCTGTCACCCTCTCACTCAACTCCTCATGCTCACTGTCCATGGGAAATATCATGTGAGCCATATATGGAGCTTTGTTTTCTGGTTTTATATTAAGAAGTAAAAAGAAACGGGAGACTAATTTTAATGATATATTTTAATTAACCTAACATATACCCCAAATATTATCATTTCAACATATAATCAATATAAATCATTATGAAGATCACCAATAAGATACTTTATATTCATTTTTGTGCCGTGTCTTTGAAAGCCAGTGTGCATTTCATGCCAAGAGCACAGCTCAGATCAGACTAGCCACACTGCATGCACTTGGCAGCCACGTGTGACAGTGGCTACCGCCGTGGACAGCTCTACAGTGGCAGGCTGGCAATACATCTCAGGCTTCCTGAGCCTTTTCTTATCATCTCTGACAATTTCCTAGATACTCCATGTCCTGCCAGGATCTACTTTCAGTCTTATCTCCAAGTCCCTCTTTTCCCCATCCTGCTGGCCTCCTGCAGAGCTTCTTCCGGTGAGCTCCCTTACAGCTCTTCTCCTGGGGCTGGAGAAGCTTGAGCAGCTTACCTATAGCTCAAAGCCTTACCAAAGCGGGAGCTGGAAAGGCAATGAGGAATGAATGGAAACCAACTCCCCACCTGTTCTTCCTAACTCTCTGAACCTGAGGTCAGATCGTGCCATGTTCCTTTCCGCAGCAGGAGCTGCAGGGCGTTCCAGCTACAGCAAGAGGACCCCATGCCTGGCAGCCACTCACTGCCACATTCTTAGCTGAAACAACCCCCCTGGGAGGAAGGCCTTGTTTGCACTTTCCTGGGGACTCAGAGCTGCACTGGGCTGTTGGGGGGAGGAAGGCAGTGCCAAGCCCAGCTCCCCCAACTCTCCCCTGCCATTCAGGCCCAGTGGTGTGTATGAACCTCAGGCTGAGGGGCAAGGGGAGGACACATGGCTCTGACAACAATGATGATGGCGCTGGTACTGAAAATGACGATAACTCACGTTTCTTGGATAAATACTGTGTCAAGCGCTGTGCTGAGCTCTGCACCTGCAGAGCCTCATTGATTTTCCTCAGAGGCCCTATACCAGAAGCATTGTTATTCCCATTCCGGAGACGAGGGAACTGAAGCACAGAGACATTAAGGAACCTGCCCAGGTTACACAGCCAGTAAGTGGTGGAGTGGCAATTTGAATTTAAATAGTCTGAACCAAAAGGTCAAGGGAAGCAGACACACTCAGGGCACCAGGGAGACTGAGCTCAGGGCCAGAGGGAGGACTGCTGATCCCACCCGCCTTTGAGGAGACAGCTCTCAGCTGCTGTGTGCTAGGCTCAGTGGGGAGTCAGGACTCTGGGAACTTCCTCGAGAGGGCACGCCCTGCATGGCGTGCTCAGCTCCCGAGCTGCTGATGTGGAGCCTGAGATGGGGCACCTTCCGCCCTGGCTTACCTTACCCGGAGAACAGAAGGGAGTTCACTCATACTTCAAAATACATTTCTGCACTGATTCCAAAAAGTCTAGACTAGTCACTCTTGGGGCTTCTGAGCTATTTCAAGGTGTCTGTAAAACCTCATTTTCTCATAAAGCATCTCACAATGAATGTTACACACATATATACTACAATTTCTAAGTGCATGGGGCTACTGTGGCTATTAAAATACCGACTTATTGAATAATGCTTCTGATATTACCGTTAAATAATGATAAATTCCAGTGGTTCTCTCTGGGAGACAGCACATTATTTCTGTAATTTCTAACTCTGTGTATTACTCATATGTCACATCTCTAATCAAATCAGAAGGTAAATCTTAAAAAGCTGTTTCTGACTTCAAATGTGTTTTCTTACAAAAGATTGTTACAACTTTTCTTCAGCAGATGCTAAAATTTGGGAAGCACTGATTTCTAGATCTTTCTGCCTGCCTTACATATAGGGCAGCCAGCCATACCAGAGACCTATACTGAATGTCACTGATGACACCAAGGCCCTCCATCATAGTAGAAGCCTATTCGCATGGCAGTGCCTGACTGGGGCTCCTGTCAGCTGAGTTAGGACAGCTAATAAAGCTTTTGCAACTCTCCAACTACGATTAATAAGGGTTAAAAACATGGGCTTTGTAGTCAGACAGACCAAGCTTTAATTCCAACTTGGTCACTAATTAGCTGAATGACTTTGGGCAAGCCGTTAACCTCTCTGGGCCTGTTTCCTCATTTGTAAAATGTATAGAATAACAAGGTTCTTGTAATAATAATTGTAGCCAGAATGTGTAAAGTGCTTTCTATAGACCAGGCCCCGTTCTAGGCTCTTCACATAGTTCAGTCCATTTAAGCTCCAGGCCCCTATGAAGTTGGTACTACCATCACACCCAGCTGACAGATGAGGGAGCTGAGGCAGGGAGAGGTTAAGCTACTTGTCCCGGGCCACATAGCCAGGCGTGGGAGTCAGGATGTATGCCCAGAAAGGGACCTCCACCACTCAGAGGATTTGCGAGAGAGGAGAACAGCACCAGAGAGACAGAAAGAAAGAGACAGGGAGGGAGGGAGAGATAGAGAGCGCATGCTTCCTCCAGCCCTCTTGCCACCCCCTCCCAGGGAGTCCAGCTTTCAACACACTGAAGGGTGAAAAAACCCAGACTCCTCTGACTGGAGCCCCAGATGTCACCGCAGACCTTCAGTGACCTTATCACCCCCTGCTTATTCAGGTGGCTTTTCCCGGTGCCTACTGTTAACCTTGGGCCTCCTGGAGCTCCCTGAACATCCTGGAAAAGAAGGGGGATGAGGAAGGGAGAAAAAGCTGATGCCCTTGGGTTTACTCAGTTATTCTCCATGTTTAGGTCCAAGGGAGGTAATTTTTAGAAATTTGGGGTGAAAGGATTGGCTTTGAGATTCCCCAAACCCCGGAAGGCACATTCAGAGTTTTGGGTGTATTTGCATTTTTCTAGGAAGAGGGTCCACAACTTCGGTCAGGTCCTCCAAGGGTCAGTGACCACAAGAGGCTCAGGGTCCTCCCCCTTCCTGGCACTTTTCTGCCAGGCAGGGATGCGTTTCTGTCATCACAGGAGCCCCCCATCCAGCTGTTACCCTCTGCTGCCCCGAACTGTGTGTAACTGACAACTGCAGGTGGTGACATGGGCAACAGCACACCTGGAAAATCACAGGGTGGGTTTCATTTCTTGGTGACCTTAGAAGATGCCATCTTGCTCCTCTGGTTCCCCTCCGGTAGCACCAACTAGAGGAAGCAGGCACCCCACCCCACTGTCCTCAGCTGCCATCTCCAGTGGGTGGAGGATCCATCAGTTATGTCCGGATCTCTCGCTCTTCCTGACCCTCCCCACGCCTCCCACTGCCACTTCCATGGAATAGGACAATCCTCTGTAGCCTAGATTATGGTGACAAGTCTGCAACAGGCTTTTCCACTGCTGATTCTGTCCCCCTCCCTCCTCTATCCTTTTCAGGGCTGCCAGGGGTTCTTTTAAATCACAGGTCTGCTCCCTCACTCCCACCTGTAACGCCGGCTCCCACAGCCTTTAGAACAAAAATGCATCTCCTCTGAAGGACACACGAGTCTCCCTGCATCTCTGCCCAGACCTCACCCCTGAGTTCCAGAATCCACTACCCAAACCTGCCCCTGAACTGCTCCTGGGGAGGCTCAGAGCCCCTTGAATACAGCACTTGACAGGCCCACTCACACGTGCCCCTCCTGCCACCCCAGCTTAGGAAATGATACCAGGAGATCCTGATTTGGCTCAAGCCCAAAAATCCAGAAGTTATTCTTTCCTTCATTTCTCTTTTCACTCCATTCCATTCCTCAGCAAATCCTGTCCACTCTACCTTCAAAACAGATCTCAGATCTATCAAACGTCCTCCTCAGCCTGCCACCTTTTCAGTCTGGGAGTTCATCCCTTCTGACCGGTCTGCACTACCTGAGTCCCCCCTCGATCTGCTGACTGCACAGAATCCCCCGACCTCCTGTTCTTCCTCAGCCCTAAAATGGAGGTAACACTACTGACCCCATGGGACTTAAACATCAGCAGAATTTAATGACGTGACACAAAGTATCCGGCACAGGAAGGGCCTAGGAAGCACTCACCTACTGCGTGTTCACAACTGTCCACCACGATTCCTGCCTCGGTTCGGGCACCAGCGCTAGGCCCAACATCCCTGAGTCTCCCATCACAGCAATCACTACCTTTTCTGGTAACTCCCTGGTTACTGCTCTGCCTCCCCGCTAGAGAACCTCAAGGTCAGGGACCACATTCAGGGGCCATATCTGTATCTTGGAACCTGTAGGGTCGAACACGGGCAGGTGTTCTGGAGTGTGTGACAACTAACTGAAAATGAACGAATGAATGTTCACTGGCTTGCTCGGACAATTTGCAAGTGGTCCTAGGGTTAGTCCATATTTATAATCAGTATTTGATTACTTTGAAAACACACACGGGTCTCTAGAGATAAGAATACATTAAAAAATTATATAAAAGGAGGAAAGATCCTAAGGGTCTGGGGAGAAGAGAGCCTCTTGCGGTTGAGTGTACATTTTCTCTTCATGAGTGACTGGTCCCCAGGGCTGAGCTCCAAGGGAAGAAACCCCTTGTAGAATTGCCATCCATTCCGGCCCCACAGGTGCCAATTCCGTTCAAAGAAAAAGAGAGATGGGGCACATGCAGGGGACTCGGACAAGGACAGCATGACAATTCCCTCCCTAGGAGAATGCCATCACCCTGCAGTGTGTGGAGGGGGCTGGCAAGGAAGGGAATGGCTGCGATGCTTGGCCTGCACTGCCCCCCTGTGGAAGGCTGCGCTATTACAGCTGACTTGGGCGCCTGTGGGAAGTGGAGACTGTTCTTCCTAACCCTTCCCTTACATGCCTCCTCCATCCCTCTTGCCACCGCTTCCCAGGGAGTCCTGCTTTCAAAACCCTGGAGGGTGGACTGCCCACCGTCCACGCACTCCAGGTCTCACTTAATTCCTGCCTGTAATCTGGGCTGGGCTCGAACAGCGTCCTCGTCAGCCATTCCCCCACGTTACCCTGGACAAGCAAAAGGTACAGGGAAAGGCGTCTGTAAGTGTCGCACTGGAGCCACCGCGTATGCGTATAACTTCTACTTTTACTACTTGTATTTACTGACCTCCAGAAGCTTCTAATCCACCCCTTATCCGCCCTCCAAATGCCATCTGTCCATCAGAACTGGGCTCGCTCAGTGTCCCTCAGACTCCCTCGTCAGGCACCTCCTGTGCTCCATAAGTGGTGGCCCCACGCAGAGTTTGCCTCGGGTCTTTGCTGTAGTCTCGTGCACCCAGGAAAGATCGAGGCTGCTCGCTTTCCACAAACACCTCTGGCTGGAAGAACCCACTTACCCGGCTGGAGAGAAGACACTGATGCCACTACTGAAGCTGGAGTCGCAAGAAGCATCAGGTCCCCCTGGGGAAAGTGAGAAGAATAACACATCATGCTAAAGGCTCTTTAGCCTTTAATGAACAAGATCTTTTATAAACACACAAGACTCTCTGGTCCCCCAAACCTTGATTCCGGCCCTTGAAAAGCAACGTGGCTCTGGAGCCCTGGGGACCCAATGCCTACATGTTCCCCAAAGCTTCTGGAATAGTACCCACGCTTGTTAAGGTTTTAGGCACTGTGCTGTTCCAAGGAGAGAAACACCAGTGCTGAACACTTTGGGGGAATCTCAGAAGGGACTGCGGATTCGAGGGCAATGGATGTCAACAATGACTTCTGGGAAAATCAACATCATCAGCCGCCAGGGAATGTAAATCAAATCTGCAATGACACACCATTTCACAGCCACTGACACAGCTAAAATAAAAAAGACAGGTAATAATAAGTGGTGGTAAGGATGTGGAGAAAACGGGAGCTTTAGATGCTGCTGGAGGGAATGTAAAATGGTGCACTTGTTTTGGACAATAGTCAGGCAATTCCTGAAAAAGCTAAGCATAGTTACCAGATGACCCAGCAATTCCACTCCTAGATGTATACCCAAGAGAAAAGAAAATTTACATCCACACCAAAACTTGTACAGCATGTTCACAGCAGCATTATTTATAATACATGAAAAGCATACATAATCCATATTCTATCAACTGATGGATGGATAAATGAAATGTGTTATAGTCATACAATGGACTATTATTTGGCCATAAAAAGGAATGAAGTACTAACGCATGCTACAGCTGAGATGAACCTGGAAAACATCATGCCAAATCAAAGAAGCCAGTCGCAAAGGATCTCATACTACATGATTCCATTTATACGAAAGGTCCAGAATAGGCAGATCTATAGAGACAGAAAGTAGATTAGAGGTTGCCAAGGGCTAGAGGAGATGGGGGAATAATATGGGATGGCTATTTTCTTAAATTAAAAAAGAAAGAAAAAAGAAAAAACTTTTTATTTTGAAATAATTTTAGATTTACAGAAAAGTTGCAAAACAACAAACAAATGAAAAAACCAGAGTTCTCTGTATATCCCTCACCCAGTTGCCCTAATGTTACCATTATACATACCCATTGTTCAATTACCAAACCAGGAAAGTAGCACTGGTACAATACTATTAACTAAACTACAGACTTAATTTGAATTTGACTAGTTTTTTCACGCATATCCTTTGTTCCAGGATTGAATCTAGGTCCCCACATTGCATCTAGTCGTCCTGTCTCCTTAGCCCCCTCCAGTGTGTGACAGTTCCTCAGCCTTTATGTATCTTTCCTGAACTCGATACTTTTAAAGCCCTGGTCACTTACTTGGCAGAATGTCTCTTGATTTGGATTTGTCTCATGTTTTCTCATACTTAGGTTGACATTATATATTTTTGGAGACACACTACCTGACATGCACTGATAACTCAGTGAATCGTTATCAGGAGAACACGATGTCTTTTTGTCTCTATTGGTGAGGTTAGCCGTATCACCTGCTTATGGCAGTGCCTGCTGGGTTTCCACCTATTAAGTTACTACTTACTTTCCTTTTTGTAATTAATAAATATCTTGGGGAAGATATTTGAGACCAGACAAGTATCCAGTTTTCCCCCCAACATTCCTCCACTGATTTTAACATCCAGAGGATCTTGCTACAAGTATTATTGTAGTGTTCGTCAAATGGTGATTTTCTATTTTGCTCTTTCCTTCTACATTAACTGGAATTCTTCTATAAGGAAGAAGAGCCCCTTCTCTGCCATTTATCTAGCTATCCATCTGTCCATCCATTTATATCATTATGGATCTATAGACAATTTTTTTATTCCGTGGGTTACAAATTAAAACGATCATTATTTATATTGTTGTTCAAAACGTACCAGTTGGTCTCTTAAAGTTTTAAATTATACAAATGAAACATTTTCTCATTCTAAAAGTTTCAAACAAAACAAAGAAAAGCCCCCTTCTCTTTTTAACCCTCATTTTACGTGCAGGTAACTACCGGTTAGGCAAATACCCTCTCGTCCTTTGCTAATTCTATTTTTTGTTTTGTAAACATAAATGGGATCAGAGAAAATCTTTTGTGGCTTGCTTCCCCCCCCCCCACTTTGCACTATGTCTTACAGCAGTGCTAAGAGCAGCTTCCCTGCCAAACCCCCAGTAAGGGGGCTTTTATTTCCACGTTAAATGAAAAAAATTCTGACCTGCTGCCTTGTGTCCCAGAAGCCCGTTACGGGATGGGCACAGCTCAGTGGGTGCAGGAAGAGCTGTGAGTGCCAGCGGGGCCTGCTGAGCAGCCCCCTGTTCGCTGGAATATGCCTGGGAAAAGGGGAGGAGGACATGTGGGGAAGCCTGGGCATGCCAGCCTGGACCAGCAGCTGGGACTCCATGCCCCTGGCAGCCTCCCTCCCTCTTGTCTTTCAGAAACATACATTTGTAGATAAAATGGTGCGATGTTGGAAATTGGCTTCAATTATTTTCTAATTTCACTCTTACATCTTCCCCATGCTTCCTGACGCACGCGTGTGAGCATCTCTCTGGGACCCCATGTACACGGGGGCTGCTAAACGGAAGGATCAGACACCTGATGCTTTAACAGACATTGCCAGTTGCCCTGTAGGAAGGTGCTACCAATATATATAAGAACGGAGGAATAGTCATCCCCCACACCTCACACAGGGATATTAGTAATCTTTTAAATGTTTGCCAAGTTGATGAATAAAAATCATACATTGTTTTCCTTTGCAATTCTCGGATTCCCAGTCAAGCCAAGCGTCTTTGGTTGCCCTTTTGTATTAATTCCCTCTTCAGAGAACCACAGTGTAAACAGTGCTATAAGCAGAGATTCTGGGTCTGCTGGGCCTCGGTTTGAGCCCTGACTCCCCTACTTACTAGCTGTGTGACCCTTGGGTAGGTTACTTGACTTCGCCTCCATTCCTTCACCTGTGTAGGTGACAGTTCACGACAATGCCAACACCACAGACTTGTTATGGCAATAAAGGAGCTAACATTTGTTAGGTGTTTAAAGCGAAAAACCTTACCTACACCTGCATTTATTTCCTAAGAAAAAATTCTTAAACGTTTAAGGCTTTTGATACATGCTGCTAAATGTATTTGCCAGACAATATATTTAACTTGTTTACTCTTTGCCTTCCCCTAGGAGGAATGTCTGTTTTTTCCAAAATCTCTACAGGGAACATGTAAATACATAATCAGAGCAAAAAATGGGGGTGGGGCTGGGGAAAGTGGAAGCTAAAAAGAAAGATCCAATTCAAATACTCTTCATTCATGAAGCCTGGCCTGGTGAGCCCATCCTGTGACCACGCCCAGTGTCACACTCATCTGCAGCTCTGTCCCTGAGCAAATTGCACACAGGTCCTGAGTCCGATTCATTTGCATGTGCAGTGTCCATAGGAGCTGATACGCCCAGTCCCATCAACGCTTGGGACTGGATGGATTCCAGCACATGTTCACCAACGGAGGTCACCAGCCCTCCACTGGAAAGCCTATTTACAGTTCTGCTCCTCACCTGCCACATGAACTTCTATCCCTGACACTCTCTGATGCCTCATTCAGGACCCACTGGGGACCTAGGTAATGCTGGTAATGAAAAACAAGGGGGAAAGATCCTGCCTGAGAATCTTGCTAAGTAGATGGACATATTATAAACATGTATGACAACAACCTGACACTAACGCACCTGTAATTGAGAGTGTGTGGCCTGTGCCATGTGCTAATCTTAGGGTCCAGTATTCTTATTGTCACCCTCTTGAACAAATAAGGAATGGGAGGCTTAGAAAGGCCAAACGGCCACGGGCTACAGAGAGGAAGTTAGCAGAGCCAGGACTCGTAGGCAGGTGGTTCAGACCTCAGCATCTAGGCCACGACACCTGAGACAATTCGGGAATGTCCTGGAGGGCAATAGGTAAGCCATGTCAAGTACCACAGGAACTCAGACTCAGAGAAAGGACACTGTGCTGTGGACACCACACGCAGCAGGGCTGGGGAGAGCCAGAATAAGAGCAGAGAGCTGGGAGCAGTCAGGCACAAAGGCGGGAGCCCCACGGTGAGAGGTGAGGGAGACGTGCCCATGGGTGTGAGCGTCTGCTCACAGAGGACCTGGCTGACAGGCCGCCTGTGGCTCTGGCCCAGGTGTGGTGCATTGTGGGACACAGCAACACAGACTGAGTCAGGCAGGGGGACACTAGGTGAGGGAGACCAGGCAGGAGGCTCCTGCCTTTGCCAGGAGGACCCGGGCTGGAAGAGTAGAAGAGAACAACAGTAAGCGGGAGAGGCTGGGATAAACCTGTCGACTGACTAGACAAATCATCACTCTTGGCCTGCTGGCACCTTCCCCTGGCACCTTGGTAAAGTGGTGGTTAGTTACAAGTTGAGCGGGTCTGAAGTGGATGTGGAGCCCCCAAATTAGCTGTTGCCATGTCTGGGAACTACTATAAAGTGAGCTTTGTGTTTGCTGAAATGCTGTTTATGAGGCAGTAAAATTTGGAGCCAAGCTGCCTGCATGTATCTTGGTTGAGGATAAGATTCTCCCGTGCCGGGAGCTGTTTCAAGAAAGCTAAGGAAAACTACCTAAAAAGTTAAATAAATATGCTGCATTGGCCAGGAATGGAACCTGGGCCTCTTGGGTAGCAGGCGAGAATTCTACCCCTGAACCACCAATGCTTCAGCTGATTTTTAGCAGCTGCTACAATTGACAGAATGAAGTGGTTCCTTTCCAGCGGGCTTCACTTACTACATAAGCAGAAAAAGTGGGGCAGGGGCTGCTGGGTTCCACTTTGGGGGAAGAGGCATTAACTTGTCTTTTCTTTTTTAATTGAGATACAATTTACGTAACATAAAATTGCCTGACACAAAGCTTACCATTTTAAAGTGTACAACTGAGTGATTTTTCCCCTATATTCACAAAGTTGTACAAACATCACCACTGTTTAATTCCAGAACATTTTCATCATCCCCAAAAGAAAGATAACCCCAGGTATCTGTTAGCAGTCAATCCTAATTTCCCTTTCCCTTCAGCTCAGCAACCATTATTCTACTTTTTAACTCTAAGGATTAAGAGGCTCTGACTTTTTTACCTCAGTATAAAATATTTCAAACTTCTGCATGTTGTTACTAATCAAGCCAAAAACAAACAAAGCAAAACAACCCCTAACCCCCAAAAAACCCTATCACCCAAGCAAAAAAAGGATGCAGAATTATATAAGTTGTATGATCTGCAAAATGGAAAAAATATGCCAAAATTATAATACTGATTGCTTCATGATGAAAATAGTCTTGCTTTATGTTTTTCTCTACTTTCCAAATTTTCTAAAATGAGAATAAAAAAATAAAAAAAATAATAAAATAAAGTATTTATACTTAAGTGAAAGTTCACAAAACACGTCTATTGCCTGAGATTTTTCTAGGATCTCTCAGTAAGAAAGATCCTGACTTTGGAGGCCTCCACTAACTTATCTCCCCAACTTTTCTTTTTCAAGTTGTTGCCAAAAAGTTTCCAGCTGCTGCATTGGCCGGGAATCGAACCCGGGCCTCCCGCGTGGCAGGCGAGAATTCTACCACTGAACCACCAATGCTCCAGCTGGGTGCTGCTCTGCCTCCAGCTGTTTTGCTGCTCTGGCTCACACTGGCATGGCACAACTGTAACCCGACACCCGAAACAATCCAGCACACCAAACCTTGGGAGGGGCCCACGAGGCACATGTGCCTGAAATTCTGCTCAGATGTTCAAAAGGGAAGCCCAAGAACAGTAATGGAAGAAAATGCTTTAGAAATTGTTTCAACTCCTGGGGGAAGATTTCAAACCTTAGCCTGTTACCCTAAAAGATTTGAGCAGGTTCTGTATCAATTTACTCTCTGGCTGACTCTGCAAAGGAGAACATCACCCCAAAGTTGATCAGTGACCTCCCAGTGAGGATAGAGACCCAAGCAATTAAAAAAAAAGTCAAGAGTTCTAGATAACAGTTAGAAAGTCCAACTCCAGACTCCAATTGGCATAATAGTGTTTTTCTTCACGGTATACAGATAAATAAGACAATAATGTTAAAGGAGTCTGAAAGGAGAGCAGAGCCAATCCATTTTGTAAAGACACTAGAATTTCTGACAGTAGCATTCCTAAGGGCTGAATAAACTCACTGGAGATTTCTTAACCCCCCCTCTCTGAGAATGGCTGGCATAGTAAAGGCAGCCAGCTTCTAGGTGGATGCATGTCAGTGGCCAAGACTCCTGCGACGCTCCTAACCTTCCTATACTGAAACAACTATTTCCTGTAGCTGAGCCCAGAAAAAGATTAAGGAAAGAAGTCAGCATCTTTGAGGCAGCAAGGGTTAGGAGCATGGGTTCTGGAGACAGACTGCCAGGGTTCAAATCCCAACTCTGCACTGAGTAGTTGCCGGAGCCTGGCAGTGCTTACCTCTCTTCCCTGCGCCCATCTGTAGAATGGAGACAACAGCAGTTCCTATCTCATTGGGTTGTCACCAGAATTAAGTTAACTAACATGTGGAAAGTAGTCCTGGCTGGTTAGTGAGGTCCCAAGTCAAGTCCAGCACGACCTCTGGTTCCCAGGGGCCCTCTCTGGAGGTGAGAGCTGAGGGGCGGGAGGCAGAGCCTACTCACCACTGCCTGTCCCCTCCGGCTTCGCCAGGGAGTCGTCAGGGGTAGGCTCTGCCTGCCTCTGCACCGCTGGCTTCAGCTCGTCAGGTTCGTCGTCCTCAGTGGTGACCAGCTTCATCAGGCTCTGGTTGCACACGTTGGCCACCTCCTTGATACCTAAGTCCTGATGTAAGGAGCAGCCCTACACAGGGTCTTCCCTAAGCCAAGGTCACTGGCATCGGTCAGGTGCCCGGTCCTCCACCCAAGTATGTTAGCGGGAGACAGGCAGTCTGAACCAAGTCCCGAGTCCTCGTCCTCCTGCCACACTGGGGTCCCCTCAGGATGCTCCTGTGCCTTCCTGTAGGGCCCCTTCCTTGTGGATCTCCCACTCACAGGATGTCCCCCACCCAAAGTGGGGCAGTGTGCACTCGGGATTGGAACTGTGGGACCCTGGAGAGCCGCACCAGATCTGCAAGTAAACCAGGTGAGGTTTGGGGACAGCGCATTAGCTCCGTGTCCCTGGTGCTGTCCTGACCCTCACTGTCCGTGTTCAGCTCCACCTCTTGCTCCCCTGATGCCAGGGCCTATCTGGAGGTGTGATGGGTCCTAAGGGAGCCCCATCCTTGTTGCGGGGTCCCCCAGCTCTCGTTCTTTTCTCCAGAGTGAAGGATACTTTTCTTGCGGTCATCGTAGGCCAGACAGGGCAGGACTGCAGTCAGGATGCCAGAGGAGTAGGGCAGCACGACCCTGCCGGCCAGCTGGATAAACTCGCGCATCCAGCACATGGCTGTCAGCTGGATCAGGTCGTCTGGAAGAGGAGTGGTGGGTTCTAGGAGGGCCAGCATGAGCAGTGTGGTCCCTCCCATAGGATGGGACCGGAGGAGGGGCCTGCGGGCTTGCACTGCTTCTGGCCTCACCTACACTCTCACCCTTGCTTTCTGCCTGCTAAAGGTACATACAGTCCCAGGTTGCAACGGAAGAACAAGCTATGTCAGGTTGTAGAACAGCCATGATTCACTACCCCTCCCTGTATCCATGCCCCCCTAATGGGGCTCTGCAGCTCCTCTCATCATATGGCTGGGGTGGAGTCCATTTCCCAGCTCCTTGACCCTGGGTTGGCCTTGCCACTTTGACCAACAGAAGGTGGTAGAAGCGATGGTATGCCTGGTTTAAGCCGAGGCCTACCATGTCTTCTGGGACCTCGCTGATACCACATGAATGTACCTGGGCTGGCCTGCGGGATGATGAGACACATGGACCAACGGTCTCTGTTGCCCCCGGTGACAGCCAGCCAACTGCCAGACATGAGTGAGACCCTCCCAGACCACCCAGCCTCCGGGGACCCTCCCGCTGACTGCAGGTGCATGAGCAAGCCACGCCTGGCGCAGGGGAGCAGAACCACCCAGCTGACTCACAGACTCAAGACCAATGATAGGTGACTACTGTGGTAAGCAACCACGTTTTGTGGTGGTTTGACATGTAAAGAAGCCGATGGATACACAATTCTAACCTCCAAGCATTTCAATTCACAGTGCGAATGCCAAGCTTGCCACCAAGAGTCTGCAGACCTTACTCCCCTCCAGGGTCACACCAGGTGAACAGGCCTCCATGCTAACAAAGAACCCAAATCGTTCACACAAGGACCCACCACTCCAATGCTCCGGGATCCAGTGCCACACTGGTTCACACTTCTACCAGGACTCTTCCAGAGACGGTGAGAGAGAAAGGTGCTTGAGGAGAGGGCAGTGGCCACAGGGCCTTCACACACTCACCTGTGGTCTGGCAGTGGATTACCAGGATGTTTGCCATCTCAGCAAACTTAACACTGGAGGGGTTCTTCTTAATTTCTTTCAAGAATTCTCCAAGGACCACCTCACACCTGCCAATGAGGAGGAGAGGGGAAATAGCATATGCCAGCCAGGGCTGAAGGAGCCGCCACCAGTGTGCCCATTTCTTCTCTGGGGCAGCCACCCAGAGGGAGCCACACTTTGTACTTGTCAAATGTACGTTTTTCAGAGGCTGGGGGTTGATCAGCTCTTAGCTGCTCACAGCGAGAAGCACGTGAGCAGGAAGAAAAGGGGGACTTCTTGTTCACCTGCTGCTACCTGTGGGTGTGTGTGGAGTGCACTAATGGACCCCAGACGGCGGCAGCTGCCTGCCCCCTCCCCTCCACTCACATTTTCCGAATCTCTTTGCCATTGTCACCCAGGATCTGGAAGAGTCCATCCAGGATCTCCGGCAAATAATCCAGCAGGTTAATGTCTGGCACGGACTCCAGAACCAGGATCTGACCCAGAGGAAGAAACCAGGAGAGAGAGTTACACCAGCCCGAGATCCTTCGTCTCCTCCCCCTCTTCTGGGCCTGGGCAGTCAGAAGGGGGACCTTCTCAGGCAGCATTTCATGGCCCTGCAGGTGTCCCATGGTGGAGAGGGTGCTAGCACCTATAGCTTTTGTTAACAGTGCAGGGAAGTAGTAACTTTACTGTAAAGACATTCAGATGTCACGGGGAGAAGGGAAGGAAAGGACAGACAAGGCTAGGAGAGGTGTGACTGCCTGAAGTAGCACTATTGGCTGCGAAGGGGAATCAGGGCTTCCCAGGAAAAGGAAGAATCGTGTCCTTGTCAGGACGATGGGCTTTGAACAAAAGTGTTTTTGGATTACCTGGTGTCATTGGCTACTAGAGGGTAACAATGAGGCTTCTCGGCAGCCATCAGCCTTGCCCAGGGTATGCTAGAGAGCAGATGTGACGCAACCAGAGGCTCTCACGGCTGCGCGAAGTGTTGTGGCGCCAGCCCTTACCCAGGAGATGATGAACTGCCGGGCGTACTGGTTGTTGGAGTAAATCCTCTCCCGCAACAGGGGGATGAAGCCCACCAGATCGAACTTGTTACTTTCTGTCACGATGTCCTGTGGATCAAAGGTACGCAAGCTGCTGAGTGACAGCCAGAGACCAGGGGCTGCCTCACCTGGCCGAAGTACTGGCCCAGGAGTCAGGTGGCCACAGAGGAAAATGGAAGAGCCCGGGCCCGGCAGCAGAGGTACCCAGAGCACCCGCTGTCTCCCAGGCAAAAGGACAAATAAAAATGATGCATTAAAAGCAGAAATAAAAGTCAAGGAACTAATGAAATGGGAAACCCTGCATCTCTGTGGTCTAGATCGAATACCCCTGCGAGCTTAGCATAAGCAGTCCCATCCCTGGGGGCGGGGTGGAGTGGGAGGCCACACCGTATGGGTAGGGGAGGCAATATCCTTTGCCCTGGGTGAGGCTGGCACAAGAGGACGTAGACGGCTTAGAGAATGGTTCTGCATTTTGCTTGCACCGGTGACATAACTCTACATACTCACCGTAGAAGTGTACACCAAAGAGTGACCTTTCCTGTATGTAAACGAAAACATTTAAAGAGATTGGGAAGAATGTCCCCGATGATAGAATTTATAAGCTGTCCAGACAGATGCAAGAAATTGATTCTAAAAAGAAAAGTGGGGACCAAGTACAAATACCTTTAAAAGGCGGTCCAGGAGCTCAGATCCACTTTTCACATTGGGGTCTGGGTCAGCAGCCAACTACGAGACACAGAGAGGGAGAGAGATGGCCATGGTCAAGATGTAAGACAAGGAACATGAGAATACTGAAAACCCACAGCCAAGGCGCTGGTGCAGCTTGGAACATTGAACGGGCACCTCCTTCAGTGAATAAATCAAAGGAAGGCAGGGGAAGTGGGAATGGACAAACGGGGACCCTGGCTAAGGGACCGAGATGTGGTGGACTTCCCGTCTGGCCAGGGACCTCTGGGACTTCCTGGGGGCCCTGTGACCCGCTGCCACTGGGTTAAGTAGTTGCTTCCCATTGGCTTTCCTCAGGGGTTTCCAATCTTAAAATGCTGGGCCCTCTCTGCACTCCTGGAGGAGGGGCCCAAGGCAGCTGCGAGGCTGAAAGCACTGACAATCAGCAGGGCAGCAGAGCTTCGGGCTGCGCGGCACCTGGGAGGGGAGCTCCACGAAGCTGAGGAGAGCAGAAGGGACTCGAAAGCCTTTCCAAGTAGAGCCTTTTCTAGCACTTACAGGTTAGTAGTCTCCTCGCGGGGGAAATACAATCTATATGGCTTTATCATCTCCCCTTTCTAGAAGGAAGGTTAGTACGTTTCAAACTATCAGTTTTTTCCCTCCAATTTGTGGTGGGCTGATACTTCCATAAAATGCAATAAAATTAATAGAGAAATGGAAAAAACCAAGATGTAAATACAAGTCCATTAAAAAAATACTATTAGATTAAACAAAGTGTCCTTGGCAGCCATGTGTTTATCTATCTGCTCCGCCTGCATCTGGAAAAGGGACCCAAGCACTCAAGGTCCTGGAAGGTCAAGTTTGGTGGGTGGAGGGAGCTCCGCCCAGCGAGTGAGGCGCATCACCTTGCTCAGCCCGCCAAAGAGCACGTTGAAGTGGGGCAGCACGGCGCCCCGGGCCACCTTGACGATGTTGTAGAGAGCCTCGCACGCGTAGTAGCGCAGCCTGCTGTCTGCGTCATTGAAGCAGGTCAGCACCGGCTCGATCAACTCCTTCAGGTAGAGCCCCGAGTCCTGTGGTGCGGCAGGAGGAAAAACAGCTCAAAGGAGGCCAGCTGCCAGCCCCCAGTGCCAGCTGACATCCCAGCTCCCGTGGGCATGCGCAGGCCTTGGTGTGGGGTTGGCCTCCCAAGACAGGGGCCATGCCAGGGGACAAGACTGCAAGATCTCGCTGCTTTAGGTGTGGAGAGAGTGGCAATCAAACACAGGTGTGCAATACTCTGCTGGGTGTCAGGTCCGAGTCAAGGCCATCACTGGCGTGGCTGTCCCTGCAGGAGAAAGGCCCACCTTGCCCAGTGCGATGGAGCAGGCGGCCAGGCCGATGAGGCCCCCTTTCCGGCTGTGGGGGTGCTGAGACAGGGCAAACTCCTGAGACAGGGTCTGGATCACATGCTTGATTTGCATGGTGTTGTTCTGGGCCACGAACTCGCGCACCAACCTGGAGAGAGAGGGGAGAGGGGCTGCAGGACCAGTGGGATCAGCCTACCCCTGCTGCTGGCTCCAGGGCCTGGGGCTGGGAGCAGGGAGGGAGACGACTTGTTTAGAAAGAGGAGTTGGGATCAGGCTTCTCGCGGTAGGCCTTTCCCAGTTCTGCGGCTGATGGGGAGGCGCTGGCTGGGTTACGGTTGTTTCCCTATTCTGGGTCTCAGTTTCCCTTTGTGTACAACGGAATGTGGAACTCACTTCTGGGAATCTAACAGAATGCGAATGAATGTCCTGCTGAGGAACAAAAACTACGATGCATTATGAGTTGATCAACCTTCTTTATTCAACACTTGCTCAACCTTCCATTCAGGAACCCAGAGGTTCTCTGGGTCTGTGTCATTATTTCCAGGGATGGTGTTGAATCAGGCCCCAGTTCAATGGGCAAGACCCACACCCAACAAGTATGTAACTGTAGCAACAAGGTGCAAGTGATACCACAGAAGCCAGAAAAATGCCACAGGCTAATCTCCTTGGGCTGACTGGGAAGTGCCACTGGAGTCAGATCTTAAAAAGATCAACCGGCATTTTTCAGATAAAGAAAAAGGAAGACAGGGCATGGCAACTCAGGCACAGAGAGGAGCCTGGCCAAAGGCAGGACCTCTGAAAAACCACGGTGTATTCAGGGAAGGAGAAGGAGTCTGGGTGTGGAAGAAGTGGCTAGAGACAGATACAGAAAAAATGCGGTGAAAGTTTTCCAGCAGTAGGGTGACAGGCTCAGACCTGTCTTAATTAGGTGCTTCTGGTGGCAGCCTGGAGAGGCTGGGCTGGGGGTGGCAGGAGACTGAAAACCCCCCACAGGAGAACACCACAGCTCTCACAGTCGGGAAGAGGGGCCTGCAGTATGGCTGAGGCCATGGGAAAGAGCAGGGAGCGACTGTTAAACAGAAAAGCATTGGAAACCCATTAAAACGGGAGAGGAAAGGAAGTGTAGCTACGCCTCTGAGGTGTGTACCTGGGGAGAACGGCCATCTGAGGGAGGCCGCACCTGGGCTCATCCTTGGGATGCTGCCAAGGCACGCCCGGCCTGGATTGGAGGGGAGCAGACGGCGGCCCGGTTCTGTCAGGGACCAGTCTCTGTTTTCAGAGTCCATGGGACACAAAGGCCGAGAGGCCGAGACACTCGGCCTTTCAGAAAGAGTGTTTTAAGAAGCCCTGAAATGGATGAGGAGGGCAAGACCAAGCCATCACCCAGGTGTGAGGGACTGGTACCTGTGGAGGCTGATGAGGGCAGTCTAGAGATAAGGGGCTTTTCAAAGCAGCTGTCTAGACTCACTGTCTAACTGCTTTGCGTCCACAAGGGCAGGTGCACTGCTGCCTATTGCATAAATAGGGGTTTCAAGTTGGCTTGAAGAATTTTAAGGGCAGTCAAGTCCACAAGGAATCAATCAGTCTGTGTGGTTCCAGCTCAGTGTCAGGAACCTGCTAGTAATTAGAGCTGTTCAAACATAAATGTGCTGTCCTATGAGGCAGGATAAAGATTTCATACAGCAAGCCATATGAGGGAGCCATTCTGTGCCAGGCATTGCGCAAACAGGTGAACAAAATGGGCCCAGCTCCTGAGCTGGCAGACGTGGGAGCAAAGATGGGTATTTCAGAACGGGCTGTATCCCTGTGAGATGCCTTAACCTTTGATCTTGATAGGATGAGATTCCACCAAGCCTACCCCAGGGGGCTGAGGGCTATGGATGAACCAAGTGCCTCTGGGTGGAAGGTCCACAGGCCCCCACTCCCAAGGTAGCATAATAAGGCCAAGTGAGGATGGTTCTATATAAACCAGTCTCGTTTCCCAAACTGGACAAACCAGCTAGGTGAGGCTGTCATCTGCCAGGGCTCCTCTTTGAGTATGGATAGATACAGCCCCTTGAGAAAAGCCCTGCAGATGTGTCAGCACACAGCTGGCGCATTGGTGGTTCAGTGGTAGAATTCTCGCCTGCCACGCGGGAGGCCCGGGTTCGATTCCCGGCCAATGCAACGCTGGTCTTTTGCTTTGTTTTCTGGCAGACTTCCTCCTCACACAGAGATGCTGCTGGAGGAGCTATTCTGCTGCTGGCCTGCAGCAGCCATGGGTGCTGTGAATTTCTAACCACGATTTCCTGCTCCATGAACGCAGGAACAGCAGCTGGGTTCTCCAGAGAGGCATTAACGGCTGTTGGGACCAAGGCCTTCACGCCCTTCACCAGTGAGGGCACTCCTGCTGTGCCCCTCATCCTTGCCCAATCTCCAGCAGGAAGCTGGGGTGAAATCTGAGAACTGTAAAACAGCTCAACACACACATGAACATGGAGTGGGAGGACCCACACATCAGAGGGGAGAGAGGCACCCCAAGCTTCAAAGTGCTTTCGGCTACTGAGAAGGACTTGAGCTCTAGTTTCTGTCCTGAGGTCTGAAGGCCAATCAACGCCACACACATTCTTCTGCCTCCTGCCTTCTCCCTCCAGCTCTGGAACAGAAGCTTTCTGTTCTTGCAATTATGCTGATGTGGCAGCTTTCGAGCCCGGCCTTATATTTTAAAGCAGCATATACAAGGAGGCTCAGGACTGGAGTTAAAGGCAGGTGCTCTCACAGCTGCTGACAGCTGGAGCATTGGTGGTTCAGTGGTAGAATTCTCGCCTGCCACGCGGGAGGCCCGGGTTCGATTCCCGGCCAATGCAGCAGCTAGAAACTTTTTTAATTCTGAAAGATTGATTGGATGAAGATTTCACACTGCCTAACGAACTTGTGAATAGTCTGAGAACTTAGGATGACTTGTTTCTAGCTTACATTTAAAATACCTCTGATGAGATATACTCAAGTTTCTTGAATTCCATAAAGATCTAGAACCTGTGTCTCCGTACTCCTGTGGAATCCAGGATGGGGATATTATCAAAGCCACTGAAAGCAACTGTGCTTCTCACTCCTGCCCAGACAACCTGTCCTGCGACTGGCTGTCAACAGCACCCTGGGGAAGCCAGACCACGTTTCTGCTCAGTACAGGTTAGAGCGGCACCACGAGTGGGAAGGACATCCACGAGGCTTCAGCAGGGGATCTAAAGAAGACCCAGCCCTGCCCGCCGCACAGGCCATCCTAGAACCACCTCCTTGCCTGTCTCCTTGTTTCAGGTTAAAACGGTCTCTGAGCTACTGGAAAGGGCACTCTTCCCCATTCTAGAGCCGGCTACGGGATGTATTCCCTGCCCTTGAGGGGCTCTCAGAGGGAACTGGGGGAGTGAAAGGGGGAGAGAAAACAAGAGGAAACATAAGGACTTTCATGCAAAGCAGAAAAAAAAAATCTCCGGTGAGAAGGGTGCAAGGTGAGCAGGGAGGAGGCAGGAAAGCACGACTAGTATCTCTGGTGGGGAGGGAATAAGGTGTGGCTTCATGAGGGTCAGCATTTGAGGCTGGTTCTGAAGCATGAGCAGGTGTTTGCTCTGCAGCCGTTCGGGAAGAAGCTGCCCAGAGGGAGCTGCATGAACCAAAGCTCAGAGGACGGAGGGAGGCACTTGGTTTGGCAGTGAAGGATACAGGTGCAGGAGAGGTGGGACAGGGCTAGAGAAGCTGCTCCCAGTCATGTGCTGGGCAAAGGGCCTGGCACTGAATTCTGACCGCCGTAAGGAGGCACGGAAGGTACGAGGAAGCCGCACTGGGGGGAGGTATGGACCTGGACGGTGTTTAGGGAGCTCTGAAGACTGCGGTCTCACAGACAGGAAAGTGAGGGCGGGAGGAATGGGGCTCTATGTTAGGGGCCGCGCACAAGAGCAGCAGGGTCTGGAAGGGACAGATGGGCCTTATGTTCAGCTCTCGCCGACTGTGCAGGCCCAGCAGCACCTTTCTCCTTTGCTCTATACCAGCGGGAACCCGCCCCCCCCCGCCACCGCCCACTCCGAGTCCTATCATGCCTCAACTCAGGGCACCCCAGGCCACTAGAAAAAGGATAGCCCATTCATGCCCTGAGACCCCAGAACCCTAGTCTCTACTGCCTGCACCCTTGGACTTAGGGGAGAAGCTTCATGTCCAGGAAAATAAGACACTATGACAAACAATGGTCCCCTGCGGAGGAGAGACCATGGGAACATGTTCTCACCCGTACCACCAGCTCAGAGCACTGCCCTGTGGCAACCCCTGGCACAGCAGCAAGAGCTGGCCCACGCATCAAGCTCACACTCCTTACCTGGCACTCAGGGCAACCTCTCCAGTGTCACTGCCCAGCTGCCCAGCATAACCTTCCACTCCCACCAGACCCCACTGGGCCTGGTGGGCAGTGTCCTCCTTATACACTTCCCCTCGGCCCCGCACCCTATTAGCCTTCGGGGTCCAGCTCAAGTCCAAGACCGCTTCTCCTGACCATCCAGGAAGTGGTCACTCCTCTGAACACTGAAGGACCATGAGCCCTCGGGCCACACTGTCTCCTCGTTCATCTCCAGGTTGTGAGCCGCAGGTCGGGGGTCTGGAGCTGAACGAGTTTTGAAGTTAATATTTGGCCCAGAAACTCACGCACACAAATCCCTGGGACCTTCATCGACATGAAGGTCACAGGCATCACTGTTCTATGTACCAGCGGAGAGAATCTGCTTCTGTCTGGCTTCCTCTAAAAAGTGTTGCAAACCCTGGCTCACACAGTTGCTCAGAGCCTTCATTCTCCACTGGTCAGAGATGTTGCAGGATGGCAGAAACACCCATTCCCCCAATGCTGGCCAACCCAAGCTCGTGACACCACCCCAACATCTTGAAGTGCCACGCCGGGCACCCTCTCCCTGAGAGAAGGAACCACAGACAGGGTAGGGTGCATTTGGAATCATCATCAGCCAAAGGAGAACCTGGGGCCGCCATCTCAGCAACACAACCACAGCTCACTGGACCTTTTGGCCTCTGGTGACACAGCACAGGGACAATTGCAGGCCACATGAAGACGGGTGAGTCCACTACTTGCTAAGCACACACTACACTAAGTATTCCAGTTAGTCCTTGGAATAACTATAACTACTATCAATCATCTCATCTAGATTTTAAACACAGCCTCCGGGAAACCAAGTCCCTTTCCTAAGGTCACAGAGGATCTGAAACCTTGACACGCGACAAAGCCTGTGCCCTTTCAGCTGTACGTCAGTTCCTCTCTCCCATCTTCTCAAACCACGTCAACTGCCAAGCGAACACACCCGATTACAGGGGGCCCTTTCCTTGGGTAGAAGCGAGGCCCCAAATGAAATGCAGCCTTCCCTATACATTTCCCCACACTATTCAGTGTTTAGATAGCCCTGAAGCATTCCTCCACCACACAGAGTGCAAGTGAGGTGTGTACTGGAGGGGATGTTTTGAAATGAAGCTCTAGAGCTGGGCTTCTCCTATGAAGGCAGGAAATAGGTAACCATTTGCTGAGCACTTACTATCAATATATGCCAGGTAATGTGCTGGGTGCTTTACATGCAGTACCTAATTTAAACCGTCAAACCACTGACTTAGTAGTCTAATACTCATTTTACAGATGGGGGAGACTGAGGCTCAGCTACGTTTAGAAACACACAAGGTCACACAACTTATAGATGGCAGGTGCAGAAATCAAACATAGGTTTTCCTGTCTCCAAGGTCTAAAATCTTACCCACTATGTTACACTATCCTCCTACTCAAATAGCAGAGCTACCAACTGTCGGATTCCTATTGGGTGCCAGGCACTTCACGTTTATTCTTTTATTTAACCCCAATTCCATTTCATGTGGTGAGGTCCAAACGTCCCAGCTAGTAGGTAGGTGGCAGAGCTTTTAGCCGCTGCACTCATGTTCCTATGCCTTCACAGGAGACACCCTTGGCCATAAGGTGGGGCTAACAATTCCAAAGACCTTGTACTGTTTTGAGAGAATGAAAGAAGATAACGCATGCAATGTGCTCTGCACTGCACATGCCCATGTAACAGTACCAGTGCAAAGTCAGAACCAGAAAGTGTGGTGTCATCTACACCACACGTGGTCAGTTCATCCTCTAAATGTTACTGCCGTGCTCCTCGCTCCAAAAAGGACAGAAAAAGAAAGATAAATCCAGAGCTGTGTTTATTCCTGTGTTATAACACTTTTAGCATGGATTTGGGGCTGCTGCTTTTTTCCCCCCGCTGGCAAGTCCAATTATCCACCCCAGTTCTCTATGTAACATGCTATATTCAGATGGCATATCCAGGCAACAATTTCCCAAAGAGGATCTAGGTAGACATCTCCGCCATCTGCTGAGTAGTTAAGTAATTTGGTTTCCATTTGCTCACTAGTCTCAAATAACTGAACAAGGAAAGCAGAACATGTGTCTCTGAGGAAGGGTCAGAGACCTTCTGAAAAGGCCTAAGATTTAACTGACAAAATATACCAAGCATCCACTGGACATAATAATTAGTAGAAAAACTATAAAGAAGAAATTAGTCAGAGACAGCAGGAGGCATGTTTGGACCTCAGGTGACAATAACTGTGGCCAGTTAACGAGTGCTTCCCTCACACTGTAACAAAACACTACAGGTATTCTTATTTTTTTTAAATTGACACCATACATTCACTCTTTTAACATGTACAATTCAGTCGTTTTTTTCACAAAGTTCTGCAACCATCACCACAATCAATTTTAGAATGGTTTTATCATCCTAAAAGGAAATCCTGCACCCATTAGGAGTCACTCCCCATTTTCCCCTACACTCGCCCGTAAGCCCTAGGCAACCCCTAATCTACTGTCTCTGTGGATTTGCCTATTCTAAACATTTCATATAAAATGGAATCATACAATACATTGCCTTTTGGTGACTGACTTCTTTCACTGAGTGTAATGTTTTCAAGGTGCATTTGGAGGAGGAAACTGAGGCACAGGAAGTTAAACCAGAGTTCAAAAACTCAAACGCTTGCAGGGGTCAGGCAGGAGATACAAGTGAGAAGGCCAAGGGCCGTAAGACAGGCTGTGGCGAACTTGCCACACAGGAAGCAAACTGAGGCATGCGCAGCCTGGCTGGGAAGGGGAGAGGGGAGGCCCCTACGTCCCCCTGGTCTGCTATATGGGAATGTGGGTCCCACAGAGCCACAATTGAGGAACATCATTTAAAATAGCCTGTGATCCAGGTCAAACCAAACAGTTCTGGTGGCAGGACACAGCCCCTGGCTGCCAGTCTGTGACCCCTGGATTAAGCAATTTGCTGAGCGTCCCACTGCTAATAAAGGGCTGAGCTCGCTGGAATTCTAACTCACACTCCAAAAACTGCCTTAAGCCACTTGGGAATACATAGTGTCTCCTCGCAGAGGTGGTAGATTCCAACAAGCCAGATCAAACTCAAAAGTTCAACCTGTATCTGACCAGAGCTCCAGGGATCCCTGCTCCCCAACACCCCGTTCCCCAGCAGGTACAGACGGACGGACGCATGATTCAGGAGCTCCAATCCCACAAGCCCCCTCTTGGGCTTCAGTGTTCTCAAGGGGCACGGCCTGGTATCCACATTTGTGGGCTTTTGGAACTCAAAGCTCAGGAACACGAGGGACTTGGCACTAAGCCCCTCGCTGGTTCCCATGAAGGGCATCATCTCTCCTAGCCTGCAGTGAGGGGGCACTGCCGTCAGTGTGGGGCACAGCACTCCCAGCACCACCACACTTACCAGAGTGCCTGCTGGCATTTCTCTCCCACACAAGACTCCCCTGGACAGCAGAGCCTGGGGTCTTACCAAACTTTTCGTCAGGACTGTTGACACTATATTGCCTGAAACTGAGAGCCCACAAGACCTGAAAGCGCGATTCTAAAATCTAACCTAAGTGCTTTATCCTTTAGGAATCATGTGGGCTTGTTAAAGTGAGGCTGTGGGGATAAAAGCATTCTGGGACTACGCACAACAGGCTCGCATATTTAGCCATCAGATCCTGGTCATGTAACACCTGGTCTTGAGATTCCAGAGTCCAGGAGTCCTTCACTTGAGGATTCGTCTTTCTGCATTTTTAGGGTCTGAAAGGTCAGTCATCAAGATAAAACACCCTCTTCTTATCAGGAATTTTAATCCCTCATTGGAATACCATGCAGTACTGACTCTGTCACCTGAACAGATGGGCTCTGGAAAACTGAAAATGGCGCTTAAAACAACCATCTAGATAGATGGTCAAGGGTGAATTTTTAGAAATTAAATATATGTCCCCTTTTTTGGTAGGGAAAACCACTCATTGTGGTGGGCAAGCCTTTTGAGACAGATGAACCTGGGGTTTTTTTGTTTTTGTTTTGTCAAATGATCTGCGACTGAAATATTTTCCTCTGTAGTGGTTCTTAACTAGCTGAGCATTCCACTGCACTGCTGTTGATGTCATGAGGGTGGCGGCCATCAGCATTGCAGCCCATAGACTGAGGAGTCCCCAAGATTTCTTTAATGGTTCCAGAGAATTCTCTAGCTAAAGATTGGTGCCGCATCTTTTGGCAATGTTGACAGTCTCATCAAAAGTGATTATTTCCACTGTGCTTAATGTTTTTTTGCTTCTTTCTGTCTCTTGGTGGTTGAGGGCTTTGATGATCAGGGTGGAGGCAGAAGGTACCACCTCAGTCTGGGCCTGTCTGTTCTGAATCGTCAGTTTCACTGTCATCCTCAGACCCTTCCAATCACTGTTTGCTTTAGCAATGTCATCACCAATCATTTTTGGAGAGACTCCCCCCCTCATCTGACAGATCTTGGGGGCTGGGGCAGATGTGGCACTGACTTCCCCATGGATGCACCTCAGGTATGTGACTTTGATCTCATTGGGGTCAATCTTGGGCGGCATGGTAGAGGCGGCTGGTGCTGGATGAACCCAGATTCGGGAAGACCGAAGAAAGGTACACCCTGGCCTCCTCCAAGCTGAAAGCTGACAGTGACTGGGTTTTTTATCCGGGTTCTAGCTGTGAAACCTTAGGAAGATTATTTAACCTCAAGGAGCCTCTGTGAAATGGGGTAACACTACCTAAGCTCACAGGGCAGTCATGCAAAATAAACGAGATGGGGGGTGTACAATGGCCAAACAAAAGGAAGCTTCTCTATCCTCCTCCCCACAAATCGGGCAAACAGTGCTTTATACATGATGACTTTTCTTTTATGATCACTGTTATGGACTGAATTGTGTCCCCCAACCCAAGTTCATAAAACCCACTTTGAAGTCCTAAACCCCACTTTGACAGTACAGTAGTCTCCTTATCTGTGGTTTCAGTTACCCACGCTCAACCACGGTCTGAAAATATTAAATGGAAAATTCCAGAAATAAACAATTCTTAAATTTTAAATTGTGTGCTGTTTTGACTAGCGTGATGAAACCCTATGCTGTCCCACCTGGGATGGTAATCATCCTTTTGTCCAGCATATCCATGCAGTGTGTACAGTACAATATTTTGAGAGAGACCACATTTGAGTAACTTTGTACAGTATTTTATTGTAACTGTTCTATTTTATTATTATTGTTAATCTCTTACTGTGCCTAATTGTAAATTAAACTTTATCATAGGTACGTAGATATAAGAAAAAAACAGTATATATAGGGCTCAGTACTATCCGTGGTTCCAGGCATCCACTGAAGATGTCAGAACGTATCCCCCATGGATAAGGGGGGACCACTATACTCTGAGGAACATATCAAATAGGACACTTCTCCTTCCAAATATGGCTGAAGAAGGCTAGAAAGTGACTTCAGGGTCTTCTAGGGCAGTGCTTCTCAAACTTGAACTGCGCGCACAAATCATTCAGGGATCTTGTGAAAGTGCAGGTTCTGATCCACAGGTCTGTGGTGAGGCTGGAGGATCGCTTTCGAACGAGCTCCCAGGTGAGCCTGCTGCTGGTCTGTGGGCTTACACTTTTGAGTAGCAAAGTCCTGAGATTGCAATGTTATTTCCCCACTAAAAATATATGGTCATTCATTCATTTAGACACCGAATATCAAATGCCACCAGACACTGTGCTAAGTGCTGAGGACACATACAACAGAGTCTCTGGTCTTAAGGAGTTCCTAGTCCAGTTAAGGCCCTGGGGGCTTCTCTGAATTCCACAAATCAAGGGCAATGTCTAATACAAATCAAACCCAATTGAAAACAAAATCTTTATAGGACAGCTTGCAGAGTAAGAGCACTTAAACAAGTTGTGCCGGAGGTAACAATAATACTGAGATAAATACCTCTCTATTCAAGGGATCAACAGATGATTCAAGCTACAATAAAACCAGACATTCTTGAGAAGCAGTGGGTGACGGGCAAAACTGGCTGTCAATGTGGCTTCAAAGACTATAAAACCCAATGGACATGGAGCCATGTCCATACGTCAGCTCTGGTCTACTCGGTATAGCGATACTCATCATTAAGACTTGCTAACCACATTAGCAAGAGCCAGGGTATAAACAAGCAGCGGTATGAAAAGAGCAGTTAAGAAAGTGGTGTTTGAACAACAAAAGAACAAGACAAACAAATGAGAAAGAAAAACTCATAGACACAGACAATAGTTTAGTGGTTACCAGAGAGTTAAGGGGGTTGGGGGGGTGGGAGATGAGGGTAAGGGGGATCAAATATATGGTGATGGAAGGAGAACTGACTCTGGGTGGTGAACACACAATGGGATTTATAGACGATGTAATACAGAATTGTACACCTGAAATCTATGTAAATTTACTAACAATTGTCACCCCAATAAATTTAATTAAAAAAAAAAGTGGTGTTTGATGAGAAAAGATGCTAGGTGGTTTTGGACACACTGAATGTTAGAACCTAATGAGAGGGTCCTCTTAGAAAGTGTAAACTCTTTAGTTGAGGAGGAAACAAAAACTCAAAGCAGTTAAGACAGAGGTCCTCAACTGGGGCAATTTTGCACCCTCAGGGGACATTTGGCAATGCATGAAGACATTTTTTGGTTGTTACAACTGACGGAATGCTACTGGTATCTAGAGACCAGGCTGCTCTAAAATTCCAGCAACGCACAGCGACAGCACACCACAACGAAGAACGATCTGTCCCGAAATCTCAATAGTGCTGAAGTTAGGAAACCCTGAGTGAAGGCATTTGCCAAGGCCAAAGAATGAGTGTCACACATGGACCAGACTCCAGACGTCCGACAGAATTCTACAGCGATGAAAATGGTTTCAAATCTGCACTGTCCATTGGAGTAGCCAACAGCCGCATGTGGCTATTGAACATTTGAGATAGGGGTAGTGTGACTGAGGAACTGGATTAAAAATTTTATTTTATCTTTAATACTTTAAATATGCATAGCCACACATGGTCAGTGGCTAGCCCACTGGACAGGGCAGAACTACAACCCTTATTTCCTGATTCCCAGACTGTTCTTCCAGTTTTACAGCCTGCTTCTTTCCACGTTTCTGAAAATCACCGACCCACTCCCCTGACTTTATCACAAAGATCTGACTGGGAAAAACTACAAATGCAAAAGAATAGCAGAAAAATCTTAACAAAACATTCCCAGTTAAAGCCCTTGTTTTGTGCAATGGGAAATAAAACAATGTCAGATCATAGTTACACAGACATGTAATAAGACTGCAGAAGCAAAGAAGGTCAAACGATTTCTACTTTCACTTGCGGAGAGGGGTGATATGACAGAGATAAAATGAACAGCCCTCTTAGGCTTGAGATTTTGAGGTGTTGAAACTGATTTCTCCACTAGGTCCCCTAACAGTCCCTTTCACTTCTCCGAAGCTGGGTAAGAAATGAGGCAGGTCAACTCATTAACAAATGCTCCTGCTTCCCACCTGCCTCCCATCACAGAGGCCGCTCTCTGATTTGCTGGTTTTGACGGGAGACCACACTGAGGACGCACCAGAGGCCTGGCACTGTCTAAGCGCTAAGCATGCATCATGTCTCTTCATTCTCACTGCAGCCCCGACCCCTGCACATACATTACTGTCACTTCATTCTTGCAGCAGGCCTTTGGGCTCCGGGAGGTTAAATAACTTGGCCCAAGTCACACAGCCGGGCAAAAGCAAAGACGGATTCCCAATATCCTGCTCTTAAGCACTACGCCAAGCGCTAAAGCTGCGGAAGCAACCTTGGCTGGAAAGGCGTGCGCTGTTCCCTCAGGGAGCTCGGGCCGGGTCCCGCCTCCGCTCCCCACGCCCAGCCCTGGGTGCCCGCGGCTCTTACTTCTCGATCTCCAGCGCTGCCACCTTCCGCTTTTCGTAGAGCTTGTCATTGAGGGCGCGCACAATGTTGGGCGTGAGGGGCGCGAAGTCCTTCTCGGGGTTCATGGTGGCAGCTCCGGGAGCTCCTTGGAGCTCCGCGGCTCCTCAGCCCGCGGCGGCCCGGGCCGCGCCGGGAGCCAGGGAAGTCTGCGGCTCCCGCTGCCTCCGGCACCGGCTCATGGACCACGCAGCCCCGGACCCACCTGCCTCGCTCCGCCGCCGCGCGCCGCCTTAGAACCAAGGCCCGGACCCCGCCCCCGCCCACTTGCGCCCAGACACCCTACAGCGCACGCGACTCGTTCCCGCCCGGTACCGGCAGCGCTCAAGGGGCAACGGCCATGTTACTCGGATCACATGACTCCGCAGCAGCTTCCGCCTTCCGCCTCGAGGACCCACCCCTCGCCAGCCACGCCCCAATGCTGGCCGCTGTGGTTGGCCACGCCCCGCAAGACTCCACCTCCCTTGTGTCCCCCTGTGCCTGAGTGTGGTTTGCTCTGCGGGGCGTGTATCACTTGAGCTCAAATACCTGCCCCAGGTGGGCTCGGGGCGCAGTGGACTTTTGCAGACTTACCGGAGAAGCGAGGGGCTCTTGGAGCCTGACTCACTTCGCATAATTTATTCAATAGTTACTGAATCCAGTGGTTCGTTCATTCACTACTTAGTCACCAGTCAATTTCGCATATACCAATATCTCCCAAAATGTAGTGGGTTTTCACCATATTCTCTCCACTTGAACTATTATTTTAAAAATATTTTTCTCAACTCACTTAAAATCTTCAATTCCTACTTTATCCTTGCTTATGCCCTAAAATCATGGGTTTGAAGAGTTGTATATTTTTCTAAAACATATTAACATAAATTCTCAAAAATAGTACTACCTGTCTACCACCTAAAATCTCTTACCAACAGTGGCTGTCACCCCCACCATTTTAGATTTGGGATGAATTGATCAGACCTGAAGGGCTAGGTTACAGACAGGAGAAGCCCAAATCTGTTGGGTCTGGGTCTCCAGATGGATCTACTATAAAGCAGCCCCTCCAAGTGCTTTGAGTATCACGCTAGGTGATGGAACAAAAATTGAAGCTATGTGGTAAATTTTTAAAAAGCACTTTATCGACACAGTGTGGCTTCCACAGTAGACAGGGACTCAGCACAAGGGCTAGACCACAGTGAAGCCCAATGACTATTAAATATGAACATAACAAGTGGTGATACTTTCCTCTAATGAGTGAATCCATCACGCTTACAACAATCTTGATAATGGAGTATTATCCTCAATCCATAGAGGATACCAAGTGAGGGGCTATGGTTGGTAGAATTCTAAGATGGCCCCCAAGATTCCCACCGTTTTGGGTACATGGCCTGTATAATCCCCTCTCCTTGAGTGTGGCCAACACTGGTAAATATGATGGGCTGTCACTCTAACTTACTATTTTATGTAGCAGAGGGATTTTACAGATATAATTAAGGTCCCTAAGTTGACTCTGAGTTGATTAAAAGGGAGATCATTCTGGATGTGTCTGACCTAATCAGGTGAGGCCTTAAAAAGAAATTAGAAAAGATTTGAAGTGGGAGATTGTCCTGCTGGCCTTGAAGAGTAAACAGCAACAGCAGTGAACTGTCTATGATGGAGCATGTGGTAAGGACCTTAGAGTGGTCTCTAGTTTCTACGCAGGAGTGGTCCTCTGTTGTCAGTTGCCAAGAAAATGGGGACTTAAGTCATATGGCTGCAAGGAAATGGATTGCGTGTGTGTGTGTGTGTGTGTATTTTTTACAGTGAAAAATTTTTATATTTAGAATTAGCCAGCTGGAGTCAGTTTAGATGATCCCAATTTTGTTGGCATCAGAGTCGGGAGCCAGTCGAACATATGCCTTCTTCTGTCAGGCCTGATCAGAGCATTGACCTTGGCCACGTCAATGTCATAGAGCTTCTTCACAGCCTGTTCGATCTGGTGCTTGTTGGCTTTGGCATCCACCATGAACACAAGTGTATTTTGTTTTCTATCTTCTTCATGGCTGACTCGATAGCCGAGGATATTTGGGCTGCCTTCAGAGCCACAGTGTCTTTGGCCTTCGCAAGGCGGGTGACACGCGGATCTTCTTTTTTAATTTTGTGGCTGGGGACGCCTTTCAGCACTGCTTCCTTTTGCCTTCAAAGCCTTCATTTTGGCTTCAGCTTTGGGAGGGGCAGGGGCTTCCTTCTATGCTTTTGGAGCCATCTTTGTGAAATAGTTATCAACACTCTTGAAGTGGGTCTTTCCCCAGTTGAGCCTCCAGATGAGGATGCAGCTGGCTGGCATCTTCATTTCAGCCTGGGGGACCCTGAACCAGGAAGCCAGTTCACTCCATTCCTGAAACTGCAAGATAAGAAATTTGTGTTGCTTTAAGCTGCTAGGTTTGTGGTAATTTGTTATGCAGCCATAGAAAACAAACACAAGAGCTAACCCAAAACTCAGTAAGTCACGGAGAATCATGTCTAGAAAACTCTATGAAAAATGTTTTTTCCTTTACTGGTGGACTTTTCACACCTTTTAAAACTTTTGCCAGCACAATGGGATGAATGAAGGTAGGTTCACCAACAACCTGAAAACTACCCTAAATATAGACTCATCTTCAGAGAAAATGTATTGCTAACTGGTTTCTTCTGCTTCTTATCTTGATACCAAGTAGCACTGATAAGAACATTTCCAAATGTCTTGCAAGGTTTATGTCTAGGTTTAGATGATGGTTGATGAAAAACAATGAAAAAATCAGATCAGTGGGAATGCTGTGGATCTATTTCTCCAGTGTGTATTCATTTCCACTGGACTTATATTTAATATAGTATCTCATCTGTTTCTTTTACTGTTTGGTTTGGCTTTTTCTTAAAGGTGAACCAAATTCCTCAAAGGTCATAATGTGATACAGTTTTTAATAATTGAAACAGTAATTTTTTTTTTTTTACATGAAGGAACTCTTTTCTCCTGAAATCATTCTGGACAAGGTTGCTAAGAAATCAATTTCTTACTCTGAGCCCCAACCAATGCTTTGTCCTACATTTGCTCTGACCGCTGGTGCTTTAGCCAGTTTTCATAGTTTCCTCCATCTTTTCCTTAGTCTTAACAACGAGTTAGCAGACTAGGTTTAAAACTGTTGAAAAGTGCCCGTTTTGAAGAAAGTGGTGATGGGACAATTGCTCCTCCACCCCCATCCATGCCTCTGGTGAGTGGGTGGGAAGAGGGCCAATTTAATCAACGAGGTCATAAGCAGAGTTGGTGAGACACCTCTCTTGAGCTGTCTCTAATGAAGAGCATTAGAACTGTGGGTTCAACAAAGGCTCGAGTTCTGCTTGTGGCTTTTAAAACTGGGCTCTCAACTGCAACATGTACACCGTCCCCTGGAGCTGCCATTACAATGCAGATTCTGATTCAGTAGGTAGGTCTGGGGTGGGGCCTGCGATCCTACATTTCTAACAAGTTTCCAGGTGGTGCTGATGCAAGAAGGCTGAGGCTTCAGAGCTGTGCTTACGATAATGGGATTCTCAGGGCAGCAGCAGCGGCATCAATGGGAATGCTCCGCAGAGACGCAAATTTTCCAGCCCACTCAAACCTACTAAATCAGGCCCTCTAAGGGTGGGGCCCCTGGAGTCTGGTTTAGCAAACCCTGTGAGTGATTCTAATAGACACTGAAATTTGAGAACCACTGGTTTATTCAGATTGTGTACTTGCTAGTCATACCACAAGCTCCTTGCTCTCTGCATCTGCTCAGAGTGTTGCTTAGTGCTTTCTTTGCTCCTTTAACCATTGGGTAAATCTGTCATCTAGTTCTTTGTTTTTATACCGATTTGTAGCATCTTTAGTGGTAACTAAAATCAACTATTAAGCGTAGGTCTGCAAATATTTTAGAAAAAGCTTCATTTGGTCCTAGGTGTGTGTAGAGTGTACTGGGCTGTATGAGAGTATAAAGGCTTGTTAAAATCCAGGTTTCTGGGACACATCCTTGGGGTTTCTGACTCAATAGGGCTGAAGTGGCCCAAGAATCTCCATTTTTAATAAAATCCCAGGTGATGCTGCTGGTCCTGGGCCATTTTTTGTGTCTTCTTCTTCTTTTTTTTAGTTTCAGGTGTACAAAACAACGTGTTAGACATTTACACCCCTCACAAAGTGATAACCCCCCCAATCTACTACCCTTCTGATATCGAATATAGCTGTTACAATTCCATTGACTATATTCTCTGTTGTACTCCACCTCCCGTGACCATACACACACACACACACACACACACACACACACACACACACAGAAGAGGCCAAGAAAATGTATACACATTTTAAGATAGGAAAAAACTGTATTAAAATTATGCCAATGGTAACCACTTTGAGCACCTCTTGTAATTGCAGAAGTCAAAAGTGACTTGTATTCATCTTTTGTTATAGATATGTATTGAGTACTACAATTTTAATAGTTTTCCTTCTTAGGATGTGTATATTTTTTTGGCACTGTGTGTGTGTGTGTGTGTGTGTATTTAATTATAGTTGACATTCAATATTATTCAACTTCAGCTTCAGGTGTATAGCACAGAGGTCAGGCACCTACACGTTCAGGAGCCATTTTTGAGAACCACTTTTTTGGAGCATTCATTCCCCAAAGGCCATCTTTCATGCCTCCACCCTCTCTTGCAGGGAGGCTGTAGGGGATGAGAAGGATGATGGAGGTGGAGGCAGAGGAACCCTCTGGCATGGGTGCGTGCTGCAGAAGCAAATCCTCTTTAAGGCCAGTTTTTAACCACCTCTCTGTGAGCACTGCAGGACCCAGGGGAAGAGTCTGGGCTGAGGCAGATGCCCGCTTCCTCCCGGGAGGTGAAGCATCTGTAGTGCTTTCTCTCTGAAAAAAGTCCCTGACTTTGAACATCACCCTTCATGTGCATACAAATGGCTGCAGTTTAACCATATCAAACCGGGACATGGTCCTCCTCTGGAGGAAGATTCCTGATTCCGTTGCAGCATTAATGGCCAGGCAGGTGTCTGATCTGTAGCACTGGTTCTCAACTTTGCTTACAAGTTAGAAAGAAAAAGGATGCCCGCCTTTCCCCTCCCCCATCGCCACTTCCCAGACCAATGAAATCAGAATTTGGGGAGTTGGGGGCCTGAACCAGAATTAGGTGGGTCTCATGTGCAGATGGGTCGAGGATCACTGCTTTGCAAGCTGAATACTGTGCACAGGCCTGGGGTGGGAGTGGGGAACGGGGGTCTCGGTGAGCATTTCTCCAGGATCCAGCCTTCAGTGAGCACTTTCTGTAGGAGCAGAAATGGGATTCAGAGATGGAGGGAGCCTCGTTGGCCCTTGTTCCTGCAGTGATTGCCCGAACGTTATCTTTCCATTGCTTTGAAAAGAGTGACTTCTTTGGATTTTATGTGAAAGCAGAATGAAATACCATATCAAAATAGTCATGTCTAAGGGCTCTTTAAGCCACCATGGATTTTAAAAAGAATCCACGATGCGCCCCAGCGTCGTGCCCTGCTAAGTGCTGTACAGTAGAAGGTCATGAGTGTGATACCTACGTCATCTTATAAAAAATGGGGATTAGTACATAGTACTTGAGCTTTGGGGGCATGGTAAGAAACTAAGTTCAGAGACTTGCACTTGCAAAGTAAAATGTTGCTCTGTTTTGTGTAGTTACCATGTTTAATGTGGAATACATCCATTTCATACATATATCTGGAACACATGTAATATGGAAATAAGTGCCCCTATAATTGAAGGAGGAGGCTAAAACAGCGTCTTAAGAATTCTGACTATTTTCTTTATTCTTCGCCAGGTTAGAACAATACATAAATATTAAGGCTGAGGAAATGGCTTTTTCTTGATGCCACTGCCCCTGGTTACCACTAAAGGGTGATCCCCTTCAGATAATAAACCCATTTAACCCCTGTTTCTTGGCCTTCCACGGGAGGGCACGCCACAATCAGCTTGCTGGTGATGGGTGTTTTGCTGCCTGATGGGTTTCCTTCAAAGTAGACAGTGACGTTGTTGATCTTCTTGGGCCGCACGGAGTCAACGGCACGAATAGAGAAGGCTGGGTTCTCCACGGTGAAGGAGAAGGTGACTGTTTGGTAGAAGACGTTCTTGAAGGGGATGACTATGCTGTACCCGGCTCGGATCACGAAGGGACCTTGTGGCTTGGGAGGTAGAGCCACTCCGAAGAGGGGGATGCTATACTCCCCGCCTGTGAGTGATGACAGGCTCAGGATGCCCTTGGTCTCCCCCAGGCGGCTGGGCTCAAAATAGATTTCCACACTGACTTCCGTGCCTCCCTGAGCCCCCGGGGCTGCGCTAATGACCTTTTCGGTGTGGAAGTCTGGACAGTCGGTCTGAAAGGGGAACAAAGGCACTTAACTCACACGAGATCTTGAAAGGTTTACAGCAGCTCAGGTCCATCCCCAGGCCGTCCACAATCAGCCAGGCAGGTTATAAAAAAGTCATGCCCTTATGACTCCCTTGAAGAGTAGGTATTACTGATTATCATCCCTATTTTATTACAAAGAAACCGAGGCCAAGAGATGTTAAGTAACTCGCCCAAGGACACATGGCTGGATTATATTGGCATAGCATTCATTGGTGCTGCTCCCTCATATCAGGCCTCTTCTTTCCTTCCATGCACATGGAAGACCAAACATTCTGTATCCTAATGGGTGGGTGAGAGTAGTTCTGGATTACTAGTTGTGAGCAGAAGTGAAAGGTGTCACTTCCACACTAGAGCATTCAATTACCAATGCACATCCCTGTGGGGTCTTTTCACCCCTCTCGGTCTGTGACCGGAAACATTTGAGATGGTGGTTGCCCTTCAGCCTGGATCCTTGAGTGGCTGTGATGAGCAGAGTGCCCTGCTGACACTCACTGGATAGACAGCACGCACCTTTGTGGTTTTAAGCCACCAAGATATAGGGGCTTTTTGTTACCACAGCATAACCTCGCTTCTCCTGACTGATAGGACTGATCAAAAGCCTATGCCTCTTGACAGTCGCCATGGGACCCCTGATGTTAACTGGGTACGTGGCTGCCCAGTGTAAAGCCTACATGTCCTAGCTCCCCTTGTTGCTAAAAGTGGTCCTACGCAGTTTTGTTCAATGGAATGTGAGTGAAGTGGTGTTTCCCCTGTAGCTGGCTAGAATGCGACCTCACTGTAAGCCATTGCGGTCTATGTGGATCACAGCTCTCTGCAGAGGGAAGAGCCATAGGGCAGGATTCTGGGGCCTGATGGCATGGAGCTCCTGCTCTTCCAGCCCACACTGCTCAGGCCTATGCTGTTATCTGCGAGAGGACTACACTTCTATTTTGTTGTCATTTCGGGTTTCTGTTTCAGTAGTTAAACCTATATTCCAACTGATACAGTAGGTAACATATATGGGGCATTTACTATGGGCCAGGCTCTAGGAAAACGGTTTTACTTACATACTTTAAAATCCTCACAGCAATCCTGTGAGGTCAGGGTATTATCACTATTTATAGATAAGCTTAGAGATTAGTAAATTATTCACACAAAGAGAAATGGGAAAGCCAGGATTCAAATCCAGGTCTGCTGGCTTGCATAGGCCACACTCACGACCACTAAGCTCTGCTGTCTCCCTGTATTGACCACTGAGCATGCAGTGGGAAGCAAAATTCCCCCTACCCCCACCCAGCTTAAGATAGGAAGCCTTTTAGAAGAACCCAGGCCTTGCACTGTTTATTTTTAGCTGGGAGTTTCCAGGTTACATGAAGCACCTGACTCCCCAAGTTTCACGTTTCTGCACCCCCTATGTCCTCCTCCCATCATTTGTGAGGTCAGACTTCAAAAATATGTGAAGGCAAGGGCGGGGCGGAGGGTGGGGCAGGGGCTGCTCACCTTGCAGTAATATTCTGTCTTCTGCCGGGTGTAATTGATGATCTTGGCAAAGACGCTCTGGCCGCTGCCGAGAACGGCCTGGCAGTGGACAGGCTTTTCAGGCAGTGCTGGCGTGGCCTTCAAATTGAGCTCATACTGGTAGTAACCTAAATCACTGTTGTGCAGAACGAGTCTCCCGAAGGTTTCTCCAGCTCGCAGGGGCTGGAATTCAAATGAGAATGTGCCCTGCAAGAGAAGACAGAGGCTCCTGTGATGCTGAAGTCCCACCTCTCCCTGCCACCCAGGGGCCTCAGAGCAGGCTGGTGGCAGACATGGGGCTTCACTAGCCCATGCTCACACTCATCTTGAGCCCGAGAACCTCTGTCCAAACCAGCCCACTTTTCCTCCTTGGTACCCCTTCTCACTTTCCCTATTCCAGGTGTTTCTAGGTCTGGAATATCTTTGAATCTAAAAATGGATCCTCTCTTGAGAAGCACACTAGGGACCACTGCCAGGACGGGCCTGACCTCAGGGATGCAGAACATGGCTGGAGGGGGCCCCACAAGGACCATCAGGGGGCCCCTGGCAGCCAGGGTCATACCTCGGAGTTGGCGGGCACCACAAACTGGGAGGGCAGGCTGATGTCGGGCACCCTGCAGTCCGTGGCGAAGGTCACTGAGTAGGGCAGGGGATTCTCCACCTTGATAAAGGCCGATGTACTCTGCCGGATGGGGCTCACCATCTCGATGGTTTTGATGACACCTGAAGGGATGACCCTGAAACTCACCATGTAGTATAAGAACTCATTGGTCGCCTCGTTTCGGAAGATCACCTGAGTTCACAAGGAGAGTGGGAGGAAGCCAGGCAGAGTAGAGGGGTTAGCCGGGGGTCCTTCTCTCTGCGAGCAATGCCTGGGTACCAGGCTGACACGTACCTCCCAGCCTATCTGAATTCCTGCCAACCAGCCTTTCTCTTTAGGTATTCTGCTCTGGTTCCTCCCAGGTGAGAGTATATATTACATAACCTGAGTGTGCTTTAGAAGAGGCCAGAGCAGCACTGTGTAGTGCTGCAGGTGAAGGTGTCTGCACTGGCTCTGGAGAACAAGCGAGAACTCGAGAGAGGTTCATGCTGCAGTGGGTTACCCTGCTATTCCTGTTTCTGGAATTGTCAATAATAATAATAATATAATAACAGCATCTAACACTTACTGAATGATTAGTGTATGCCAGGCACTAGAAATACTCGTTTAATTCACACAATTTGTAAGTGACATTATTATTCCCCTCACCTTTTCTTTCTTTTTTTTTTTTTTGGAGGGCACAGCTCACAGTGGCCCATGAGAGGATCGAACCAGCAACTTTGGTGCTATTAGCACCACGCTCTAACCAACTGAGCTAACCAGCCACCCGACCCCCACCATTTTTTTTGAAGATGAAGACAATGAGCTTTAGCAACACGAAGTATCTTGCCTAGGGTCACATGCAGAGAAGTGTCAGAACCAGAATTTGAACCCAGGTTGGACTGATTCCACAGCTCACACTTGTAACTGAAGTATATTGTCCCCTCTGCTCTGCAACTGACTTGTTGTTGACAAGCTGCTCACCTGTTTAAATTCTTTTCCCAGATGACTGATGATGTTGAGCATCTTCTCAGGTGCATATTGGTCATTCATGTATCTCCTTCCATGAGGTAGTCTATTCACGTCTTGCCCCTTTTAATACTTTGGGTTGTTTATCTTATTGTTATTAGGTAGTAAGAGTTCTTTACATATCTGGCTTTTTACTTTCAACCTCTTCCTGTCTTTAGATTTAGAGTGCTTCTGAACCCTCTGCTTTTTCATTGGAGTGCCTAGTATTTTACATTTAAAAATAATTATTTATATGCTTGGGTTGAAGTCTACCCTCATGCTATTTCCTTTCCATTTGTCTCATTTTTCTCATTCCTCTGTTGTGACTTTCCTCCCTTCTGTTGGATCAATATGGAATCTTTTGGAATGTATTTTATTTCCTCTACTGGCTTTTTAGCTATATTTTTAAATAACAGATTTTTAATGGTTGCTCTAGAGCTGACAACATGAAGTTTTAACTTGTCAAAATTTAGAGTCAGTATTTTGTCACTTTCCACTTTACAACTGACCCTTTACGCTTCTACTCATACTTCCCACCTCACAAATGTAATTACCTTACTAACGTATAATTTCATTGACCTTTCCACCCCATCTGTACTTTTGACATCATATCTTTTTATTTCTATGTACATAAGAACATCCACTTTACAAGGTTAATTGCTATAAACTGTCATTTGCCTTTTAAAGTTATAAGAAGAAAAACAGAGTTTAATATTTACCTGTTTATTTACCATGTTTAGTTCTCTTCTTTCCTTCCAGAAGACCCAAGTTTCCATCCAGTATCGTTTCCCTCCAGACTGAAGAATACCTATTAGTACTGTAATAATGCTATGCAGTCTCTAAGGCAAATCTGCTTGTAATGAATTCTCTCATGGCCCTTTATCTGAAAATGTCTATTTGACTGTCAGTTTTAATAGGATATTTTCAGTGGATAAAGGACTCTAGGTTGATAGTTTCTTTTTCTTCCTGCGCTTTGCAGATGGCTTCCATTATATCTGAAGAAAAGTCAGTGGTCATTCTAATTGCTCATCTCCCTGCTATGTAATTGATTTTTAAAACCTGGTTGTTTCAAGCTTTTCTCTTTCTCTTTTGTTTTCAACAGTTTTACTATGGGGTGTGCAGGCATGGTTTTCTTTGTATTTCTCCTGCTTGAGCTTTGCCAAGTTTCTTGAATCTGTAAATCCCTTTTTTTTTCCCTTTTAAATCAAATCAGGGAAATTTTAGCAATTATTTTTTTCAAATAATTTTCTGCCCATTCTCAGTTTCTTCTCTTTGGGGACTCATATTTCTCACATGTTAGACCATTTTATATTTTCTGACAGTTTCCTGAGGCTCTGGTTGTTTTTCTTCAATCTTTTTTCTCTCTGTTCTCCAGGCTGGAAACATTCCATTGATTTGTTTCAAGTTCAATGAATCTTCTCACATCTCCAATCTGCTGTTAAGCACATCCAATGAATTTTTCATTTCACTTTATTGTACTTTTCAGTTATAGCCTATCCATTTGGTTCTTGTTCATAGTTTTTATTTCTCTGCTGAGATTCTTTATCAGCCCACTCATTAAGGCCATATTTTACTTATTTATTAACCTCGTAGCAGCTGCTCTCTGGTAAATCTCATGTACTCTCTTCCCATGCATATGCAGTCCAACCTTCAGCCAAGGACTTCGTGGGGAACTCCCATATAGACTTTTGTTCTCCCACCCACTCCGTATCCTGCTCCCTCCTCTCTGGTGCTCTATCTACCAAGTAGAGACCAGCTGTTTCAGCTACATCAAACTCTGATTTCTGTCTCTCAGTTCACCGGGGCTGCTGTACTTTGCTCAAACTCTAGATTACTGTACTGTGGTCAGGAAATTGTCCCGAGGCAGAGAGCCAGGGCAATCATGAGGACTCATAAGTTTCCTTCTGTTTGATGAACTGCAGTATTGTGTTGCCTGTTGTCCAATGACTGAGAACTTGCCTCGGATATTTTGTCCAGTTTTATGGTTTTTTTTTTTTTTTTTTTTTTTTTTATGTTGGGAGGACTAGCTACTCCATCATAACCAAAAGTGTTTTTGATTAAAAAAAACTTTTCTGTTGTTATTGTTAATTTTAATGCATTTACCGTAAAGAGATTCTGTGATCTGGTTCATTGTCCTTTTTACTCAAGTCTTTATACTTACATTTTAATACATATCTTTATTTATATCTGTTCACATCTATGGTTTATGAATATCTCTGTTCTCTCCCTAACCTTCTCTATGAAAAAATATCTCTTATTTCCCCATTTGCTTCCAACTGAGTGAGAAAAATTTTTTCATTGCCTTATTTTATTCCTCCCCTTGTTACTTCCTATCTTGAGGTCATCTGAAATATTTCAGATTGCCTTCCAACAATTATTTTAAATTACCTATCAGTTTAGTTTATGAGACAGGCATATTAATCAACTAAGCTATGGAGGCAGCAGCCTATCAATTTAGTTTAGAGTCTCTTGGATTCATTTAACTGTTTTTGAAATTTTGCTAATTTAAAAAGTTTTAATTTTGTAGTACTTCTTTCAGTCAGGGATTGTGTATATGGGTGAATTACTTTGAGTCCTTGCATGTTTAAAAATGTCTTTATTTTGCCCTTATAATAGTTTTGTCTGGAGAAAGAGTTTTAGACTGAAAATCATTTTAAATAGTTTGAATAACTTGCTCCATTTCTTTTTGTATTTCTCCACGAGAAATCAGATGTTATTATGATTATTACTTCCTTTTATTTTCTCTAGAATCATTCAGGACTTTTCTCTTTCACCCCAGTTTTCTGAAATTTTGTTCTCACGTATTTAGATGTGAGTGTTCTTTCATTCAACTAGTTTGGCAACTTGGTGTAGCCCTTCAATTAGAAGACTCAATCTTCCTCCAATAGCCCTGGAAATTTTTATCCAATTATTTTCTTCCTTCTATTATCTTGTTTTTCTGTTTCAGAAGCTCCTGTGAGATGGATATTAACACTTCTTGATTTATAGTTTATGTCTCATCTTTTCTTTCTTTTTTTAAAAACAGCTCTATTGAGATACAATTTACATTCCATACAATTCACCCATTTAAAGTGTACATTTCAGTGGCTTTTAGTATATTCACAAGGCACTTATCTCATTTTGTAACTACACATTTATAGTTCAATTATTTGATTTAGAACATTTCATCTTCCCAAAAAGAAACCATATTAATGGGTATTAACAATCATTCCTTATTTCCTCCTAACCCATCCCATCTAGCCCTAGGCACCACTATTTTTCATTTCTTTAGACTTGTCTATTCTGGACATTTCATGTAAATGAAATTATACCACGTGTGGCCATTTGTGACTGGCTTTGTTCACTTAGCACATATGTTTCCAGATTCATCCAGGTATCAGTACTTCATTTCCATTTCTTTGTATTGCCAAATAATCTTCCATTGTATTTATCTATTCATCAGTTGATGGACATTTGGGTTGTTTCCATTTTTTGGGTCTTACGAGTAATGTTACCATGAACATTTATGTACAGGTTTTTGTGTGGACATATGTTTTCATTTATCTTGAGTATATACCTAGGAATGAAATTGGTGAATCATACATATGGTAACTCTATGTTTACCATTTGAAGAACTGCCAGACTGCTTTCCAAAGCAGCTGTAACATTTATACTCTCACCAGCAATGGATCCAACTTCATCCATGCCCTCGCCAACACTTGTTATTATTTCCTTTCATTCTTGACATTTCTTCATGCTAATGTGCTAAAAAAGTCTGGTGATATTACTCAGCTCCATCTCCTAACTTACTAGTAATGTCTTCCTCAGAATCCATTACACTTTAGGCTTCATCTATGGTTTTTTATTCAAAATATTCTATTTTTCATTTCCAGGATCTCTAATGGATTCTCTTCCACAACAGCCTGTTTCTTATTTCATGGGTATGATTACCTTCTTTTATTCTCTTGAGGATATTGATAATATTCACTGAAAGCCCTCTTCTCTTTGCTTTAATGACTCTTTTATCTCAGGAGTCTTATTTGTTGAGCTGGTTATTTCTATTTTATGGTGGCTTTTTCCCTTCAGATGGTCTGTGATTCCTTGATTCTAAGGTTCTCCGTTAGCCTGTTTGTGAATGTGATCTGAGCGGTGCAGCCTACCTCAGGAATTGCTGGAGAGGAGATGACATACTGCAGCGTGGATTTTGCCAGTATCTCTTCTGGAGGGGGGGAAATGTGTTCTAGATTCTATTTTTTCACTTTAAAATCTTTCCCTAGGCAATTCCATTCTCCATCATAGCTTTAAATACTATCGATAAATGGGTAATTCCCATATATTATCTTCAGCTCTGACTTTTCGTATGAGCCACTGATCCATATATGCTCATTTCCTTCAAAACACTTACCTCATTTTGTAATTATACATTCATAATGCAGTTACTTGACTAATGTCCATCTCTGTCACTGGACTGGGTATTTCATGAGAAAAGGGGCTGTGTCGAGTTTTGATCATCGCTGTGTTTCCAGCCCATAGTAGCTGGCATATATGCTCAGTAGGTACTTATTGAACTAATTAGCTCTTGCGGTGTCTTGGAGTAGATGGCTCTGAGTTGAATCCTGGCTCTGACCTTACTAGCTACGTGTGTTGTATGCTCAGCACAATGCTGGACACTGTATAAACACTCGGAAAATGGGATATTTTGTTATCATTTTTGTCTGGTATTTGCTGGTCCAGTGTTACCTACTGCATAAGGATTTTCAGGATTCTGTTGCCTTGGAGGCTTGGCATGGCTCTACATGATGGCTGGCTGGCCTTGCAGTCTGGTCTCACCTTAAAGAGGTGGGGAATTCTGAATGCCTTTGCCAGGTCAGCCCAACAGGATAAGCATAGGCTGGCTGTGCAGGACAGCTTTCCTCCCTAACACCAGGATTGTCAACCTGAGGTCAAACCTCCAGGGTTCCAGGGCAGTGCCTTTGATATGTGGATACCTTTGCACTGTATAGTCCTTCCTTGTAGGAAAAGAAGTTCAGCTGGTAGTCTTTCTTGGAGCCAGACAATACATCAATGTAATCAAGGCCCTTTAAGGTGACAGTTAGGTCTGGCTTCTCTGGTTTCAGCATTTCCACAATGACCCGGAATCTGGGGGAGCACAGGAACACAGGAAGAGCAGATAGAGAAAATTACATTGTTTGCCCAAAGGAGAGAAGGAAAGGTGCTATTTATTCTACTCTTGATTTTATGGAAACCACACGGGTCCAGGGTTGTAGCCTTCACTCTGTCACTAACAATAACAGCCACGACCATTTACCGACCACCTATTCTGTGCCAGCTACTGAGTCAGTACTTTGCATGTGTCATAGGCTTTGAACCCCGAGTAGTGAGTGATATGAGGTACATACTTGTATCGTTACCATCTCAATTTTACTAATGAGGAAATATGGCCAAGGGAAGGTAACATGCTCAGGTAACATGACTAGTTATTGCAGAACTAGGATTCAAACTTAGGTCTGAGCCTTTATCCACATTGCTGAGCAGGCGGCCTTCTCCTCCCTGCCTTGGGCTCCTAACAGAAGAGGACTAGGCTGGTTGGCCTCAAGCTCTAGTCTTCGCATTCTACTTTACTCCCACTGCAAGTACAGGATCCAAGGGACATTCTTCTCTGGCCAGTGGCTTAGGTGGTAAGACAGAGTACTCAATAATAACCACCATGATTATTGTTAGGATAGTAGTAATACCAGCTAATATTTGTTGAGCACTTATTTTGTGCCAGGCACTGTCTTAGGAGATTTACGAGTAATCAGCCATTCATAGATAGCACTGACGAGGAGACTCTGGAAGCTTAGAGTGCAGGCAAAGCTGGGCCACATCAGGGAACGTACACTCTTCCAGCCAATGTCCGCCAGGGACCCTGACCCGGGGAAGGGCCAGGCTGGACAATGGAGGTCCTCCCTCTGTCTCCCTGACTCCACCCCCTTGGCCCACTCCCTCACCTCTGGGGCTTGTTTAGCCAATTGTTGATGGGTAGGAGCTCAGTGTAAGGTGTCTTACATGGCACCTCGCGGGAGATAATGGCCACAGCTTTGGGGAGCTCGGAAGTCCCTTGCAGTGCATACAGCCAGCCGGTCCCATCTGGGAGTGCGAAGAACAGGGTGCCCTAAGGAGAGGGAGAAATGCCATCAGAATGACCCAGAGACACCTTTAGTAGGGATCTCTCAGGCCTGGTAGTGACACGGGATTACTGGAGGCTCTGCAAATAAGCATAACCTGCTTCTGGAAAGCAGGTTGGTAATGTGTTTGAAGAGCTATAAAAATGTTCATATGTATTTGAACCAGGAATTGTACCTAAGGGAACATATTGAAGAAAAATCCCTCTAGAGGAGAAAGTTACATATATATGTACACATATATATTAGAACCGTTATAATATGAAAATTTGGAGATAACTTAAACATTCAACAACTGGATAATGTTAAATAAATTATGGGAACTCTCATTCAATGAAATATTTAAAATGATTATCACGAAGAGTATCTAGTTAAATAGAAAAATTCTCATGATATAATGTAAAGTGAAAATAAACAGAATGAAAAATCAAGTATGCTATGATGGCAGCCAAGGCTGTATCTGAATAAGGATTGGTAGTGAAGATACGAGAAGATAAGGTGGAAGATTATAGCTTATTTTTTGATTTTTATTACAGTCACTCTGATGTTATTTCTGCAATTAAGTTAAATATTAATTTCCTGATGCTTATTCCAAGACTTCATTTCAGAACTGAGCCTCTGGTTCCAAGAGAATACCCTATACATGAAAACATATGGACAAAAAGGAAAGCTTTGAACTTGATCATCTGCATGATTCCCCATTGTTCCAACATGGTTTTTGGGGTCCCCTCTTGTTCTAACATTGTCTGAGCTGCCAAACTGTCTCCTAACCTCTCTCATACAACTCTGCCCTCCAGCCGTGCCAGGAAACTGATGAAGGGGAAGGGAGCTCGGCCTACCTGATGCTTGCGGTTCTCCACGTTCATGGTACGGGGCCTGTATGTAATCTCGTAGGGCTTGTTTTGCTGATGAGGCTCCAGAGTGATGAACTCGGGCCCCTCCCAGTGCTCACCCTCAAAGATGGGGTGCAGATTCCAGGTCTGGTTGGTGCGGTTTGAAAGCAGGATGGTCTGTGTGTGCTTGGAGCGCACCTGGCAGGTGAAATTTACCACCTGGAAGAAAACAGGCACCTTAAACAAGCAGTGGAATTTACAAATCTGGAGTTCAAGTCAAGGTTCAGGCTGGTGATACACATTTGGGAGTTGTCAGTGTAGTGGGTGAGATTATCAGGTAGTAAGTGTATTGCGAAAAGAGAAGGAATTTAAGGACTAATTCCTGACTGGTATACTTCAGTGTTAAGAAGAACCAGAAGAAGAGATGAGAGGAGCAGATAATCAGGTAGGAGGAGAATCAGGAGAGAGGAGTATCCTGGAAACCGTGTGAAGGAACTGTTTAAAAGAGGAAGTACTTGTTCAAGGTGTCAGATGCTACACCAGTAGGTCAAGTGAGATGAGAGGTGACAACTGCCATTGACCGTAGTAATGGGGACCAATGTGGTATTAGTGTAAAGAGAGTCACATAGATCAGTGGACACGAGTAGAGTTCAGCAATAGACTCACATATGTATGATCAATTAGTTTTTGACCACAATGCAAAGGACATTCAGTGAGAAAGGATAATCTTTTCAACAAATGGTGCTAGAACAATTGGCTATCCATATACAAAAACAAACAAACAACAAATAAATAAATTGAATTTTGATCCATGTTTTGCATTACAAAAATTAACTCTAAGCAGACTGAAGATCTAAATGTAAAACTTGTGTCCTGAATATATAAAGAACTCTCAAAACTCAGTAATAACAAAACGACCCAATTAGAAATAGAAGATTTGGACACTTCAACAAAGGATATATATGGATGACAAGTACCTGAAAATATTCTCAGCATCATTAGTCATTAGGTACTTATTAGAGCTGCCATCGATATATTAGGAAAATGCAAATTAAAAATCACAATGAAGGAGGAAAAAACACACAAAAAAAGAAAGAAAAAAATGGAAAAAAGAGAAAAAAATCACAATGAAATATCTCTGCATACCTTTTAGAATGACTGAAATTAAAAAACAACAATACACTATATCAAGCGTTGGGAAGGACGTGATGCAAGTAGAAATGTCAGACATTGCTGGTGGGAATGTAAAATGATACAACCACTTTGGAAATGAGTGGTTTCCAAACCAGCCATTCCGCTCCTAGACATTTACCCAAGAAAATGAAAACAGAGGTTCATGCCAAGATTTGCCCATACATGTTCATAGCATACTGTATTATTCCATTTACATAACAAAATTATAGAGATGGAGATCACGTGTCATTTTTACCATAACTAATGTCAGGAACACAGCTGACAGTGCACCATTAGGTTTCTAGGAACAAACCTGGCAGAGGGTTAAGCCAAGATCATTTTTAAAAAGATAAAAAACATAGTAAAGTGCTCATACTCCACCCACAACTTATAATAGTACTTGATCTAGCCAGAGATGTCAGTGCAGGTTTCCTTGAGAATGTGATGCCTGAGTTGAGAGCTAAAGAATGAACAGGAATTAACTAAATTAAGAGGGGAAAATGAATATTCCAGCACTGGGGCTAACGTGTGCAAAGGCCCTATAGGGGTGGGACCAGGTTTGAATGTTTGATGGGGGCACCGAGGACTGTTTGAACAGAGCCAAATGTTTCTGGAAGGCTGGCTGAGTTTACTTGTGGGGCGTGCTAGGCCCACTCTGGCCGCTGGCCCATTTGTGGGCAGCACTTACTGACCTCTTTTACTGCAGGTTGTCCCACACAGACTCCAGAGAGGGTAAGGCTCAGAGGACTGCCTCCCTGGATGAAGCAGAGCAAATTTTTGTAGAGACTCTCCTTGCCCACCTCGGTGGGACGGAAGATCACTTCGAAAGAAACCTCCATGCCTGCAGTGATATAGCCTTCTTTTGGGCTGATGGAGAAATGAGGCTCAAATTTTCTGACATCCCATTTAAACCTTTTCCAAGACAAAAGGAGACAAGGAAGATAGTTTACTAGTATCCTGGGGGTGTCCACAATGCTGCTGAGAATGAGACTTTGCCTGGGTTTTTAACTTAGAGGTTCACCCACTCTTATGAACTCCATGGGACCTGGGAGGAGAAAGATGGTCACATAAAGCAGAGGCAGGTAGGGGCAAGGATCAGCTCACTCCTGGGTATGTTGACTCGGCTCCCTCTCAGAGCTGAGCAGGGTGGGAAGTGGCTGCATCTTATCTTATTGCCCGTAGTGACACATTGGGGTACATACACACAAATGTGCTTACACGTGTGTACCCAAGGTCGCACAGCTAGCAAGTGGCTGAGCTAGGACTAGAACCCTCCTGAGACCATGGACTTCACCACTCCCTGCACTGCCTCTCAGGCCAGATCCAGGAGGGCAGAGACCATCCCCTCACATGAGAGTTGCACTTGCTCTTGGTGGCATTGGGCTCTGATGGCCCTGTGTGGTCAGCCCTCTGTGGTCTGGCACTTGGCCAGGCAGGAGACAGGAGGCTGGACGGTGCAGACCAGTGCTGCCAGTGCCAGGGCTGCCACACCGCACCCTCGGCACCCTTCACACTGAGTCTGTGTGAAGGTGCTCCCTGTAGGTGTGCAGCCTGCAAGATATGGTCGTATGCCCAAGTAGAGCCGTGAGTGGACATGGCTAGCAAGAGGGAAGAACCTGGAAAGGAGAGCTGCATAGGTACACCTGGGTTCCAATCCCATCTTTCTCACTTCCTGGCTGCGCGACCTTGGACAAGTTGCCTGACCATACTGAGCCTCAACTTCATCTGTGAAATGAGGACTATATAGTACCTGCCTTAGAGGATCTGGGGATAATCAAATGGGATCTTATATGTAAGAATGCTCAGCATTGCATCTGCGCATTGTAAGTTCTTGCTAAATGCAGGATTTTGGAAAAGTTACTTAATCTCTTTATACCTCAGTTTCCTCATCTGTAAAATGGATCATAGTATCATCTCAAAGGATTGTTGTTGGGATTAAATGAGATGAGCCATGTAAAGGGCATGAAACAGGCACTGAGCAAATGCTGTCTATTATATTAACTTCAGTAATCAAGGCAGCAGTGATCACCCGGGAGAGGCCACCACGGTCACATTTTGAGGGAAGGGAGGATATGGGAAGGAGGGGAAAGAAATCAAAAGGGGCCACACTTGTAAAACAAATGTCTAACTCAGATCTTGGGCCTGAGTGCTCTGCTCCAGCGCCTACCTTGCACCCATGTCGCCCGTATTCAACATGAGGATACGACGTGTGGCTTGCGTCTGATATATGACTGGCCCAAAGGCCAGATGCTCCTGGTCCAGGGAGATCTCCAGGGCCTGACAGCAGCCGCTGAGGATGAAGAGGGGGCGCAGGAGCCCCATGCTTTCCATGAACACTTCCTCGGAGAAGGGAGGGATACGCTTCTTTGGGGCAAAGGTGACTTCCAGCTTACGGGCTTCTTTGGGCTTCAGAGTGATGTTTTGGAAGGGTATCAAGGTGATGACCTGGACAAAATCACAGTGAGACTCAACAGCTGAGGGCCGGGGGGCTTCCGAGGCCTCCATTCCTGGAGGTCGTGATGCTGGGGCTGTAATAGCCTAGGGATCAAATCTCACGTGTGCCGTCTCGTCCCAGCTGTGTCATCTGTGATAAGTTACTTAAACATCCTGTAACTTGGATTCAGGTCACTGATATAAGATGTGTGGCACATTATAGGCATTCAATAAATGTTAATTCTTTTTCCAACCCCTTGTAAATAACACCTGCTCTCTAGTGGGGTAAATAGCAAGATTTAATAGAAAACACTCAGTGCTCCGGTGTGTTTTTGAGGAGCGCTCCCCAGGCTTGCTGTGTCCTCTGTTCCAGTGTGCTGGTTACAATGCAGATTTCTGGGTTCTGCCCCAGGCCAAGTGGATCAGTGTCCCTGGGGGAGCTTGGAACCTGCATTTTCAAAAGTGCCCTGAGTGACTCATGTATTCTAAAACATGAAAATCACTGTTTGAATTTGTATGGTCACCTCTTCCCTCTTTGTCCTGGTAAAAAACAAATCAACATTCACTTTAAGGCAGCAAACCCGTTTTCATCCTTGAGTTCCCTTTGGTACAGAGCGCTAAGCAGTCATCAACAGGGGGACTGAGGCAGCAGGAAGTGAGACATGGGCCGAGAAGCTGCCATAGGAAAGTGATCCTAGAGATTTCTCGGCCACAGTGATGCTGGAGACCAACCCCAGAGGGATGGTATCAGCACAGGTCACTCTGGAAGCTTGAGTCTGATCACTCGAAGAAGCAGAATGGGTACGGCCAAACAGTTAGGGGCCCTGACCACTGGAGCCGAGGACTTCAATTTGGATGAATGAGGAAAGGGAGGCTACAAGTTTGCCCTCTTACTCTGGATGGCAAAATGGGCAACGTGGGCTCCTGGGCTGAGACCCACCGGCCCTCATGCTTTGCTGGGCCTCTCACAGCTAAGTTTTCAGTATTCCCAGGTGATCCACAGCTCTCCTGCCACACTGAATCCCACCTACGTTTCCAAAAGCACTGACCCTTTCCAACCCATACAGCTTCGCATGCCAGAAACACCCTCCCCAGTCTGTCTGCCTGGAAGATGCTTCCTCAGCCTACAAAACTCAGTACAGATCTCTTGCCACTCTGAGGTCTTCCTCTTCTGAGCAGCCCCCTCCTGATTCTTTGGGAGGTAATTAGGTTTAGAAGAGGTCATAAGAGTGAGACCCTTGGGGCAACCAGATGGCTCAGTTGGTTAGAGCATGAGCTCGGAACAACCGGTTCAATTCCCTCATGGGATGGTGGGCTGCACCCTCTGCAACTAAAAACTGAAAACGGCCACTGGACTTGGAACTGAGCTGCGCCCTCCACAACTACACTGAAGGACAGAGACTTGGAGCTGATGGGTCCTGGAGAAACACACTGTTCCCCAATGAAAAAAGTTAAAAGAAAAAAAGAGTGGGACCCTCGTGATGGGACTAGCGGCCTTATACGAAGAGCTGGATCTTGCTTGCTCTCTGCTGCGTGAGCGCACACTGAGAAGGTGGCTGTCTAAAGCTAGGACAGCCCTCACCAGAAACTGACCCTGCTGGCACTCTGATATCAGAGCTCCAGCTTCCAGAAATGTGAGAAAATAAATGTCTGCTCTTTAAGCCACCTAGTCTCTGGTATTTTGTTATGGCAGCTCAAGCTGACTAAGACACACCTTTGTATTTCCAGCACCTAACACATATTTACTAGTAAATGTAAGAATGAATTGAATGAAGGGATGGATAAGTTCACGCTTGAAGTGAAATACACTTGGTTCATTTTCAAAGGGCCATCGAAATACGGATGACTGTAAGATGGGGAGCAGGCAGTCAGGACTGGTAGCTTCTCCATCCAGGCAACTCGAGCATGTGGATTTGGCAACAAGCATGTTTCTTTCACACAGCTGATGGGAGTGTAAGGGGAGACAGCCTTTCAGGGGCCAGATTGTCAATGTGCATTGAAACATACTCTTCCTTTTGATCCAAAAGCCCACCTGTAGGAATCTGTCTTAAGCAGAGAGTCAGGAATGGATATAAAAGTTTGGTTACATGGATATTAAAATATTGTTTATAATATAAAACATTAGAAAACCCGAAATGAGAGAAATAGAGAATTGGTCTACCTGCATTGTGGAGGTAGAAGGTAGAAATGAACATATGACATTGAATGTCATGGAACATGTTGATAACATATTCCTAGATGATTAAAGCAGGTTTCAAAAGAATATGAACATTGTAAAAGTCTATTTTCGTAAAAAAAGAAAAGTGTAGGAAAAACACTGGATAGGCACCCAAATGTGATTATTTCTGGGTATAAGATTATGGGCAAAATGTTTTCCTTTCTGATTTTCCGTATTTTTCAACTTTTCTGCAATGAAGATCTATGTATATTCATTAGACTCCAGATCCACTGAGTCCCCCGTCTCTTTCTCTTTCACTCTGTTGCCCTTAGACAGGTGTGTAGCCTCTCTAAGCTTTGGTTTCCATATATGTGAAATGAGAATAAAAGCATTAACTGTTTCTATGACTACACTGTTTCCATGACGATGATCAGCAGGGGCACATGGCAGGTGCCGGAGAACCATGAGCTGTTGGTGCTGCTAGCACAGTCATCAGTATCACTGGGGACCATGAAGAGGCCACTGGGAGCCCCGAGCACCCACCTTGGGTTCCTGGAGTTCTGGATTGGAGAACAGGACTGACTGGTTAAACGTGAGCTGGGCGTGGCTGTTGTTTACGATGGAAACCATTTTTTTCACAACCTGTCCTGGCAGGACAGCTCCTAACTTCACAATTCTGTTGGCTGGGTCTAGGACTGCTATCTGTGGGACAACAAAGAGAGCAGGGAAGGAGGGTTCATTAGTTAATGAGAAAAATAAATATGACACGTCCACCCTGGTGAGCTAAAGTAGTCCCTCTCTTTCAGTGTTCCGCATTCTTCACCATGGATGGCCATTCACTCACTCAATAAACATGTATGTGCATAAAATGCCCACTAAACAACTCATCTCACAATTACATAATTACAACAGGCTTAAGAGATGTGAAAGAAAAGCTCAGGGTACCTGGAGGGCATATTACAGGGGGCTGAGCTAGATTCTGGGTCTGGTGAGGCCCCCCTCCTAACCCGAGGAGGGCGTGTTTACACGGAGAGCTAAAGGAAGGGTAGGAGCTGGTCAGTTTGAGTTAGGGTGGGTGCGTGGGGGTGGGTGTTGGAGAACATCCTTGCGGAGGAGACACCTGTGGCAAGGCCCTGAGCTGAAGGGAGTGGCCCAGTGAAAGCCTGTGGCTGAGAGCGAGGGGGAGACTTGAGAAGATTAAGTTTGGAGGGGTGGTCAGGTTTTCTTCTGGGAGGAGTGGGAAGCCAGTGAAGCATGGAGTGACGCAATCAAATGTGTATTTTGTGAGACTGCTCAACTCACTCCTCTGTGGAGACGGACTGGAAGAGGGCAAGGAAGCCTGGAGGAATGAGAGATGATGGTGATTTGAACTAGAATGGTGGCAGTAGAGGCGGAAAAGTAGATACATTGCAAATCCACATCTAAAGCACTGAACAAAATGTTGGCCTGGATAAGGCTGAGCCTTGCCCTCCAGGATGGCAATGACACACAGTGAGTAGCACCCATGGTCACTGTCATTCGATCAGTCACTAACCTGCACCCTCTCCCTCCAACTATTGTGTTTCCCGAAAATAAGACCAGGTCTTATATTAATTTTTGCTCCAAAAGACACAGTAGGGCTTATGTTCAGGGGACGTCATCCTGAAAAATCATGCTAGGGCTTATTTTCCAGTTAGGTCTTATTTTCGGGAAACACGGTACTTTTATATCTGGCTCACATGTTTCCATTTTGTCTACAAAAGCAAGAGAGTCTCCAGTACCATCCTGCGAGCTCCTGGAGGTCAGAGAACATGTTTAAGTTATCTCTGAATTTCCCCAAAGCACCTAATACACATGGGTGCTGAATGAGTGAATGAATGAATGAACAAATTAATCAATCAATGACATCAGAGGACACCCTGTCACTGGCTTAAGCACAGATACACCAGATAGCATCTTCCTGTTGCTCCCTGGCTTGATAGGAAGACTGCCAGGAATACACCTCTCTCTTTTTGTCTTAGTGGCTGAAATGTCCCATGCATTCCTGAGAATCTTGGAAGGTCTTCAGTCTTCCATTAAATGCAAATACCCCCACCAGACAGACACCTTAAATGTTTACCAGACATGGGGAAGAAAGGGATTGCAGCAGGACTGGACCATTCCCTTTCTATTAGGAACACGCGGTTAGAAGGACTACCCTCAATCAAATATAATCCTGGGACCTGTGGCTGGCTGGAGAATGGTAATCACTGGTGTTAAGATGTTCCCTAACTGAAGAATATGTTTGCATACATTGTTTAAAACAAATCTTGCCTACTAAACCTGAAAACAAAACGCCCTAATGTGGGAGAAAAAGAACATGCTTGGGATCTTGCATCTGCTAATCTCAAATTTTCCAAGGAATAGAATGTTTCTCCAGTGCCTGTGAGTACTACTTGTATCCTTTGATATAGTAAAGAAGTTTAGCATTGATTAAAAGCTGTGATTCACTTGAGTCTGATTTGACAAGTCACCCCTCGATGGGATTGGCTGACTTCTGACAGAGCAGCGTGGGCGCAGAAGATGTGGAGAGGGGAGGACGGGTGTGTGGGCCCAGGTGGGCCAAGATGACTGGGAAAAGCAAGTAGAAGGGTGACAGTCTGAGGATCTCCCACACTTCTCTTACCTTCATTTCGGTGCCTTTCCCTTTGATTTCAACTACTTGTTGTGAGAGCCCATTGATTTCAAAGGGGATGAGTTCTCGATAATTGATGCTTTCTCGAGGGTAAAAGGTAATTGGAATCTCCAGTGTCTTGCCTGGCTTTATCACGTCAACACGGAAGTTCACCTCGAGGTAGTTGGTATTGGTGTACAAACAATCTATGCTGGAGAAAATCAGAAGGAAGGCGCGTTAGCTCTGAGAAGCCTGACCCAGAGGGCCTGATTCCATCCCCTTCTGTGTGCTGGGTCCTGTTAGGTCTCCTGCCCTGCTGTCCCAGAGTCATAGAATTTAAGGGCTGAAAGGACCTCAGCAATAATCCAGCCCACATTCTCCTGGGCATAGTTGTTACTTACCCTAAATCACACCCTGACATCCTGGCAGAACCAGGCCTCAAACTCAAAGTGCCATGACCCTTTAGCCCAGTACTCTTCTCACTCTATTCATTCGTTTTCTTGATAACGCAGTTCATGTTTTGTATCACTCGTAAGAGGGAAGTGCTTCCCGAAGTAATTGGGTGGCCAAACACAGTGCAGAGAGGCTAGAGTCAGATAGACAGGAGTTTGGATCCTGGTTCTAGCACTAGCTAGCCATGTGACCTCAGAAAAATTACTTAGCCCAAATGGTGACGAAGCCCAAATGGTTTCGAAGCCCAAATGGTTTCGGTTTCCTTATCTGTGAAATGAGGTTGTTATGAGGATTAAATGAGATAAAGTGACTAAAGCAGTTGTTAACCAGTCCACAGAGGAAACATTGCATAAAGGTGAGCTATTATTAGTCTTACTAGTTGCTTACCTAGAAGGGATCTGCAGAGATCACGTCCACCCTACTCCCCTGTGGGTCAGAGGCTCCTAGACCTCTCCATTACGACCTCTCCTTGTCCACCTTACAGTACTTAGAGCGGTATAGCTAGGCCAATAAATGGAGCTTAATGCCGAAAGCAAAGCAAGGCTCAGATTAAATTACATCATGCAATAAAGAGTGTAGGTAGATAAGATTTTTAATTAGTATTTAAAATTACATGACACTCTTGTAATATACTCAGGATAATCACCACCGCCATCACCACAGCAGCAGATAACAGTAATTGAGCATGTCCAATGTTCCAGGCCCTGTTCTAAGTACTATCTCTGGATGAACTAATTTAATCCTCCTAATAGCCCTATAGGGGAGGTACTATTATTATCCACCACTTCAGGCAAGGAGACAGAGGCACAGAGAGTTTAAAAAATTTGCCAAGGTCCCATAGCTAGGAAAGAGCTGGGATTTGAACTTAGACGTGTGTTACCCAATATGGTAGCCATTAGACACATGTGCTTGTTTAAATTAAAATTAAAATTAAATAAAATAAAAATTCAGTTCCTCAGTTGCACTAGCCACATTTCGAGTGCTCCATAGCCACTGATAGCTATCGGCTGCCATATTGAACAGAGCAGACACATAACATCGTCATCAAAGAAAGTTCTATCACATAGTATTAATCTAGAGAGCTTTAAATAAACACAGGTCCCTGGAGCTTCTGTCTTATTGGGTCTGTAATAGGGTCCAGAAACCTGGACTGGAACATTCTACACGGAGTTGGTGCAGAGAGGCTAGATTTGGATCAGAAGGCTTAGGCTCAGTATTGATCTACTATTTACTGTAAGGTGACTGCCCTGAGAAATTCACTTTTTAACTCTCCAAACTTCAGTTTCCACATCTGTTACATGGGGAAAATAAATAGAAGCCATCAAACCTCTCATCAGGTCATTTGGCATTGCCCTTCTCACTTCAAAAAGAGGATTTTTAGCAAAGTAGCTTGTGGTTATCCAAATATCAGTATTAGTGATGGGGAAAGGAGACTCAGGATTCATCCCCACCTGTGTTTGTCTCACTCCCATAATCCTTTTTCTGTCACGGCTGGACTTCATCTGTGTGAAGGTTGTAGGATCCACAGGGAGCTACAGAACCATCTGGAAGCTCTGGGAAGTCTGCTTACCTTACAGGCATTTCTTCCTTGTTGGTGATGACCAGGGTTTGTTTATATGGAGGCATCCCAGCTTGGTAGATGAAGCAGGTCCCAAAGTTGTAACTGGTGAAGGAGAAATGGATGGCGGGGCTCACGGCACAGCCTGAGAAGCTGCATGTAAATGTTGGACCATGGCTGATCTGTGGGGAGAGAATGGCAGTTGGAGTGTGATTAGGAGAAGTAGAAGAAAAGGGCCCTGAAGTCGTCAGGTGAGGGAGAGAGAAAATACAAGGTCCCAGGGTTTCATCTGCAGAGATTCTGATTCATAGGTTAGAAGTTTATTTGAGAAAAGCAAGATGGGCTACTCTGCAACCAGACACTACATGGGTTCTTGCTTTGTTCCTTCAAGCAATGATTCAGCTTGAAGGCAGATGGATGTGGCAGAGACTGTGACTTCCAAACACCCAATTCCTAAGGCTTTCTGATTAGCAGGACTCTGCTTGGTTATCAATGTGCCTAGGTAAAAATACTTGATTTCCCATTAAAAATTAAAAAAAATTAAATTTACTGAGGTAACATTAGTTAATAACATTATATAAATTTCAGGCATACAACTTTATAATACATCTGTATACTTTATTGTGTGCTCCCCATCTGAAGTCTAGTCTCCTTCTGTCACCTTGTATTTGACCTCCTTTACCCTCTTGGTCCTCCCCACTCTGGTAACCACCATTCTGTTGTCTGTATGCGTCTGTTTTTTTGTTCATTTGTATGTTTGTTCATTTGTTGCTTTTTGTTTTATATCCCACATATGAGTGAAATCATATGGTATCTAAGTGTCCTTCAGTGGATAGTTGGATAAAGAAGATGTGGTACATATGTACGATGGAATATTACTCAGCCATAAAATGGATGAAATATTGCCATTTGTGACAACATGGATGACATGAGCATATTATGCTAAGTGAAATGAGTCAGATGGAAAAGGACAAGAACCCTATGATTTTCCATTGTTCCTTGCAACTACGGGTAGCCATCAGATACAGCTCTGGTCATCAGGATGAAAACAGAAGGTGTCCCATTTTAAATAAAGAGTCAAAGACTTACCGGGAAAGTTTTTTGCCTTCAGGCCCTTCCCTTTATTTTCCCCCTGGAATGCAGACACAGAGCTGCAGGAGGGAGGGTCATCTTGTGACCAGAAGATGACAGGAATGAAGTCAAAGGTCAATATGCCAAGGGTGAAAGAATGTAAGAACAGAGTATGGGTTATCACCTGGACTCTCAACCACAAGATAATACAGACGCCCATTGGTACATGAACTTAATTTGCTCTTCAAAAACATAATATGAATGAGAGGAGGGTGAGGATAAGGAAGAAGGGGAAGGGATTAGAAAGCACAAATTGGTAGCTATAATATTGCCATAAGGATATGAAAGACAGTTTTGGGAACACAATCAATGTTGTAAAGATGTAAAAATCTTTACATTTTGTGGCTGATTCTCTGAAAGTGATTAAAATGTATCACCTTCAACTTTTCTGTCAATCAGAGTAGAAAGATCTATGGATCTATGACGTGTTGTTTCTTTTTGCTGTAAGAAATGAAAGTTCTGAAAAAGACAGGTCTCAAAAGGGATGGGACTCTTTTGAGGCCACATGCCTAGAATTTCTCAGGGAAGATGGTTGCAACTCAGCCACTGAGGTTCAGGCTAGCAGTTTTAAAGTTTTGTCTTATTTTTAGACTCTGTTATGATTTTTTTTAAGTTTATTGGGGCGACAATTGTTAGTCAAGTTACATAGGTTGCTGGTGTACGATTCTGTAATACATTATCTATATATCACATTGTGTGTTCACCACCCAGAGTCAGTTCTCCTTCCATCACCATATATTTGATCCCTACTTTATTATGATTTAATTTCCATCTACATTATGGAATGGCCAGCAACTCAGCTTGGGTTTCAATTGTTTTACCCCGTTTCTCTATCAATCAACTTCTTAAGGATTTCAATAAAGATAATCTCTTTTCATTTAATTGTTTCTTTTGTTGTGCAGAAGCTTTTTAGTTTGAGGCAGTCCCACTTTTTTATTTTGTTTTTGTTGCCTGTGCTTTTGGTGTCAAATCCATGAAATTATTGCCAAGATCAATGTCACGAAGATTTCCCCCTAAGTTTTCTTCTAGGAATTTTGCAGTTTCAGGTCTTATGTTTAAATCTTTAATCCATTTTGAGTTGATTTTTGTGTATGGGTTGTAAAGGAGTCCAATTTCATTCTTTTGCATGTGGATGTCTGGATGTCCACTTTTCCTGACACCATTTGTTGAAAAGCCTATCTTTTCCCCGTTGTGTATACTTGGCACCCTTGTCAAAGTTCAGTTGACTTATATGTGTGGATTTATTTCTGGTCTCTCTATTCTGTTCCATTGATCTATACATCTGTTTTTATGCCAGTACTATACTATTTTGATTACTGTAGATTTGTAATATATTTTGAAATCAGGAAATGTGATGCCTCTAGTCTTGCTCTTTTTTCTTAGGATTGAATTGGCTATTTGTGGTCTTTCGTGGTTCCATATGAGTTGTGGAATTGCTTTTTCTATATACGCGTATGTAAAAAAATGCTATTGGGATTTTGATTGGGATTGCATTAAATGAGTACTATGGACATTTTAATAATATTAAATCTTCCAATCTGTGAACACAGGATATCTTTCCATTTGTGTCTTTAATTTCTGTCATCAACATTTTATTGCTTCCAATATACAAGTTTTCCATCACCTTATTTAAGTTTATTCCTATTTTATTCTTATTTTAGTGTTATTGTAAATGGGATTGTTTTCATAATTTCCTTTTCAGATAGTTCATTGTTAGTGTATAGAAGAGCAACTAATTTTTGTGTGCTGATTTTGTATCCTGCAACTTTGCTGAATTAGTTTATTAGCTCTAACATATTTTTTAAAATGGAGTCTTTAGTATTTTCTATGTATAAAATCATGGTGTCTGCAAACAAGGACAATTTTACTTCTTCTTTTCAGATTTGGATGCCTTTTACTTCTTTTTCTTGCCTAACTACTCTGGCTAGGACTTCTAGTACTATGCAGAATAGAAATGGCAAGAGTGGTATCCTTGCCTTGTTCTTGACCCTAGAGGAAAGGCTTTCAGTGTTTCACGGTTGAGTATGATGTTAGCTGTGAGCTTTTCTTATATGGTCTTTATCACTATGTTGAGGTATTTTCCTTCTATTCCCACTTTGTTGAGAGTTTTTTTTTTTTAATCATGAAAGGGTGTTGAAATTGGTCAAATGTTTTTTCTGCATCTGTTGAGATGATCATGTAATGTTTGTCCTTTATCCTGTTAATATGTTGTATCGTATTAATTGATTTTCATATGTTGAACCATCCTTGCACCCTCGGGATAAAGGTCATTGTTTATGATCCCTTTAACCAGCTGTTGGTTTGGTTTTCCTAGTATTTTGTTAAGGATTTTTGCATCTATATTCATCAGGGATATTGGTCTGTAGTTTTCTTCATTGTGGTGTCTTTGTTTGGCTTTGGTATCCAAAAGAATTGAAATCAGGTTGTTGAAAAAATATTAATACTCCCATGTCCATTGTAGCACTATTCACATAATGAAGATGTGGAAACTTTCTCAATGTCTATTGACAGATGAATATAGAAACTGTGGTGTGTGTGTGTCTACACACACAATGCAATATTATTCAGCTTTAAGAAAAAGAAAGAAATTCTACAATATGTGGATGAATCTTGAGGATATTATGCTAAATGAAATAAACTAGTCACAGGTTAATACTGCATGATTCCACTTATGTGAGGTATCTAAAATAGTTAAGTTCATAGAATCAAAGGGTGCAATGGTGGTTCTCAGGGACTATGGGAGTAAGGAGTAAAGAGGAAGTTATTAAAGTTTCAGTTAAACAGATGAATAAGCTCTAGAGAGCTGCTGTACAGCACTGAGCCTATAGTTAACAATAATGTATTGTACACTTAAAAATTTGTTAAGAGAGTAGATCTCATAGTAAGTGTTTTTACCACACATACAAAAAAATGTTCAAAACTGCACTAAAAATGTAAATATAAATAAGAAAATCTAGAATCTGGAAAACAAAAGCAAAAATCAGTTCACCATGAAAAATACTCTAGCTTCAACAGTTGGGGTTTTGTTTTAAAATTTTTGTCTTGGTTTTTCTTTGTTTATTTTGTTCATTTCAACATAAGAGTAAAACTTTATATTATATATGTTATCTGAGCTCCAAACTAGTCTTAGAAATATTTTCTAAAAAGCTCGATTAATTTTATGTAAACACAGAAACAAACTATTTCCTCTGGAATTATTTTGTAAAATATCTTTAACGTATCTGCTTGAAGAAAAACCTAATTATTACTCAATAGCTTTTTCAAATTCTTATTGGTAGCATATATTTAACAATTTTGGTAAAAATGAAAAGATGTTGAATGTTGCATCATCTGTGAAAATTCAATGTAAGCTTTTAAATAAATTAATCATTTAAAGAAAAATAGTCTCTTACGCTAGGCATCCCAAATTTTCTTACTTAATTCCATTGTTGAAGAACAAACTTTGTATGATGTCAATCTTTCAAAGTTTTTTGAGGTTTGTTTCATGGCCTAATATGTGGTTTATCCTGGAGAATGTTGCATGTGCAGTTGAGAGGACTGTGCATTCTGCTGTTGTTGAAGTGTTCTCTAGATGTCTTTTAGATATAGTTCATTTACAGTGTTGTTCACGTCTTTTATTTCATTGCTGATCTTCTATCTGGTTGTTCTATCCATTATAGTAAATTGGGTACTGAAATCCCCAACAATGATTGTTGAATAATCTTTCTCCCTTTAATTCTGTCAGTTTTGCTTTTGGGGCTCTGTTTATAATTGCTATGTCTTCTTGATGAATTGACTCTTACTATTACAAAATGTTCTTTTTTGTCTCTAGTAATAATTTCTGTCTGGTAGTTGATTTTGTCTGATAGTGTAACCGTATGCTGATTTTCACTTTGATTGCAGAGTTGTTGGTTTTCAAGGCTACTGCAGAGCTGGGAGAGGGGGTAGGGTAAGTTAAGATAACACAGAGCTTGCTGTTCTTACAGATATTCAGCCATTTTTCTTGAATAAATGCTCCTAGGAATGTTGCAAGCCTGTGGTTAGTTTCAAGAGTTCTGGGGAGGCTTCTTTGAGCTCGCTGAGTAGGCACCATGAGCAAAGCTCACCTTCCCAAGTTGAAAAAAAATTATGGACAAGAAGTTATCGTTGAAATTAAATGGTGGCAGACAGGTCCAAGGAAAATTATGGCGATTTGATTTCTTTACGAATCTTGTTAGATGAATGTGTGGAGATAGCAACTAGGGGGCAACAGAACAATATTGGAACGATGGTAATTTGAAGAAATAGTATCATCATGTTAGAAGCCTTGGAACGAGTATAAAGAATGGCTCTGTTCACCAGAGAAATTAACTGCTTCCATATGTCCCCTTGCCACAGTTGCTGTTTTACTACAGTATAAAAATTGAGTCATGTACATTGTCTTGTTGACCGTTTTTGTTAAATAAACTCTTGCAATTAAAAAACAGAAAAAGTTCTGAAAAAGTTGATTTTGACAGGTTTTGCCAGATATCTCATTGCTGCAAAGGAAGAGCTTTTCAGAGGTCCTTCTTTGGCATTCCTGCTGACATCACAATTTCTTGGTTTTTTTATTCAATAACTTATCTTGGAAAATGTACATATTCTCTCTCTCTCTCATCTATCTGTTATTTATTTTAAATTTAATGGCTGCATGATATTCCACTGCATGGATGGTCAACTGCTTTTCAACTGATAGTTACTCACCAGGCACCGCAACCATGGTTGAGGCTATTACGGTAGAAATAGTGAGACTATCTCCAACACAACCACTCTCCAGGAGTTTCTGGAAGGGTGGAGAAGACCAGGAACACACAGGAGAATTAATCTCTCAGGATAGAATGGGAGTACTTCCAGTGTTGGACCATGTTAAATGATCTCACCTTGATTCTGAGTTCCAGGCCCTTCAAGACACACTTTTTCAATGGTTGGAAAGACAGGGCAGCATGTGCACTCAGTCCCACGTCCACACTGCCATTAATGGGTGAAAATGCCAAGTATTGCAGCAGGGCTTTGGGGCCGGATAACTCTGCATGGAAGCTAAAGCTGAACTTTCCAGTGTTGATAAAGGTGAATTCACACTGGACACATTCATTCAACTCCACCTGAGAGAAGAGAACAGAGCAGTATATTGAGTGAATGCAAACTATGGTTCCCTTTTCTGGGATCAGGGTAAGTAACATGTTGGGGGAAAATATCTTTTTGGGAAATAGGAATGGCAGGTGATGTTAGTGAGTTGCATATCATTAGATTAATGGGGTCACATATTCCATCAAGAGCTATTGAGTATTGGGGCCCCTCACATCTGACGGATAAGATTGCAATTTCATTCTTATACCTCCCTTGGTAGCCAAACATTCTTCCTGTATGTTTAACACAAACATTCTTCCCCTTTCCTACCATCTCTCCACCCACGAAAAATAAAAGCTTTCACATCAGAGCTGTACACATTCTGAAGCTGGAGCTGCTCCTGGCATGTTTCTGTTCTCCTGGTCTTCCTGGTATTTGAAACAGAGAGATCCAGCTAATATTCACTAGTACTACTTTTCCCAGCCAGTGTGGAAACCAAGAAGGAGCAAGGCTCTCTCACAGTTTTACCTCATAGAAATTGACAATGGTGGTCTGGTTGGGAGTCAGGAGAGTGACTGAACCAGTCCTATCTTTGCATTTGATCACTGCATTCATAGTGTAGCCCTCGGCCTTGATATTTAAGGTCAAAGGGTGGGCTTTGTTTTTCACATTGCAGATCAAATTAAAGTTCAGATCTCCTTCTTGCTTTGGTGTTATGAAAATATCAATTGGTAACCTGGTGGGGGAAGAAGACAGCAGATTAGCTGACTAGGCCAACAGTTAAGACCGGCTAAATAATATGAGCTTGATGGATTAGCAGATACGCTATGAGGAAAAGGCATCAAAGCTCCAAATTATCATGAATTTTGAAGATTTGCAAGACACGGTAGGACACTGCCTTTATGGGTTCGCTAATACAGTAGATAGTAAGGAAAATAATATAAATATAAGAGAAAATATTAAAAACAGGACTCAAAATTCTCAATACTCCACAATTCATTAGGAAAATAAAAAACAGGAAGTAGGACAGAGATAGAACTGTTAATATCTAAATTTTAGAGATGGAAGACTAGAAATGTGGCTCTGTGAGGGAAAGTGATTCTCCTGGCTGGCAGGCCTGGGGCTCCTGCCATGTTGAGAGGGTGCAGTCCTGGGGGCTTTCCTTTGTCCTCACCTGGACTGTGGTGGGAGCCAGCCTTCCATGGGACATATGACCAGGCTGTCACTGAAACCTTCAGAATATCGGGAGTTGTCCTGGAAGGCAAAATGGAAGCCCTGCTCTTCCCTGTTGATGATCTGCACGTTCTCCCTGGCTTCTCTGCCTGAGGAGGAAACACCAGCCCTCAGTGGAAGCTCGTGCCTGTTCCTGAAGTACCTCAGCAGACACTGCTCCACAAGCAAGAGGAAGCCTTAGAAGAGATTCTCTAACTTCTTTTCTCTCTTCTTCCAAGCTTCTCTGCCTTTGACTACCCCTCTTCCTTTGCTCTACAAGAGACCTTCCTCTCCTGGAGGGATTCCACCTCTCACTTCCGGAACTTTACTCCATGAATTGCCTGCTCCTGGTAGGTGGCTCCTCTGCCTCAGTTGCTGCTCTCCTGGAATTCTGGCAACACCATTTTTCCTCCTTGTTCCTTCAGACCCAATGTCTTCCTCCTTTTGTTAAGGGGAACTTTACCATCCCTGGTAGGCCCCTTAACTCTGCCTGAATCTCTGCATTGAACTCTTTAAATTAGACCTCAGGTATGTCATGAGTGTCCTGACAGGGCCATGACTAATCCATCTCTTAACGCTATTTTGCTTTTTCTTACTTTCCTTACCTATTACAGAGCATTTATTTTCCCACATAAACTTTCAAATCTTTTAGCCAATTCTCCCCCATCCCCTCAATCCTTTTGGGATGAAGTTTACCAGATTAAGCAAATAATTTTTTAGTAGAAGTATGTCTCAAATATCACATGGGACATACTTATGCTGACACACTTACACTAAAAATTATTCACTGTTACCTGAAATTCAAATTTAAGTGTGCGTCTGTATTTTATCTGGCAACCCTAGCTGGGATTCGAATTGGAACTTTTGGGAGAATTGACAAATATTCAGATTTTGTTTGGGGGCATTTCAATAAGATTTTATAGTTTACTTCATATAGGTCCCGTGCTTTTCTTATGTTTATCCTTAGATATTATATAGGTTTTGTCAATAGTGAACACAATTTTTTGTTTGTTTCTAGGCACTTACCACTAAGAGTAACTGTTGGTTTTTTACATACTTGTCTTGCATCTAGCCACTTACTAAATTATCTAGTAGTTTGTTATGCTTTTCTCTAGAGCCTCTTGAACTTTTCAATGTATGAAGTAATCAGCAATAGCCAAATGAGATAGTTTTGTCTCTTCTTCCCCCAATGTTTATGCCAATTATTTAATTTTCTTGTTTTATAGTATTTGCTAAAGTCACTAAGACAGTGTTCGATAATAATTGCCTAATTCCTGATTTTAATTGATGTGGTTTTAGTGGTTCATTATAAGATAACATTTGCCTCTTGATTTTGGTTAATCTTCTTTATTCAAGTGTTTTCCTCTATTCCTCTTTTCCTATTAGAGTTTTTACTGAGAATGTCTGCTAAATTTTAGCAATGACTTCAACAGGTATTAATGATTACATGTTTGTTTTTCTTTAATCTGTTAATATAATGATTATACTTAAATATACCACCCTTGCATTCCTAGATTACATTCTGTTCGTCTTGCTGTTATTACTCTTATGATACATTTCTCATTTGTTCAAAACCTTACTAAACATCATAATCTCCCCGTCTACTTATATGTATCAGTATAAGATATTATGGAAATAATACAGATCAAACTGTTATAGGTTTTCTTTGATGGAAAGAGAAGGATGAGATAGAATGGGTGGGGAGAGATTATTACAGTTTTCCTTATACAATACCACATTGACTGGTTTATTATAAAGCATTACTTTTATAAATAAAAACTGAATTAATTACTAAAACTTTAGTAATTAACTCAGTTTTTCACACACACACACACACACACACACACACACACACACACACACACACAGGTGACAGATTCGTAGGGTTATAAGAAACCTGGCAGTATTTTCTTTTATTTCTTTCAGGTCTCTGCTCAAATGTCACCTTTCCACTGCCAACTGGCATTCTGTAACCCCTCTAACCTGCTTAACTCTTCTCTAGAACACTTTATCAATATCTGACATGCTATATATATTTTGCTTTTTTATTTTTTGGTAGTCTGCTTTCTATTCCTGGGATGTAAGCATCATGAAGGTAGGAACTTTGGCTTTATCCATTGCATTCCCAGCTCATGGAAGAGTGCCTAGGTAATACAAGGGGCCTGATAATATTTGTTGAACCAAATAAATACGTGAAAGGATGGTAGAGAAATCTGACATACAGCCCATAATCTGGGGGTACACGTGAGTAGGAGGGGACTGACATGAGGCTTTAGAAGTGAAGATAGTCAGTCTAGGCCCTGAAGGAATCTTCCAAGTAGAATCTGTAGTAAGGCTCCTAAATTTCCTTCAGTTATTAGTGTGTGGTTCAGAAGATACTTGATGGAAGTTAGACTGAGAGTAAATATTTTATGATTTTGTGAACAGTCAAAAAGGCCCTCTGACATGCTTCTAAATGGCACCAGGAAAAATCCCCCACCCAAGTCTGTTCCTGGAGCTCATTGCTGGTTGGTCCCACTCCCCTCCCCTGTATGTCACGCCAACTCTAAATATAAACCAACAGGCCAGCCTTACCGATGAGGAGACAACTGAAGTTGAGGTGTGACTTGTTCAGAATGATGAGGGGGTCAGAGGCTCTGCCTACCAGCAGGAAAGGGACTGTGATGTTGTGTTCGGGGATTAAGAAACTCCAGAATGCTTCTGTGATGTCCAGATGGAAAGGCGTGAACTGGAAGACAATCTAAGAAAACAGTTTGGAATAGTGTGGTAAGAGGCACTTCTGTTTACTTACCCTGTGGGCTCTTAGAGGCTTGTCAGCACTGGGATTAACGATGGAGGACATTACCAGGTCATCATTACCTTTCTACCCTCTCTGGAGGGCGTATAAGTTTGGTTGTTCCAGCAACATCAGTGTTTGTTTGCTCACGGGTCTTTCTAAGGGGTCGACCCCACCCACGGCTTCTGTTGGCTCAGCTATCATATTTCACACTATGGCTTTAGATGACATGTGGAAATGGAGAGATTCGGATAGAAATTCGGAATTTTAACTTTTCCCGAAAAGCTTGGGAGTTAGCAACCCTGGGTCCACTTGTCTGTGTGGTGGTCATTGGCCGGAGCACCATGGCCGGTCCGCTCTGGTATCCCGCAGTCCCTGCCATTGTCCCTTAGGCCTCTTCATTCCTTTGTATGACCTTCCCAAAAGCATCTGAATTTGTCATTTCTGTTTCATGGATTCGTTTCTGCCTCCAAGATCTAAGCAGGCCTTACAGGACATGGGCCTGTAGATCTGTTTTGGCCAGCAAGTTCATAGTTAAGTCTGACTCCCTAACCTGTATCACTGTGTAAACAGTAGGACACGGGACATGACTCCACTTTTCGGTTTTGCCCTTTGTCCGGACCAGGTAAAAACACATCTATGTCCTTTCACAGCCGTCAGTCCCTTGGACAAAAGCAACATTTTACTTCATGTTAAGACTCCTAGAGTCCCCAGGCATTGGTGCCAGTACTCCTTTCTTACTTTGATCATCTAAATTTTTAAAACTGCCAACCCTAGAGCCATGGCCAATCGCAAGAGCTCAGGTCTGTCTTGTGCACAAGGATGGCTTATAGTAGCCACTCAAGAAATACTTGTTGATGGATGTACCCTTAGGCTGTCCCCCCTAACTCTATCTCTATACCCCTAACCTGCTATGCAGAGATGGATAGAATGATTAATGCCCTGGGTCGAGTGGTCCTCATTCACACACACACACCTCAGCTTTCTTTTCAGGGTGGATGAAGCCTTTCTTTGTAAGGCATGTGAAGGCTGGAGGGTTCTGGAGACTTTCAGTTTCTTCAGAGATCCAGCAGAAGGAATAGAGGCTAGTGGTCGGGTTCAGGATTGTAAAAGTCCTGGCCAAGGGGGAAGAATTGATAGCAGAGAGTAAGAGGGTTGAGGATTAAGAGAAACTTTCTTAGGACCTGCCCTAGCACCATCCTCCTACATGGGAATCAGAACTGTTCCAGATACTTTGTTACTGTAGAAATGAAAACTGCATCTCACTTGGGGGTCCAAAGTATGGCTGGAGTACTGGACTTTGGGGTAATAATGATGCCAAGGACCCATCTGTCCCAGTGATCGTCTGTGGTCCAGATGGTGGTTAGGGGTTATATTTTTATGCCTTCTAAATCCCCCTTGCCCCCATGTCAAAACTAAGGAGACAGAATTCAGCTTCCTTACTGTAGCAGTTCTCTTAAGTCAAACCCCAGATATTGAGCCTGCTTCTAAGAAGCCATCTAGCTTTTTTCTCTGAATTCTTCCTCTGAATTCTTTAGAAGGGTCAACCAATATGAAGTCAAGCAACTCACCGGAGATTATTCCCTCCTATGCCCACGCTGGTGAACTCAATCACCCGGGTGTCCGGATCCAGAGCCCCACCACCAGGCCCTCGGAGATCTGGGTTGCGCCGATGACCACTGATGTAGTCCGAGTCTTTCAGGTCAAAATGGCAGAAGGGCAAGAAGCTCCGCCCTTTTACTGACAGGACTGGGCCTTGCTCTCCAGGTGGCAGGTTGGGAATCCTGAGATGATAAGGTTATTTTTACTTATTTTTTAGTTTTAATCAATTGTTGCTTTCTTAGTTGGTTGGAAATGAACATTACATCCACCAGAATGTGAGCTCCGCGAGAGTGGAGGCTGGGTCTGTCTTGGTCAACAACGTAACCTCAGGGCATTGAATAGGACGTGATACATAGTAGGTGTTCATTAATTAACTGTTGAGTAGATGGATGCATGAATGGGTGGAGTATGAGGAGCCTGAATTCTAGTTCCTTCTGTATACCTAAGTATGGCCTCAGGTTATTTCTTCCAGCTATGGTAAGAAAACCTCCCTGCTGTAAAATGAGCACGGAGGCTTACCGTCTGGGTCAGTCCTCTCACAGGTATCTAGTGGGATATGAAAAGTGATGCAGGAATCTTTAAAAAGCATCCTGAGCTCCTAGGAGAACGTGAACTGGATGTGAGCAGACTTCCAGCACCAGCTCCTAGCTTAGGTGGCCCAGGTGTGGGAAGGATCCCTGCCATGTGAGTGTGGGGTTTCCAGGAGGCTCTTATGGCTCAGCCACCGTAGGCCATGGTTCATGGAATTCCTCTGGAAGATGGGAATTCTCCGTGGAGCTCTCCTGTGAGTGGGTACCACATCAGGGACTTTCGTTGCCAGGGGTGATTGGATTGGCTTCTTTCTAAAGGGGTCCGGGCCCCATCTATTCCTTGCTTACTACGCACCAGGTCTACCATGTAATGTTTGTTGTGTTTACTGTGTGCCAGGCACTGTTCTAAGCTTCACTGAATTACCTTATTCTGTCTTCACAACAACTCTATAGGGTGGGTACTATCATTTGCATTTTACAGTAAAGGAGACCTTGTCTCAGTAAGGGTATGACAAAGCCTTCCCAAGTTCATGCTGGTCGCAGGACTGGAACCCACCTGGCTGTCAACCATTTTATTCCCAGTTGGACTTTTGTATGTGGCTGGGAAAGGAAAGGTGGGCCAGAGGAAGAGTCTGAACCGGACTGATGAGCAATACAAAAGACCAAATTCCCCTTGTTCTCCAAAGGCTGGCCCCTTTGAATCTTTCCAAAGGGAAATCTGGCCATTTGAGTCTGTGGAGGGGTCTAGGGTTGGAAAGAATGGTGGTAGTGGTGGGACAGAAGAGGGATAAGAGCTGCAGGGCTTTGTTGTGGGGAGCACATCTCCTTACTGGCAGAAAAGATTGCTCTCGAAGTCTCCAACCTCCAGTGGGGAGAATTTCACTTTGATCCTCTGCGTCTTCCCCACTTGCACAGTGCCTGAGGTGGGCTCCACAGAGAAGGCCAGTGCGGGAGCATCGGTCCAGTGGTCCACGGGGCTGTCCAGAGTGCTGCCTGTGGGCAGGGTGCCCTGGCTAAGCTGATCTTTATGAGAGAAACCTGTGGGCAGACAGAGAGCTGGTGATGTTCTTCTGCATTTGCAGTGGGAGGACAGGATGAGGCAGCCCACTCACAGGTCCTTAGAGACCTGCTGTGTGGGTCTGTCAGCCCCTCGTTTCTAGCCAACGTACTAAACTTCAGGCACTAGGGGTAAGAATTATAGTAGCTCTCACAGGTACTCATGAAAAATACTTCTATTACTTCCATCAAGTTTTCTTCTTCCTTTTTTTTTTCTTCAAGTTTTCAAATGTGTTTCCTTATGGCTTATGGGAGTGAGTCAAGTAGAAGTCTGTGGGTCTTTTGCTTCAAAAATAATGGGCTGTGAACATCATTTTTGGAGAATCACTTTTTTTTTTTTTTTGGATGTACCACCGTTTATTTATCCATTCATTCCCTCCTCCCTTTGTTTTTCTTTTTTTTCAATTTATCGGGGTGACAATTGTTAGTAAAATTCCATAGATTTCAGGTGTACAATTCTGTATTACATCATCTATAAATCCCATTGTGTGTTCACCACCCAGAGTCAGTTCTCCTTCCATCACCATATATTTGATCCCCCTTACCCTGTTTTTAAAGTAGGAGTTCACAATTGGGGGGGCCCATGGATAAAGGCCCATTCAGAAGGTCTGGGAATCTCCAAAAGTGAAGCAGGAGTAATGAATATTTGCCAACCAAGTGCTGGGCCCCTTTTTACGTGTTTCACGTGTGTCACATGCAAATTGGGCATGGTGTGTATTTTCCTGGGAGACACAGTTCATAGCTTTCATCATTTTCTCCAAGGGTCTGTACTCTCCTAGAAGGTTAAAATCTAAAAGAAAATATTCCTAGGGATGTGAGGGAGTGCCTGAGGGGGGCCAGGGTCAGGCTCCAGGAGGACAGATGTTAGCTTTTCAGTTTCTCAGGCCCATTTGGCTCTGTAGACGGCAGGAGGCCTGTGTTCTGCTTCTCCTTGGTTACCTGGGGGGGCTGCTGAAGCAGCGCTCACTTCTCCATGAACAAAGTTCTTCTAATTGAGGACAAGCTCAAACTCTGGGTTTTACCTGTCATGGCATTTACCTTGGTTATCCGGCCTTGAGAAGCTCACAGCCTTTGTCACCTCTTCTGAGATCCAGTTGAATTCCAGCTGCACATTGCCTGAATTAATCAGTTCAAACCTGCAAACAGATCAGGGAACGGGTTTGAGAAACAGGCTGCAGATGATTTTTGTCCTGTCTGCACATCATTTGTACTGTTACTTAACCTTTTTCTTTAAGTCAAGTCACTTTATTTCTTAAATGTTTTTGCAAAAGGCAAGTTTTGAGCAATTTTACCTGAAGATGTGCATTTGATGTACCAACTCCACTTCCTTGTAAAACACATAAAATATATACATTGCTATTAAAAGTAAAACTATCCAAAGATTTAGCACTTAAAATCATTTTGTACATCACTGGCACCCTAAGCTGTGCGCTCTCAGCATGTATCATTGGAATCCGAGAAATTCTCATGAAGGAGGAAACAAAAGTCTGTTTCACATCGCAGTACCTTCCTGGGGTGCAAATTCTATAGCCCCTCCCTTCCTGAATCACTTCCCAGCGGGAACAATGTCCCTGTCATCAGAAACCATCTGACCCCTTCCGGAGAGGCCTGCATTGGCTGAGACACAGACTTGTGCCAGATTCTGAATCAGCAGAGCCTTTTTCCACCTCAAGTGGAAGCAGACCCAATGCATCTTTGTATCCCCGCATCTGACTGTGGGTGAAGGATTAATATAACCCTTTGTCATTCCAAGGACAATTTTGACTTTGAACTAACTTCCTAGCTCTGTTTCCCGAGAAAATAAAGGAGAAATGTCAGCTGTCTTATTAAGCAACATTGTTTATAGTAAAAATGACCCCTGCTTGGTAAGTCACATCTGGTCTGGGAAGAATTATGATTCTCTGGAAGGAAGCTACAGCTTTGGGGTTTTCTGAAGCATGAGGTCTTGACACAAGAAGCCATACCTATGGAGTGATTATGAAACATTGGCTTCTGTTGGTCACAGAGCTTCTAAGCTAGGATGGATCCCATGCCCACTAGTGTGGATATTGTCTGAGCTGTCACCTGGGGGGCCAACTAGAAGTTCCTGGGTGGTGGTGTGGACTGCTGCAAGGACTATTCCCACTGAGGCTGACCGCCTGATGCCTCCCTCCTGATAGGCTGTGTTTCCTGGCCTGTATTTTAAGTGTAAACTTCAATTGCTTCGTGGGTCTGAATGTTCCATTGGACCTACGAAGACACTCCGGTGCGTTACACAGACGATGCCTGATATATGCTGTTGTAGACCTGAGTAAATGTTTGGTGAATGAGTGAGTACACGACGGAATGAATGAGCTTCTCCGGTGAGTGTGGGAGGCTTCTGATGACTTACTCAAACACTCGGGTCTGGTAAACGAGCGTTTCCTTAAAGCGCACATCTCTGGTCTGGCACTGGTATGAAGCGAAACCCACGTTGGCACTGATCTGGAGCATTAGTTCTCGGTAGCGTTCTTCCAGCACCGAGTGAGCAGGCTCAGGATCCGTCTCTATCACCTGTGACAAAAGCAGCCCTGTGGTCAGTGAGGCAGCGCCAGCTTCTCACAGGGGCAATGGGGGCGGGGGGATAACGCAGTATTTTATTCTACTCATGCAAATGAACATCAACTCAGAAACTCAAGTTCCAGAATAAATGACTAAGGCAAATCCAAAATCACTCATAAACGAAAGGAAACAAGACAGTACTGAGGGCATTAGGACTGCACAGACACAAATTTTGGGGTCAGATGGACTCCAAAGAAGGTAGAAGAAAGGAAATCATAAAGATAGAGACAGATATTAATGAAATAGAAAATAAATCTGAAACAGAAAGGACCGACAAAGCCAAAAGTTGTTTATTTGAAAAGATTTAAAAAACCTTCGGTGAGCTTGATCAAGAAGAAAAAGAAAAAATACAAATAACCAATATCAGAAATAAAATGGGGGCATTACCATCAGTCCTCCAGATTTAAACATATGATAACAAAATATTATGAATAATTTTATGAAAATACATATGAAAACTTAGTTGAAGGGCAAACTCCTAGAAAAATAATTTAATAAAATAGATTCAAGAACAAAAAAACAAACCAAACCAAAACAAAGACCTGAAAAGTCCTAATACTATTAAACAAATCAAATGGTAGTAAAAAAAAACCCCTTTAGATCAAAATAAACAGAGCAATATACCTTGTTAATGGAAAGGATGAATTAATTATAAAATTGTCAGTTCTTCCTGAACTGACTTATAGATGTAATCCAAGTCCAATCAAGTTTCCATCAGAGTTTTTATAATAAATAGAGTTGACCCTTGAACAATGCAGCGCTTAGAGGCACCAACACCCCACACAGTCAAAAAAAAATCTGTGTGTAATTTTGGACTCCCCTAAACTTAACTACTAATAGCCTACTGTTGACTGGAAGCCTTACTGATAATAGTTGATTAACATATGTTTTACAGCTATATGCATTCTATACTGCATTCTTACAATAAAGCAAGCTAGAAAAAAGAAAATGTGATTAAGTAAATCAGAAGGAAAAGGAAAGACCAAAGATGAGAATTCTGTCATGAACCAAAGATTATAACGAATCTAACACTGAACACCTAGGGGAGAAAGAAAACAACTAGAAGACTAGCCATGACATTTCTGAAGGAAGAAAATGTGGGAGGACTTACTCAACTAGATAGCCAGACTTAATCTAAAGCTCCATCAATGAAGCGTAGCTCGTGTGACATTTGTAGTGTGGATGGCATGCCTGGAAGTTCAGGTTGTCACTTTTGAAATCAAGGTCAAGTGGAATGGGAACTTTTATTTTTCCCATCAAAAGAGGAAAGGATGACACACTGACACTGAACTTGAGAGCAGCAGGTATCCAGGAATAGCATCCGGGTCAGATTTGTGCTGGAAGTCCCTACTCACTTTTCGTTTTATAGTCACAGTCCCAGGCGTGTTTTTGGGCACGTCCACCCACTTGACTGTGCGCATGCGGTCATCCCAGTCGGGAACCTGGTCTGCAGGGAGTTGAAACGTGATCTTGGAGAGCTTGCACTTGACCCCCATCTTCTTCAGGTTGATGGGGACGTCTGACTTCATGGTCACCACTGTGTCCTTGGCACACCCAGGGTGAAGGTGGCCAACCTGGGGAAGAGTTTGGGATTAGTATTTCTGTGAATTCCATCGTGAGGACTCTTGCTACCTGATGGTGACATTCTAGAGAAGGGGTAGAGCCAAAAAACTTGGCAAAAAGTGCATCATTCAAGCCAGTATATCTAGATTATCTTAAATATATACAAAAGCTTCTTATATAGAAATACAATCATAAAAACTAGTGTCGCTAATACGTGTCACACTGTTACTATTCTAAACCTGTACAGCATTCTATCAATCCCTGTGAGGGCCCTATGAGACGTACAGCTATTACTCCTATTTTATAGACAAGGAGACTTGTAACTCACTCAAAGTCATACCGTTAGTATTGGAAGATCTGGGTTGTGACCCAGGCGATGGCTTTAGATACCACTCTCAACTACCCGTGCATCTTAATCAATATGATCTATACAAATTGGGGACAGATATACACAGCACATTAGCAGTTCTCAGAGTGTAACCTGGTGACCCTTAGGATCCGCAAGATCTTTTCAGGAATCCACGGTGTCAACTATTTTCATCATAATACTAAGATGTTATTTGACTTTTTCAATCTTTTTCTCATGAATATACAATGGAGTTTTCTTGAGGTTATGTGACATGTGATACAGCATTAGCCTGAGCACAGAAGCAAATATGAGAATCAGCTGTCTTCTTTCAGGGCAGATATTAAAGAGATTTATAAAAATGTAAAATAATGCCACTATTCTCACAGTTTTTTTTGAAAATATAGCCATTTTCATAAAAACATTATTTATATTACTATGTAATGGGTTTATTGTATTTTAAAATGAATAAATGTATGTTTTTTATTCATCCCATTTTTTTTCCAATTACAATTGACATTCAATACGATTTTACATTAGTTTCAGGTGCACAGAATAGTGGTAATTAACACTTGTATAATTTCTGAAGTGATTCCCCCAATTAGTCTGATACCCACCTGGCATTATACATAGTTATTACAATATTATTGACTATATTCCCTGTGCTTTACTTTACATCCGTGACTGTTTTGTAACTACCAGTTTGTATTTCTTATACAAACTTTCACCTTTTTCAATCAGCCTCCCCAACCACCCTCCCATTTGGCAACCACCAGTTTGTTTTCTGCATCTGTGTGTCTGTCTGTTTCTGTTTTGTTTGTTCATTTATTTTGTTCTTTAGATTCCACATATAAGTGAGATCATATGGTATTTGTCTTTCTCTGTCTGACTTATCTCACTTACCATAATACTCCCTAGGTCCATCCATGTTGTTGCAAATGGTAAGATCTCATTCTTTTTTATGGTCGAGTAATTAATATTTCGTATACATATATGTATATCTATATCTATCTATCTATCTATCTATCTATCTATCTATCTATCTATCTATCTATCTATCTATGTCACATCTTCTTTTACCAGTCATCTATTAATGGGGACTTAGGTTGCTTTCATATCTTGTAAATAATGGTGCATATATCTTTTCAAATTCGTGTTTTGGATTTCTTCAGATAAATACACAGAAGTGGAATTGCTGGGTCATACGGTAGTTCAATTTTTAATTTTTTGAGGAAACTCCGTGCTGTTTTCCATAGTGGCTGCACCAATCTGCAATCCCACTAACAGGACATGAGGGTTCCCTTTTTTCCACATCCTCACCAACACTTGTTGTTTATTGATTTACTGATGATGGCCATTCTGACAGGTGTGAGGTGATATCTCATTGTGGTTTTTATTTGCATTTCTCTGATGATTAGTGACATTGAGCATCTTCTCACATGTCTATTGGCCATCGGTATGTCTTCTTTGGAGAAATGTCTGTTCAGGTCCTCTGCCCATTTTTTAATTGGGTTTTTATTTTTAGTTTTTTGATGTTGAGCTGTGTGAGTTCTTTATGAATTTTGGATATTAACCCCTTATCAGAGGTAACATTGGCGAATATCTTATCCTAGTCAGTAGGTTGTCTTTCTGTTTTGCTGATGGTTTCCTTCGCTGTGCAAAAAAGTTTTAGTTTGATGTAGTCCCATTTGCTTATTTTTTTCTTTTGTTTCTCTCGCCCAAGGAGATATATCAGAAAATATATTACCAAGAGCAATGTCAGAGTTTACTGCCTATGTTTTCTTCTGGAAGTATTTGTGGTTTTGGGTCTTACATTTAAGTCTTTACTCCATTTTGAGTTTATTCGTGTATATTCTTTTTGTTTGTTTGTTTGTTTAATTTTATTGGGGAATAATTGGAGAACAGTGTTTTTCTCCAGGGCCCATCAGCTCCAAGTCATTGTCCTTCAATCTGGTTGTGTAGTGAGCAGCTTAGCTCCAAGTCCAGTCACTGTTTTCAATCTTAGTTGCAGGAGTGCAGCCCCCCATCCCATGTGGGAATTGAACCGGCAACCTTGCTGTTGAGAGCTTGCGCTCCAACCAACTGAGCCATGTGGCCACCCCTCTGGCAGCTCAGCAGCAGCTCATTGTCTTCAATCTAGTTGTGGAGGGCGCAGCTCAGTGGCCCATGTGGGATCAAACCAGCAATCCTGTTGTTTAGAGCTCAAGCTTTAACCAACTGAGCCATCCGGCCGCCCGCTTCTTGTATATTCTTGTAAGAGGGTCGTCCAGTTTCATTTTTTTGCATGTATCTATCCAGTTTTCCCAACATTATTTATTGAATAGACTGTCTTTACACCATTGCATTTTTTTGCCTCCTTTGTCATAGATTAATTGACCATATAGGCATGGGTTTATTTCTGGGCTATCTCTGTTCCATTGATCTATGTGTCTGTTTTTATACCAGTACCATGCTGTTTTGATTAGTATCGCCTCATAGTATAAATGCATGTTTTTAAACATTCTCAGTTTTAATTTCTAACATGGTTAATATTGATAGACATAACCCACATAAACAAAAGCTTTTTGGGGGGCCTTCTATCATGTTTAAGAGTATAAAGGAGCTCTGATCAAAAAGGCTGAAATTCACTGAAGTATATCAGATATGTGGGAAATCCAATTTGGTCCATAGAATAAAATCATTTATCATGCATCAACACAAACATACAAAACCCCACATATATACCATACTATATATGTGTACACACACATACACACAAACACACACACACACACAATAGTTATTTTGTGTTTCGGATAGGTAAAAAATTCTCCCTCCTCTGGAAAGTGAAGAAAGAAGAAAGCTTAGTACTTCTGAAGGCCACAAATATGTGTGCATTTGTGTATGTGTGTGTGTTTGTGTATATGATTATGTATGTGTGTGTGGTATGTGGGTGTATTTAAATGGACTATAAGAAGCTATCTCTGCCTATTTTGACTAATGCTTTCCATCCCTCCAGAAAGCAAAACTTCTTCCTGATAGCACTCAAGGATTTAAAGGTAAGGTCCCCAACCCACCTTGCTCTACCCCCCCAGAGTTCTGTGTTTGAATGGAGTTGGTGGGCTAAAACAGAGCAGGAGGCATGTATGGGTTACCCAGTGTTCTGGGTACTCAGAAAAGAACTATCTATGAAAAGCAATGACTGGCTAGAGACTAGGATATACTATCATGTTGTAGGCCTTGGTCAATGTCAAGCTTTGGTCAGAAATTCATAAAATGTGTGCTGTGAGATGCTAACAGAAGGGGTTAGAAAATTCCAGGTAAAACACAGTTAACTAGGTTTTATTAAGCTGTAGGGCACTGGGGATCTTTAAGAGAAAGACGCAACTTGCACCATTTTCTAAATCTCAGTTGTCCACAGAACACACCACCCCCATTTTAGCTTTCAGAGAACCACTTTTGCAGGACTAATGTTTAAAGAACACACACCTAGGGGGACATAGGTCTGCACCGTGGGGTAGGAAGACTGGGACCTATTTTCATCCCTACTGGCTCCCATGGAATTTCACAGCGTCAGTCTAGCAACAGTTTTGGCAGACCTCATTCTCTGCTCTTAGACCAGAGAGGACACGAACAGTGTCCTCTGCTACCAAGTCTGAGTGAGGGATGGTTCCAGCTTGAGATTCATCCATCCCATGCCTTCCCTTGTATCCTTGGAAATGGACTGACAAACAAATTGCAGTTGGCTTAGGCCTAAGAGAGCCCAGAAAACAGCAAATGGCTTTCACTTACCTGTGGGGAAAAGGTAACTGTAGCTAAAAGGGGCCATTGAAACCGTAGCACATTCACTTGGCTGCGGTTAGTGATTGTGAAGCTCACGTTATAGCTGTTTCCAATGTGGCAGTCCCCAAACTGGATGTGGTCCACCAGAGCAGCTAAAGGACAGAAGCAGAAGGTCAGTGAGTCCTCCCTGGCCTCCTCCTAGGGCTCGCGCCCGTAAGGAGGCAGCACCTGAAAGACATGTGCCTCACTGGCATGAACTTCTCCCTCCTTGGATGGTTATATTAGAAAAAAACCTGCAGTCCTGAGCAGTAAGCTTTCCTTCCTTGGGGAGTCTCCTCATCCATCCATCCATCCATCCATCCATCCATCCATCCATCCATCCATCCATCCATCCACTCATTAGTCCGTCCATCCACCTTGGTCTTCACTTCCAAGAGAAAACATAGATCCCCAACTCCATTTGTTTACGGAAACAATACTAGTAAGAGTTAGGGTTGCCAGATAAAATACAGGAGTCCCTGTTAAATTTGAATTACTGATAAACAATGAGTAATTTTTAGCATAAGTATATCCCATGCAATATTTTGGGACACACTTAAACTAAAAAATAATTCATTATTTATCTGAAGTTCAGATTTAATGGGGAGTCCTATATTCCGATTTTCTAAATCTGGCAATTCTATTTTAAGTATGAAATTTTGTTTCTAAACTAGGGTTCACTGCTGGCTCCTGCTTGACCTCTGACAAGAGAGATGTCACTCTGTAGCTGCGAATAGGGGTGAAAACGCCAGACATATGGGGAGCGTTGATTTTAACCCATATTATACAGACTGCCCAATACTACATTCCAGGACTGCAAGCTCCTAGAAAAACTGTGAGGCAGTGTTTGTAACTCACTTTACAGTAATTAGCCACATAATCAGAGTGCTTAGCAAATGCTTTTTGATAATAATGATGAAGTAAATTTTCTCCCACCCCAAAGTATAGTCACCAAATGAAGCCATAACACTTGATGTACTGCAGGGCGGCACATCTTAAGCTCTAATATACACACAAATCACTCAGGGATCTTGTTTAAATGCAGATTCTGATTCAGTTGGTGTGAGGTGCCCCGGTGGGGTCTGAAATTCCCATTCCTAAGAAGCTGCCAGCTCATGCTCGCGCTGCAGGTTCTCAGACAGTGCCCTGAGTAGTGAGCCTGTGTAGGCACAAGCGTACATCTTCACTAATTAAACAAGCCCACCAACTTTCTTAGAATGTCTAGGATACAGGGTTCAGACGAAACACACAATGCCAACATAAGCCAGCTAAAAGAAAAAGAAAGGGAAAACTATAGAGAGACAGGTATTCACTTCTTAGGTAATCTGGAATCTGGATTTTGAATTTTGCTTATTAGCTAAACTGGAATTTGAGCTCAAACTATAAGCGGACTAAGGGCAGGGACTCTTCTTATTCTTTGGAACGCCAGGGCTCAGTGTAGTGCCTGGCACATGCCCACTGAGGCTCCATAAATGTGCCTCGAGGGAGCACAGGAATGAATACAGTGACTGAGCTAGGCATGATGAAGTGTACTGTGATGAAGAGGCAATTCCGTCCTCCATCCCCGGGAAGCCAGTAGATTTTTTGTTTAAATTTCACTCTCATTTAAAATGACCCAAGAGCCCACAGCTGTCAACACCTCACTGCTGCTTCTCCCACCTGCCACCAAGTCTTCCATAGTGTTTTCCTCGATGGCCTCGGAGATGTCTGAGGCCTCCTGGCTGCGGGAAACCATCAGCCCGTGGATGTTGTCCAAAGTGACGTCGTCCTCATAGCCCTCTCCCACCAGGTGGATGACCGTGTCCTCGTACTGGTTGTTGATCACTGACAAGTGGATAATGCCTGTCATTCTCCCAACCTTTTGGGAGTGGAAAACAACATCAAATTCTGCTGCGTCTCCAGGGGGAACAACCAGAGAGGCTGTGTGAGCTTTCTTTGCTGCAAAGAGAGGAGGGAAGAATGATTTAGAACCACGTAAAAGGAAGATGCATCCATGCAGACCCCGACTCAAGGGAAAGCAGCCTGAGGGTAGGAATGAGCATTGCCTAGAGTGGCCATTGGTGACACTGGCATCCTAATCTGGCTGGGTCCTGATTAGTCCTCTAGCAAAACAGCACCGGGACCCACTGTCCTCTAGAAGCTACTCTCCCCTACTTACCTTTTGCATGGGGTTTGTTTTCCTCTTTGATGTAGATATAGGAGGTAGTGGGCCTCCCTTTCAGGGAGAAGACTCCGAGTTGGTCCTGCAGGTCAACATGCAGCTGGCAGAAGGAAAGAAGGATTGAGTGTTACACTGACAGGCTGCTCATGATTTTTGAGTTTGGAGTGACATACTGTGTTGTTTGGGAAGTACCCCAAAAAAGCCATTGCACCTAGTGCCCAATTGCTTGTTTCTTAGTATAAGGGAGATATAATAAATATTAGACCTTGAGAGAAAAAAAGAAAATTTAGTCCAGCTCTTGTTATCCGAGTGAGAAACTAGAGGCCTAAGAGTGTAGGTACTTTCCAGATCACCCAGCTAAGTTGTGTCAAAATGGGGTTGTCGAGACCTCTGCTATTGACAAAGGCAGTTAAAACTATACTCTAGACCAGGGATGTCAAAACTGCGGCCCACAGGCCAACTGCGGTCCACAATCCATTGTTAATTGGCCCGCAGCAAATTCCAAAAATATATTTAGCTTACTTAAATAAACCAGGTGAGGCAATAGAAATAGCAGATTAGATACCGCTAAAGGGAGAGTTAATGCACTGAAAACAGGTCAAAATAAATTATGCAGAATGAAGCCCAGAGAAAAATGGATGGAAAATACAATGAGGCTGTAAAACATAATAAAGAATATAGTGAGATGGTCTTCCACATGTTTAACTGGCTTCCCAGGAGGAGAGATGCAGTAGTCAAAGACACATCTAGGAATTTTTCAAAACTGCTTTAAGACATCAATTGCAGAATCAAGAAGCCTGGTGAATTTCAAGAAGGATAAATGCAAGAAATCCATACTTAGACACATCATAATGAAAGTGCAGAAAACAAATACAGTGTGAAAATGTTAAACACAGCCTGAGGGAAAAGATTACCTTAAAAGATATTTTAGACTTAAAGCTGACATCTCAGCAGTAACAATGGAAACCAGCATACTCTGGAATTATATCTCCCATTTGCTGAAGGAAAACAACTGCCAACCCAGAGTTCTATAGCCAGTAAAAATTACATTAAAAATGAAGGAGAAATGGAGACTTTCAAACAAAAACAGAAATTTCACCACCAAAAAACTACTTACAAGTACTCTTCAATATGTAGGAAAAGGATCGCAGGAATAAAAAGCAATAAAAATGATAACTATGAGGGTAGATCTAAATGAACCTTAGCTGTATATAACAACAACAACAATAACAGTAATAATTTCTTGTAGGGTTTAAAATATATATAGACTCCAAAGTGCTCCACAAGTTGTCCCCTTTCTCTACCTTCAATTTTTATCGCCCACTGCTCTTCTACCTGTACACTATGCTCTTACAAAGTTGGTTGCTTACTGGTTCCTGTTTGTACCTTACATCTTTTTGCTTCTGTGCCTTTGTCTTTGGAGTTTTCTTTTTCTACCTGGGAGGTACTCAACTGCCATGCCCACTAAGTGAAACCCAGCTATCCTCAATGCCCAGCTCAAATGTCATTTCATAGCAAAATTTTTCGTGATCCCCTAGATGGGAGTAGAATATTTTTAAAAGTCCTACAGTCCTTTGCATAACTCTTATACAATTTAGCATTTTTGTAAAATAAAAACATAATTTAATTGCTGAACCAGAAGTCCCTACAGATGTTACGTCTCTTACCCCAATGTGTTTTCCCCCCTCATTACAAATGCAATGTTAATTACAGGAAAAAAGTAAAAAAATAAAGAAGACACTAACACTACCCATAATCCTACTCACTAAGCTTAGTGTATATCACTGTACACTGCCTCACACAGTAATTATTAGTGTACTATGTAATCTGCTATCTTACACTCCTGGAAGGCAGAGGCCAGACCTGATTTCCCTCTGTATGTCCCATGTCTTATACCGGTTAAGAAGAAGTCCTTACATATTAGGGATGGCAGAGACCCCAGTGTCCGAAGTCTTAACTTCTGAAGGATTTTTTTCCCTTGCCACCCCACGCTTCACCCTCCAGCAGTACCTGGGTGGGGATCGCACCATTGTTCTTGAGGATGAGAGGTAGTTTCTCTGAATGACCAAGAAGAAGCCTCTTAAAGAGGAGCAAGGGGTTTCCGTATTGGTTTTGGAGAACTGGCCGCACAACGGTCACTCGAGGGAGGTTCCCTTCTCCCACGATATCAAACGTGAGGCTTCGGTTCTTGGTCAGGTTGCTGTAGGCAATAGGGAGATTGAGGCCTGTCAGCCTGGCATGGCAGGGGTGACATTCTGGAGAGTGCGGCCTGTAGCCCTGCTGCAGGGGAGGCTGTTGGGGAGCTGGTACCTGGGCAAGCCATCCAAGGTGGCCTCAAAGATACACTGGTAGGTCTGCATGGTCTGTGGGGTGAAGGCCACCGTGGCAAAGGCATGTGAATGACTGGCAACACACATCTTGTTGGGTTCCACTTCAAAGATGTCGATGATGCGAGCAGTAACCTGGGGGGGGGGGCAGGATCGGCGTGCATGTTAGCTACTTGTGTTTACACGGGAGTGCTGCTTATCTCTATAGCCCCTGCTGAGAACTCGCTCTCCTCTGAACTCTGCAATAGACACGTTCCATTGCCTGCACAGTCATGCCCTGGAAGGAGCAGCCTAGATACTCTGAGACTCTCAGCAGTAATGGCTACACTTGCGATCTTTGACTCAAACAGATGAACGAATCTAGGTCTTAGATAGTCAGATACGCATCTCTGTCTCTCGGAACTAAATTAAGACGCCCAGAGATCATTGGTGGCTGCTGATCTGAAGCCGATCTGGAAGCCAGACGGAGACAGCATAAGTGAAAGATCCATGGTCCTTGAAAGATGGACAGAGCCTCCACTGGTCTTCTGAAGGCTGGATTTAGGTGGCAGTTCCGGTCGCACAGAGCTCTGGCTGCATGCTGCATCCTGATCTTGTCTGAGCTCTCTGATGCATTGGAACAAACCTTGCTTCATTTGGATTCTCCTGAGTGGGTTTCTGCTCCTTGCAACTCTAAGAGCTTTAGCTAGAACAATCTCCCTCCCATAGCCCTTGATCTCTTCCCATCTTGTGACAGTGTTTTGGGAAGACTACAGTGACCCCTGGCATGGCCTCAAAAGTCAAAAGCATTTTTCATTCTCATGGGAGGCAGGTAGGATTCAAGACTGACTATTTCCTCTTCTTCTCAAGCTGGGGGCACTAAACTTTCTTTGTTCTTTCCAATGGATAGTCTGCCAATTAGGGAGAAAAGTAGGGAAGAGGAAAACATATAATGTCGGCAAACCTCCTGTTAAAAACCTATCTTTGTTTAGAAATCAGGCTTGCTCACTTTTTTATGTTTTTGGTACAGAATAGAAAGAAAGCTATCCCTTCATGTACCAAATAAAGTTAGAGAGTAATGATTGGATGTCACCAGGGCCTGAGGGAAGTCATAAAAGAAATCAGACTCTCAATCCCTGTCCCTCTGCAGCGGTTTGGGAATGCACACTCTATTCTCGGCTCTAGGCTAGGCCAGCCCTCTCTGTGATTCCCCCACCACCACCAGCGATGTGAACAATGACAGTTCTGGGGCATGAGTACCACCTGGGCCAAGATTCCACTTTTGGGCAGAGAACTGAAGCAGCTGAGATGATACTAGGTGGTATTTGCAGCACACCTGATTGGAAATTAAAGGTGGGTGAAACATATTACATATTAACTAAGACCCCTCTCTCAGCATCCTGAATTTTCTCTTCCACTATGAGGATAAAGGATCTCAGTATGATCTGACTCAGAGGGGAAGGAAGTTTTGAGTCTGGCAGACCCTGAGATGGGTACATATTATTTGCCTTGTATGGGAATGAAACTTGGCTTTAAACCTACCCTTATATCCTTAGGCTCTGGGACCCAGGGAAAGAATTTAGCCTTTCTGAACCTCAATTTTCCTAATTATAAAATGGGGATAATAATACAAAGTCTGATAATACAAACTTATGAGGATGAAATGAGGTAATAAATGTCAATAAATCATTTAGCACAGTGTCTAGCATACTGCAGGGGCTTAATAAATGCTCACCATTTCACCTTACCCTTACAATCTGACATCCCCCGAATCTCCTTTACCAGATGAATATGCAATCTGAGGCAGCCTGCCTGAGCTGGCGCTCATCTTGGCTCTCCCCATAACGCTGTGTCTATCGTAGGAACATAGTGAGTGTGTAATGGATGACTGAGTTGTTCATTCCTGCGTACCAGTTCATCACAGAAGTACCCGGAGGAGACACCCATTGGGACAAATGTATGGCTGTTGGCCAAGGGGAAACTGCCCAGTTCACTCTCATAACCTCCAGCAGGGCCTGAGGGCCAGAGAATCCCTGCTCATGTATCGAGGCTCCAGAGCAGGGGTTTCCAAGAGCTGTTTCCCCTGATTTCTGCCAACTTTGGTGGGCTGGGGCCGAGGGAGGCTGCTTACCTTGTTGGAGATGGGCTTAAGTACAAGGTTCACATCACACGCGATCTTTCCCACATTGCTGATCTTGAACCGAGCCTTGGCCTGATGGCCCACCAGGACGTTCCTGAAGGTAAACTTGTTCTCGTCTTCCACAAACAGCCCCCCACTCTCTATGGTCTGCAGGATGCTGTGCATGTTGGTGCTGCGACAGACCTGGTGCTCCTCAAATATCAAGGCATTGTTGTCCGTCACGAAGGCTGGGGAGTGGAGGGAAGACTGTGGGATGTGGCCTGAGAGCCCAATTCCTGCCTCCTGTAATTATTCATTTGGAGGTTTGGGTTCCGACAAAGGACAGTCATAGAGGAGGGGCAGGGTGTGAGTGATGGGACAATCTACCTTCTTTTGTACTGCTCTTGTTGGTTGCCAGGCTCCAACCACCCTTCCTCCCAATGGTAAAGAGGGGCAAGATCCAGGAGCTGGGGTGCACTTAGGAAAGAAGGAGGCGTTGGCTCACTTTGGTGTGAGGCTGCAGGGTGCCTGTAGCCAAAGCAAATGTTCTCTCTGCTTCATCTGAGATCTTGCTGGGTTAAAGACGTAGCATGCTAGTCATTGACCACCATTCTCTGTGTTATGTTGTCCACAAGGCGTGACCTCGTCACGAGCAGGATTCAATGTTCCTGAGTCGTGGGCCATATCCCATCACACCATGGTTCCCAGGGAACACTGTTCATCTGAGGATCCTGGACCAAACTCAGGAAGACTGGGACTGTAAGCTATACATCCTTTCTAGGTGTGCGTGCTTTGTAAGTCTTTAAGGAAAAATGTGGCTGAAGACACTAGAGGAAGTTCTATGTCCCAAAGGCAGCAGCCCAGCTATGTTTGCTAGACATTGCATGGTGGGGGGAGCTTCAGGGGAATGTCTTTTAAGGGGTGATGTCCAATCTAAGTGCTCAGTACCTGGTACACAGGCTTCAGCCAACAGGCTGTAAAGAATGCCAGTGGGCTGGTCTCGTGGGTCTCGGTCAGAGATATCAATAGCTATGAACTCCTCACACCTTCCCACAGGGTCAGCCACGCAGTCAACAGTGATGGTCTGCATTCCTCCAGAAGGAACGGAGCCAAACCCAGGGTACACGGTGAACATGCCATGGGTGAAGCGGATCTGCAGGAAATGGTGGGAGGGGCGGGAAGGGTGGAAGTGGAGTGGGGGACAGAGTCTGAGCCCTTCCCCCAGTCATCAGATGCTGTCAAGAGGATATCCAAATCAAGTCATAACACCTTGTCTTAAAATGGAAAGTGATATTTCAAGGTAGCTGTTTAATATTCCCGCTACAGTAGATTCAAATCTTGTTATCCTAGGGAGGTAATCGTTGCAAGAACCAATTGGAAGGTGGCCTTTTAGGGTTTCTGGGAACAAGGAAAAGGGCACTCACCTGGTTAGTGATGTTTACATCTTTCGGAACAGACTCGGAGAACTTGGTTGCTTTGGAAGGGCCAGTCTTGCTGAAGCTGTCGCTTTCCCGGGATCTTGCCTGCCGAATATTGCTGAGTCTGCTTAAAGAAGCAGGAGTACACACTTAGGCTGGGGTAATGACATTAAACACCACCCATCTTCCTGCTGGCCAGGTCCTTTTTCCTACGAACACGGGGAAGAGCCCTTCTTTGCTCAAGAGGGCATTGGGGTAGCATAATTAGCATTCATCATTAGTCAAACTCTTTTAACAATTGTGATAAAAATATGCACTACTTGTACTTGTTCAATATGATTCATAAGGACATTAAAAATTACTGCAAGAAAAGAATCATTTAAAAATGTTTACTTGTGTTCGTTGCATAGCAATGTGTGGAAGTTATTTGTAGACATCAAATCATTTACCTGATCTCACTTAAAAAAATGAAATGGCAAGTAGATTACATTCTGTCCCTTTTCTTCATATTTATAGTCATGGTGTTAGTAAGACATAGTTTCAGCAATAACACTAACACTGGTTTAGTAACTGTTCACGTCACTTGAAGGTAGTTTACCCAATAATTAGTTTGTTTAGAAGTTATTTCCCTAAAATATTCCAATGTATTTGAGGTGCAATCTCAAACTTTTGAGTGTTTTATACATTTGAGCATTCATTTGGTTACTGGCCAGAACCACTGAAGTTCTACCCCCTCTTGAGTGTGTTGCATGAATTTGTGTATGCCAACGTAAAAACTAAATTAAAAACAATTTAAAGCAAAGCATATTTATGTCTTAGTAGCTGTAAATAAACATTATTAAATTATTATAAAATAAATGATAAAAAATTAGTTTGAAATTAAATGTGGAAGAAAGAGACTTCGGACAATTTAACACAAATTTTCTTGATACTGTCAAACTTTGTCAAAATGGAAGAGGATAGCCACAAAAATATAAAACAATTACAAATAATGTAAAGCTGTATATACGATTTAAAACAATTCATTGGAAAGTCCATTTAAATGAATTAATAATTCATTAATTAGAAAGGCAATTAGAAAATTAGACAAAATGCCTTGGGAATTGGCAAAACCATCCCAAATTTACCAAAAAAGAATATGACAATCAAATAAGGGCCAAAAGCATTCAATAAGGTAAGTTGTTTTGGTGAATTGCTTGAGAGCAACCTTTTGAAGAATCCATGTTTTGCTGCTGGAACCACTAATCAGTTAGCTGTTGTGATAAAGTATCTCCATGGGGAGAAGGTGAAAACAGTCCCAATAGACGGAAGGCATCACCATGCTTTCTCTAGTTCACAATTCCAGGGTACCCTTTGCCATCCCCCCATTATGAAGTGCACCTATGATTTCTTTTGACTTAGCTTGCTGTTATAACAGTGTCTTGACATCCTGCAGAACGATAGATAGGACAATGACTTACTAGCAAGTCCTGTGGCACACTAGACGTACCAGGAAAACAGACACAATCCCAAACAGAAGACTTCACATTCATTCAATTAAACTTTACTGTATGTCTGAGAGCAGTTAGAAAGCATGTGAAATCTGTAGTCAGAGATGTGGTTTCAGAACTGAGATCTACTGGTGATTTCTTGCGTCATTTTGGATGTGTCATTTCTTAACTTTACTAATCTCGCCCACAAAAGGGCATTGGGAGAATTTAGACAAAACAAATGAAAAACCTTTGTAAAATACAAAGCAGTAGGGAATGACATGAGTTAAGTAAATATTTGTCTTACACTTTCTTTTGATTAATGGGGCTCTCCCCCGTCAGCCTGTAAAGGCCATACTTGAAGTCAGTAACACCTTGATTTTCTATGGTGAAGGTGGCACTCTTACGAGTGCCACAGATCAAAGCCCCAAAGTTGATGATAGAGGGTGGGCTGATGCTGTATTTGGAGAACACTGCATTCACGGAAAATTTAATTGGGATGCTGGCGATGATTTCACCTCCTTCTGCGACATTGGGTTCAATGATCTAGAAAGGGAAGAAAAATTGGGAGAACGTTAGCCATAGGTATAACTCCAGAATTCCGATGACTGTCTCCTTCATTCCTTATTTTCATCACTGATATGAAACCAAGTTTTTTATTTCATTCTCTTTATGTTTATTGCATCAACAATATTAGCAAGTAATAACATCAAACTTAAGACTGTGTACTAGCCATGGGTCAACATAGACCAATTTTTGCCTCCTGTTTCACTTCTTCACTCTTCTTTTGCATTTGATGAGTGAACTCAGCTTCCTTGTCTCAGGTGCTCTCCAAAGACCAGGGTCCACATTTCCTGTCTGGCACTTTCAATTTCTGATGACTTTGCATACCTCCCACCTGACCTACCTGTGCCTGCTAGTTGGGAACCAAACCCTGGGGTATCCTCTCTGATTGCCACCCAGGCCAGCACTCCTTTTTTCCCTTTGAAGCATGGGTTAGACCATGTACTCTTCTTCTTGACATGAGTCCTGCAATGCTGCCACTGAGTGAGTCATCCCTTGGCGCTCTTTTACCTGACAGCGCAGGACTGGCTGGTGTTCGACCTTCACTTCCTTTTTTGCACGGAAGAACACCTGGACATTTGTGGGCTTTTCTGTTGTGGTCAATGAGCCCTTCTTGGGTTGGACTGAGATCATAGAATTTAAATTGGTCACCGAAATCCCTAAGGAGTCCACAGAAAAGCTGGAAGATGAGCATAAAAGTCACTGTAAGTCATTATTCAGGAAACCCAAGACACTAGAGAGGAGACTCTAGACTGTTAAGTGCCTGCCACTCTAGGCTCCAGCCCTGTTTAACTACTATGCCTAGCTGTGTCCACTGTGTTTTGTACTCGGTGACCACCCCTCTTCAGCCAAGATTGACAGGCTAGGGACAGATGCTTGAGGCAAAGACAGACCAATTGGTCTCTACCCTATGGTCAACAGGTACCTTTGCAGGAGTTTTCTGTCCAACAGGGACACTTGATGCTGGATAAGGATCAACTAAATTAATTCAACTCCCTCCCTCCTTCCCTCCTGTCTCGGAGACTGAATGCAGTACACACAAAAGGAACAGTGAGTGATGCAGAAGACAGGGGATCTAAGAAACAAGAGAAAGCAGGGGGCAGAAGCCATGCAACAGAGGCACTCAGAAAGGGAGGTTGTGGCCCAGTGGCGTGAGGTGAGAAGCCACAGAGAGAAGCTGACTCATGAGAATGACAGGGGCCTGGGGAAGGAGCAAGGAATGTAAGTGGAGGCGGGACAGCTGGAGTCGCCGTGGGGACCCAAATGTCAACCCCACGTCCCAGGAGACCTTGTCACTCCACTGCTGCATGCTGGGTGCCTGCATCTCCTCACCGCCTGCACAAACCCCTCATTACCTGTTCCAACCCCAGGGTGACTCTGCTCCATGCAGCCTAAAAGATCAGAGCTAATGCCCTATCATAATCTGAAACAAAACGCAGAAACGGGCAACATTCCATTCAGCGCTAATTCCAAAGTGCCTGTGGCTTCCTTCTGGGCTTGTTAAGCTTTTATTTATACTTAATTATTTCCATACACAGTTCTAACTAATAGTCATATCGAGGTGGGACCTCTCTGATTTCAGTGTTCTCTGAGCTGAAATGAAACTTTCATGAATACATTGAATTTCTTCCAAGTTTGCCAGTGAGGAGTTCCTCTATCGACTGTGAATTCTTCTGGGGGAATGATGATCTTTCATAGAAACTGGTTGGCCATGAGTGCTGGCACTGCCACCGAGGGTTGTGCGACCCTGCACGGGTGACCTCCTCCCTCTCCCCACCCAGTGCCACCCTGTCCTCTCTGAAGAATCTCCCATATTTAGTGTTTCACTTTTAATCTCAAGAGATGAGCAAAAGCTGGACCTCTATTCCAACAGGCTGCCATTTGAAATGTATAATACAGTGGTTCTTCAAAGGAAAAAAGACAACTGGGACACCCCTTCTTCACACAAAATCTTATGTCGAATGCCAACTTAGGAGACAGAGAAGAGCTGAAAGGAGGGCAGGACAGCTTGGGGCCAGGTCCCCCCATCTCCAGTCCCTCCCGCCACCCCAGGATCTCTCCTTTCCCCAGGATCTTCTCCTCACAACTTCCCCCCCTCAGCGTCTTCCCCTCCCCCAGACCCTTGTGGCTCCAGGTATATTCAGAAGACCCTTAAGGTCCCTAGAAAGTCACAGAGTTGAAAGCAGTGTGAAAACCTCTGCTCTCTTAGCGGTTGGAATTCCATGTGTTGAAGGCAAGGCAGGCTAACAGCAAAGATCATTCTTATGATTTCCTCAGTGAATTTCGTTTTTAAATCTCCCTGACACACTCTTCTCCCCACGAGTGGATGTAGACAATCACATGCCCGATGCTTTTCAGGTTACCTGAACATGATCTCATATTTCCCGCGGTTCTTCAGTTGCAGGGGCTGCTTCACCTCCTCCATGACCCTCACAATCCCAAAATCGAGTCCTCCTTCAGCTCCTGCAGAGGCCAGGGGCCGGGGTGGGGAGAGGTGAGTGGGCCTGGGAGTGAGAAGCAGCGGAACTTCCTACTGAAGTTCACATGGAAAATCCACAGTGACCATCTCAGTGGATTTGTTTTCTGAAAACACTGTGGTTAGAAAAACCTTTTGTAATTGAGTCTAAGTAGTAAACAAACAATAGACAGCGCTCTTGCACCCAGTTCAACAGGGCAGCTCCCTCTCGCTTCCATCCTAGGACCACTGTCCTTCCTTTTATGTGTCCCATTAGCTAAAACTTCCAGTATTAAAAAAATTTTGTATCAAGTGTATACTACACAGAGTTTGGGTATTCCATATAAATTTATATTGCTTTACTTAGCATTACATCATACGTATCTCCATACATAGTTAAAAATTCCTCATCAATGTGATCTTTTAAAAAAATATCTGAATTCATCAATGTGATCTTAATGGTTGCATAATATATCATGATATAGCTGTTCCATAATTTACAATATTATTCCTATAATAATAATATTGCATTACTGATAGACATTTAGGTTATTTCCTGTCTTCCATTGTTACACATTATGCCATAATAACTGTCTTTGTACATAAGACTAATGATATCTAGGCAAATATGTAGCTCTAATATTCCATAAATCTTGTTGAGGAGGAGACCTAGCAGAGATAGGGGTAATGGAAAAGTGCACACTAAAGGGAGGGATCTAACCTGGGGGTTAAGGCAGTGTGGTGGGAAGAATAATGCCACTCACTCCCCAACCCCAAAGATGTGTTTTAATTCCTGGAACCCGTGACTATGCTACTTTCCATGGCAAAGAGAAATTAATGTATCAGATGGAATTCAGGTTGCTTATCATCTGACCTTAATATAAGATTATCCTGGGTTCTCTGAGGCACCCAGTGTAATCATAAGGATCCTCAAAAGTAGAAGAGGGAGACAAAAACTGGAGAACCATTGAGATGGCAGTGTGAGAAGGGCTTGACCCAACCTTGCTGGCTTCGAAGATGAAGGAAGGGAACCATGAGCCCGGGAATGTGGGTGGCCTCTAGAGGCCGGAAAAGGCAAGGAAACAAATTCTTGCCCAGAGCTTCCGGAAGGGAATGCAGCCCTGCCAGCACTTTGATTTTAGCCTAGTGAGACTCCTTTTGGATTTTCTGACCTACGGAACTGTTGGATAATAAATTTGTATTGTTTTAAGCCACAAAACTTGTGGTAATTTGTTAATAGTGGTGACAGAAAACAGGTATTCACTCTCAAGTGACTGTTTAGAAAAGAGCTCTGCAAATTTTATATTTAGGACTCTCCCCCTGGTCCCCCCCCCCCCCGCCCCCCCGCGTCTTGTCATCTCCATTTGGAGAAATCGAGA